>NC_061115.1:61074761-61221947 GCF_002878395.1 Capsicum annuum
ATCAAAGATAAATTAATCATAAGCTAGTCATAGTAACGATCATAACAATGATAACAACAATATCAATAACAACGTGAATAACCGGGTACTCTGGACAACCAAATGCCTAGCCGACCCTATGCGCACCTCCACCGCCCCAGGCTCGAAAGGTCAAATCAACATACAACAACACAAGGCATATTCTTCGCCCCTGTCTATGCAACCGTCCCATACCGACTGATAGACTTAGATGAATACTAGTGATAGGTAATGCGCATGCAGGAATGAATGCAAAGTACATAATCAATTGCACAAATCATCATAACTTTCCTCATCAGGACCATCATCATTGTAATCAACCTTTGGCTTGCCAGGGATCAACATATCATCAATATATCCTCCGGTCTTGCTGGGTATCAACATCATTACAACAGTATTCTCCAATTTTGTTGGGTATCAATATCATCAAAATAGTATCTCCCGGTCTTGCCTGGTATCAATATCATCACAATAGTATCCTCCAACCTTGTCGGGTATCAATATCATCAAAATAGCATCCTACGGTCTTTCCTACTATTGATATTAACACAATAGTATCCTCCGGCCTTGTCCGGTACCAATATCATCAAAAAAGTATCCTCTGGTCTTTCTGGGTATTAATAGAATCACAATAGTATATTCCTGTCTTGCGGGTATCAATATCATCACAATTACCATTACCGAATAAGATACACAAAATAATCCTAAACCTACACATATCACTAGAGGAAATTTATCTAGTCAATACTTCCCAACTACTCGTTATTAGTAAACAAACACTTATTATAATAGAATCACTATTTATAGGTCATCACACAACCTCTAGTTATTAGCCTAAATATTATCTTTCACATATTCCTTACTCATAGGATAGCAAATAACAACTATTTATTAATTATCCAATATCTATGATCTAGTCAAGGTTCATCACTAGACCAAAACCACCATTTATCCACCATTCATTATTATCAACTAATCATCCTATATCTGTTAATAATTATAAGAGAATACCTTATTACATGTCACCTAACCATCTTTTATTAACTAACACCATTTATTAATTAACTATTGTTAGCTACCATGTTTCAACTATATAAGACTCATTAACTAAAACATTAGATTCCTAGCATCAAGTGCTATAGTCCCCTAATAGAAAATTAGTTACCACATAGCTTTACAGTCTAACAAGAAAAGCAGGAATAAGATCACTTTTAAGCTATAATCACATTGTTTATAATGGTAAATAATCATGAACGTACAAAATATATGCATGCCATCACCAATATTCAATTAGATGAAAAATAAGCATTATACCGTATATTCCACCATTTCATACCAGAGAGATATGCATACAAAAACATGCAGATTGATATTCATAAACTTTAATCACATCATTTATAATGATAAACACTTCACGACTATTTAATAAATATCATACCATGGGCCTTGACCCATTAATTTATCTGAAATAATCACAATATCATAATCACGACCTTAGGCCCATACACATATCCGGGACTCATATTGATAATCATATTTATAAGCCATAGCATATCTCTAATCGTCTCACATATGGGAGGCATCTCACATGCAGGAGGCATAATATCAATAAGCATGAAATCATCTCTCCCACAAGAGGCATCTCACTGCTAGGAGGCATAATATATATAGACATATAAACATCTCTCACACAAGAGGCATCTCACATCTAGGAGGTATAATATATATAGATATGTAATCATCTATACGATATCTTATATCAACAGGTCATACATCATGAATATGAGGAATATCACTTATCTAAGCCAATTTACATATCAAGAGGAACATCATCTCTATAGGTCCAACAATCATGACTAAAGGAAAAAGCAACTCTATAGGACAATCATAAAGTCTAAGAGGAAATAACATCTCTATAGGCCAATCATCAAATCTAAGAGAAAATAGCATAACTATAGGTCAATCATCAAGTCTAAGAGGAAATAGCATCATTATAGGCCAATCATCATGTCTAAGAGGAAATAGAATCACTATAGGTCACTCATCAAGTCTAAGAGAAAATAGCGTCTTTATAGGCCACATAACATATTTAGGAGGAATATCATTTATAAATTCCCAATATCACTTCCCAAAGGAGCATTATTGCTATAACTAAAAATCCATAATCCGGGAACATTAATACAAGTTATGAAATTATGAAGTAACTTTACTCTAAGGATTAATAGCCTCATCTATGTCTAACATCCACAACTAAGTCCACAAGACTTAACAATAACTTATGCCTATGTGGGCCGAACGATCCCATTTCTAATCCCTAATTTCCATAATTAGGCATACGATGCCGCAAAATAGGCTAAGATCTTCTAGATGTCAAGTAAGC
Organism: Capsicum annuum; assembly: GCF_002878395.1. NCBI lineage: Eukaryota > Viridiplantae > Streptophyta > Magnoliopsida > Solanales > Solanaceae > Capsicum > Capsicum annuum. The sequence continues at coordinate 61,077,160 of NC_061115.1, forward strand.
TATATTCAAGCCTAAGATAGCAACCATGACTAGAAACATGGGTACTCAAGTCAACTCTACCCAACTTACAGTTTCAAGACTACCACACTATCCCAATAAGGCTAAATATACAAATCATGCGTCAAAAGCTAAAACCATATTCCAAACATAGAATTATATCATATCCTCGCTATAACTAATATAAACAAAAAAGGAAGGTAATATGGATACAAACGGGTTATAAACATGCCATTTTAGGGGTCCAAAACAATCATCTAATCCCCAAACATCAATATATCAAGGCCAAGTTATCCTACTCATAATCAAACCTAACATCCATATTCACATGCAATATATATCACACACCATCTATGAAGAAAAGTAGATAGAAGCCTACCTCAAGGCCAAACTGAAAAGCTTCACTTCAGGCACCATATGCTTGTCTTCACTTTATAATGCTCAAAATGCCATCAGACTATCAAAATCATAATCTACTCATTAATACAAATCTAATGATACCAATATTGCACTATTGTGCTTCGAGTCCAAAAAAGACACCAAAAGCTCAAGTGTGTCCCATATAGGGAAACGAGTTTTCGAGATTAACCAATGTTCACACATGAATAAGGAATCATAAACCTCAAAGAATGGGTGAAAAATAAGTATACTTTGGGTTAAAATAAGGCCCTAAGATAAATTGGGGTTTTAGGTCCAAACTAAGAAATTCTTAGCTTAATCTTGAAGATCTTCATGATACAAGATGATAATTAAGCTCCTAAGTTATCCCCTTATGACCAATTTTGAGTTATTACACCCATTTTGGGGTTTGTAGGTCTAAATAGTGAAAGGGAAATTCCCCTAACACATCTTAGGGACTTTATATAGCCCCTACAGGTACTCAGATATTGCAATCTCAGTTCTATGATCTCCGATCTCACACTATTAGCCGAGATCGAGGTTGGACGAGATGACAGCTCACTCAAAATAAGTTTTTGACCTTCGGAACTTATCCGAAATCCAAAGAACATGATCTAATCATGATTTTTGAATGTAAACCACATTCCAAATCCATTTGAATCATCAAATCTTTCATCAAAGATTGTTTAGGCAAAAGTGGGGCCAACACCTATGTTTCATCATTTTTCATAAAATTCGCTCAATGGTCCAAAATAAGTTTGGGAGCCTTGGGACCTAACCAAGGGTCTCCCTAACCTAAAATCGGCATTCCGGATGCAATGACATTGTTGAATTTTCAATCCGAGGTCATTTCAACTAAATGTTGTTCCCACTCCCATTCTTTCCAATTTTCAATTTTTTGACTAATAGGTTAAAATGAGCCTGGGTGCTTTGGGACAAAAACCAATGGTCTACCTAGACTAAAATTGATATTATGGATCTACTAGCGCATTGAGAATTTGCATCTGAGATCGTTTCAATTAATTTTTTTCCATATGACCATTTGGCACCAGCGAAGCCTTTAAAATAGGGAATTGGCTCTAAAAACAAAGCAAATAACTTAGGGCAGCTATGGAGAAACTCAAACGGTGAAGATAAGCATAAATATGCAAAATGACCTTAAGGGTCATTACAATATCCACTACTAAACTGACTTTCATCATTGAAAGTCAATAGGCAGGAAGAATCTCAAAACCTCAAATGGATGAGGTACTGGGCTTACATGCTCCATGAATGACTTCTCAGATAACCTCAGTGGAGATAAAACACTTGCAAGGGATTTTTCCATAGGTATTTTTTTCAACCAGCATTCTCATTCTACTTACAAAATCGCCAACCCAACTTAACTACTAACTGGCCTCCAACTGAACTAAAAAAGCTGATGCACAAATATTTAAATCTGATTATGCTGATCCTATCTTTATATCCACATAATTCAACAAAGGTTTATCCAAGCAAAAATCAAACCAAGAAATGAATCATAAAATTGACTCCAAATCTAAAAATAACTTTTCTTTACCTTTCGGCACTTTCTATCTACTCCAAGCCTGGAGGAAAATCACTTAAGTCTAGTCCATACAGTCTCATAATAGAGAACTCAAAGAAATGAAGTTGATCTACTGAAAGTCCATAAGGTAAATATGAGAATAAGCTTATAAGTCATTATCTGGGTCTATAAATGGAGATAATCACCGAATACAATCTATACCAATGTTGTAACCAATTCGGATGAAAATCAAACTAAAAGCTCGAAATCCAAGGTATAACTACTGATCATTAAATATTCCACTCCAGGATGTCTCATCCGCTGAGAATGAAGACATACTAAATCCAACTCAAGAATATTACTCCTGCTGAGTAAATTATAAAAATTCCCAAAGAAAACTCAAACTCAAGGTCAAAACTAAAATAATCAATATAAGGCCCATGGGCTATCATCTAAACACTAAACAACAATGATCTAGCTAAAGTCTAGAAGAACGAATAAGCAACCATAAAGTAGGCTCAACCAGCCTACAAATGAAATCTGAACTGCCACAAGTCCAAAACAAAGGCTGCACATTATCTCTACATCACCAAGCTGAAATTTTAATACCAAGACTGAACTGCTCAATCTCAAATTTCTAAATTGAAACTAAAAATGGGTAGGCATTAGTGCTCCAAATATATCATACTTAGAAATCACCATTCCAAGGAATCAAAATCCAAAATGGGGCCAATAAGGCTATATCAATGTAAACTATCTCAATTCAACTCTAGTATCCAGATTTGACATATCCAAGATAAACCATATGTAACGCCCCAGAAAACGGGTTTCGGAGCGTCACACGGTGCTTGAGGCTACGAGTAGCCCCAAGCTAACCCTTTGATCAATTTTCATTAAGTTTAACACAAATCAATAGGGTTTCCATAAATAAACCTGAAATATAAACAGAGTAATCATCATCCAAGAATAAAAGAATTTTAGAAAGATAACAAAATACGACTTATTAGTCAACTCCTAGCATCTATATTAGTCTGACAAACCTCTAAGAAAATCAATAAAACCAGCTAGCCATTGAAACATGCCCTAACTGACTCATACTCAGTTGTCAAATATAAATAATTCTGTGAAACCAACATCAGACATCACGTCCTTGGAACATGAGGACTCACCACAACAGAGGATTTAGAACAACATGCCCAACGAATCATTGTCGAACCTCGAACTGAGCACCTAAACCTACATTCTGAGAAAATGCTGCACACATTCGAAGATGTAGGTCAGTACCAGGGAAAGGAACCGAGTATATGGGGGTGTATGCAGTTGTATAAACATCATCATCATAAATATTTATAAGAAATATGCAGGATGTATGAAAGACTCACATAGCACGAAGAAAATCATCATAATCATGAGAGGATGAAATAGGTAAAATAACACATGTTAGTCATCATATAATTTGTCAATCACTTTCTGTTCATTAAGAATATCAATTCTCATAATGTAAATATCATTTGAATCTTTCGAAAGAGTAACTTTCACAATTCCACTTTCAAATCACTTCACCGTTCACCATAGACACAAGGAAACACACACACACTGGGAGTTCCTATAACCAACATAAACCATGTGGGCCACATGGAGTCCAATGTCCAACTCACGTTGGAGAGAGCCGTCCTATCCTTGCCACCGGACTAGGACTATCAATATCAAATCCACAAAAACTAGTGATCAATATATAAATTGGCCTCAGGCTCACTCCTATGGGGGAACGTAGTTCTAAGGAAGTAAGGTTGCTTTATACCTCCCACTCAGTGCTAAAGATTTCTCCCTGACATAGCTCACATCATTTCAAAGACAATCCACAACAAAATTTTTTTTAGTAATATATGAATATACATCGGGAGCCATCATGCTTTCCATCTATCAAAATCAACCACATTGTGGATTTCTTTCACACTCGAGTTCAAAACAACTCCATTTAAGACCAAAAGGTCAAATCATTCAAAATATCTCAAATATTCAACATCAACGTGCTTATAAAACACACTTTCACAAAAAAACACAACTTCCAATGGGGATTCAAGACCCAAACATCAAAATCATGATAAATATCATTCAAGATTCATGCTTTATATCTCCACACATGTAAATTCATCTTTCAAAATTGTAAACATCAAGATTTCATAATAATCATCCTAAGATATGGATTCATGCTTCAAATTCATAAAAATCAAATAAAAATCATGCCTTTGTAAAGAAAATTACTTTTGGGCACAAGAATGAATAAGAGTTCTTTTTGAAAAATCCCACATACCTTGAATGATGAACTTTAGATCGATACTCGTTTTTGAGATTTTAATCGTTCCTTTGAATGATGGTTCTTGGAGTTCTGTAACTAGGAACTTGGAATCTTGAATAAATTTGCAGAATTAATGGTGAATTTTGGAGGTTCTTGAAGTTCTTAAACTAGGAACTTGGAATCTTGAATAAATTTGCAGAATTAATGGTGAACTTTGGACGTTCTTGAAGTTGGATTTAGGAGCTTAGGTATTTCTTTTTGAGGGAATTTGATGAAATATAACATATAATGCTTCTAATATTCTTTAATATAGGGTTTGGAGAGATTTTGGGTGAGGAGGAATGACCAAAACGCCCCAAAAAATCAAATAATTCTCGAATCTGTCCTTTGCTGGACTGTTTTGATAGTCTGAAGTAGATCAACCATAAAGTTTTACTCCGATATCCAAATTGGATGAAACCAATTTCCTTAGTAAGAGGACTATCATATCTTTTAGTTGATATATAGTATCTCACTCAGATCATTGTGTACGAGGAGTTATGATCATTTGAAGTTGACCCAAAAATTCGCTTTAGGTAGGCTGAAGTAGATCAACCATAACTTTTTGCTCCGATAAAAAAATTGGATAAAACCAAATTCATTGGAAAGAGAACTCGCAGAGCTTTCCATTGATATATAGTAGATAACCCAGATAATTATGTACAAGGAGTTATGATCTTTTAAAGTTGGAGAAAAATACGCCAGGCCTCAGTACTTTTTGCTGTACATTTTACTGTTCACTACTATTCACGGTTCGATCAGAATGTTCATAACTCGTCGGTCGGGTGTCTATTTTGGATGATCTACTATTCGTTGGAAAGGTTATTCGATACTCTACGTAATGGTGGGTCATAATCTAAGACATTCGACAAGGAAAAATTTATTATTCATTCTAGAAGATAGAACCTAACACATTTACGCATAAAATTTCAACAAAAAATTTTCTGGGGTATTAACCATAGCAAGCTAGACTCAATATATATATAGAGAGAAAAATCACCACAGGGATAACCACTGACTGATAACACAAGTAACCAACTATATATCAGCTGGAGGGAATAAAACATAACCATATAATCGGAGTCATACAAAAGGAAAAATCACTAGCTGAAAATGCATTAACCCACTTGCTGGCGGGCATAACTATCCAAACATACTCAAAAAATCTCAAGGTAGAAACCACACCAATGAAGGGAAAAACTTTAGGAACTCGGAGAAATACAACTTAAACCAGGAACTTAGCAATGCAATACTCCATCTAGGGAAAGAAACAGCCAAAGGCTTATGACATTGAGGAGAATTAGTCCACCAAGCCTCACTAGGACGAACAAACACTGAAATATGGATTTGTTGAATCCACCAAAGAACATCATCGAAGAAGAAATACCAATCTCAAAACTAAGGTCAAGGTCGATACCAACAATAGAGTACTAACAACTTGAGCTAAAGAGTTTCTAATTTTCCAACTTAGGAAGTGATCACTGGAAAGGCCACTTACCTCTAACTTTCTAACACCACTTAAGGAAAAACCATATCACAACAACAAATGAGTATCTAATCTCCACACACTAACAACAAAGAAATCCATCATGATGGAATGAACCCATCATACCTATGAGATAAATCCTAGACATCTCAATATCAAATATTAAATCCACTATCAGACGAAGAAATAGCCACAAACAATGAACGAACCTCAAACTGGTCTATCTCACATATAGGTTATACCGAAATAGGCAAGTGTAAGAACCTCAAACTTAGAAATTGCAATATAACTAAATTGCTGAGTCAAAAACACAAACAACCATGGAAGGTCAATTTACCTTCTATACCGTAATACATCCTTAAAATTAATCTAATACATCTAAGTAAAAGGGAACACAGTCAACCTCCTCACACTGAGGGAAAGAAATCATCAAATCAGGCTATATCTACTTAAGCCACCAAATAATATTATAAGAAAATAAAAGTCCAACTAGATAACATTAGTTTATACAACTACCCAATGAGAATCAAATTCATCATGTAACAACATTAAATAATAATATAAAGTAATATCAATAGCCTCACACACTGGTAGCAATAATAACGGCATTATCACTATCAACATACTGAACAGGCGGTATAAAAATGAACATCAATATCATGTACCACCCAAATGCCTCAAAAGGGCTAATGTGCCAGATAAATGGTACTCAAACCCAAAACCACCCCATAGGGAAAAAACCAATATATATATCTACTGCATCTATTACTAAACGAAATGAACCATGGAGTAGTAAGGTAATTACAAATCTAATAATAAGGAACATACTGATCGATATCAATTCATCAAGGCATATAATCATCAATGAGTATGAAAACCCCAACACATATAGTAAGAGATAAATGCAAGAAATAAGAGCACACCAATCATGGTAACATTTAGTTTCACATGCTTAACAAGCATATGGAAAATAATTCTAAATGGGTCTAAATTAGATCAAACGACTAAATTATCAACTGAGGCGCCAAGTGCGGCACCTTTAACTAAAGATGTCACAACATCATAAGATGATCTAACTAATCTTAATGAGTGTTCTCTCATGTTATGGACATTTCCTAGACTAGTAGTCGATCTGTTTGTAGTCGTAGCAATTCCTGATGCATTAATATAGAAAGAGCACAAACAAAGACCAAATGGATGGCTAACTATAGTGAGAGAAATCTTCAAAGTTATGTCTATTCTTCAAAATTCATAGTCTGTCTATAGAGCTCTAGGTTGGCGAAGAATATATGCTAACTCTAGCTAATTACCTATCTCATACTAGGGGCATTCTCTAAACCAATGTCTCATCATAATACAGCCAAACCAAGATCCTAGAATAGTTTGAGATACTACCCCTTCATAACCTAGAATGGTCTCCATGGCCCAAAGAACCATACCACAATCGACAAATCTTATGGGGCTCTTTAAAAATCTTTTTTGGCTATCACTAAGGATCATCTATATCTATTTATGACCCTTTAGTCTAATGTTATACTGAAATTCTTGTAATGCATATTGGAGGCTCGTCCTTATCTATCGATAATGTCGCATCATCCTTAGGGGACATAATAGATTCAAAAAATGTGTATGGGGTTTATGGGAATGCTGACACACGATAAGGATTCATGAAGTGAATTTCCAAAAATGTCACTGAAGCCTCATGAAGATAGTTATGGATGTCTCCGCACCGATCCACAGGACTCTACTAATATTTAGCTCTTGTACTAATACACCAATGAAACCTAGGCTCTGATACCAATTTTTCCTGACAAACTTACTACCAGGTAACCCAAACCATAGTATGAAATAGCTAGTAACAAACCACTTAATAAGATAAGCAAAAGAATGCAGAATATACGAAATACATATCAATATATATAAAAATCCCAAAACCTGGTGGTATCAGTACAAAAGCTTCTGATATAAAAATATTACAAAAGTTAAATATCAAGAGAAATACAATAATAGAACTTATATCTGAATAAAACTTAGAGACTAGTCTAATACACAAGAGAGAGATAAGTAGTGCTCCAAATGCCAGGATCTCACTCTAAGTCTCTAAACCACGATGCTCATATCAATAGAGATAACTTATACTATGATCTATAGGTTGCAAAAGTGTAGTATGATTACCAAACAAATGGTACTCAGTAGGCTACTGCCAACTGAGCTCTAAAGATAGAGCAAATATATATAACAAATAAATAAAATAGAAAGTACACCCAAGAGTCTAGAAATCTAATGACAATTCAATGAGATAATGAGGAGCAGCTATCCTATTTATGTCCAAAAGTCTAACGTAATAAAACTACGGAAGTATCTGGGTGAACTATCCTATTCTATCAACATTCAACATACATCAATGCTATACGGTATATCCCAGATCAATATATGAATAAAGAGCGAAATAAAAATATATATAGTAATATACAAGGCAAAGAAATGATTATACAACTAGAACAATGAAGGTAGGGATATACGGTAGTTCCATAGTTTAATATAGCTAGATATATATATATAGGTACATATACATATCAACACAAAGTCACTCAATGCATAACGTAATCATCATATTCTCATTTTGAGACCTTATTATAAAAGCATCGAGATTTAAATATAATCAAACTTGGGGTTTCTTATCCATATTACTTGACATTAAATAATCATGCATAATAATGCAATGATAAGATAGGAGAGGCTAAAAACATACCTTAAATCCTGATACCGGATCAATGGCAAATCTCTGATAGCTAGCCATAGTAATAATCATAACAATGATAACAACAATATCAATAGTAATGTGAATAATTGGCTCCTTTAGACAACGAAATACATAGCCGAACCTATGCATACCCCCACCACCTAAGGATCAGAATGTATAATAAACATATAATAACATAAGGCATATTTCTCACCTATGTCTATTGATGTTCCAGCTTTTGACGGAAAATTTAGCATCATCTTCTTGGAAAAATTGTATATCTTAAAGCAACCAAAGTGATATTTAATGAGTCTTTTTAGTGTTTCAGTGAAAGGAGTCAACCAAAGAAGAAACTTAGAAAAAGTATCAAAAAAAGAGAATTTGATGGTCAAAATGGTGGCCACCAGTCTTGCAATGGACCACCAGGTAGATCAATAGGCTTATTCAGAACATAGGATCCCGAAAGACTCAGTGATGGACCAAATGGTGGACCCTCAGTATTTTGATGGACCACTAGTTGGACCGTCATGCCTTATCCAGAAAGCACTCTTCTGAAGAACTTAGTAACGAACCAAATTGTGGATTATCAGTATTGCGATGGACCACCAGTTGGACCGTCGGGCCTTATCTAGATTCCACTCTTTTAAAGGACTCAGTGACAGACCAATGATGGACCATCAGTCTTTTAATAGACCACCAGTTGGAATGTCAGGCCTTATCCAGAAACCACTCTTCAGAAGAACTCAATGATGGACCAAATCGTAGACCGTCAGACTTTCGATGGACCACCACTTTGGTCGTTGACTTGGATGCAGGTTTTTTAATTGTAAGTTTTAAATTCATTTTTACCTGGGAACATATAAATACAAAATTTTAGGGTTAGCAGGGTAGCTTTTTATCTTTTACAAGTTTTGCATTTATATAAAATCTCTGTAACTTAGTACTTTAGGGGATTAAAGCATATCTTTGGAGAAGTTAATCATTTAATCTTTTATTGACAATTCAAGAACTGATTCTTGAGATTTTGTAAGTGAATTCTAAATCTATTTATGAATAATACAAGAATTATTTCTTCTTCCTTTATGGAATTTTGTGGGCAAGTTCCCAAAACTAGGGTTATGGAATCCTTAATGTGAAAAACATCTATGGGTTGTGAATCTAATTGAGTTCCATGAATAACTAATATTGCACAAAACTTTCTTCAAGTTAATGACTTTTATTGGTTGCAAACTTGAGAAGTGAGCCCAAGAACATCAGTTGTCTGAAAGGAAAGTATTTGTTGGGAAAAAGGAAGTGTTTAAATAAATTCTAAGGGATTTAACCTTTGGATTAATGGAAAATGCCTTAGTAGGATTAGCTTACATGAGAAAATAGTTGAAAGAACAATGTATCCTTTGAGTTTGAGAGAATTAGAGGATAATCTATCCACTTAGGTTGAGAAACTAAGGGATAAAGAACAGGTTTCAACCCTTCCTGCAATTGAATTTGTTAATTAAAACTCTTAAGTGATTCACAACCCTAGTTATGCTAGCATTTGGGTAACCATAGCCCTGGTATGTTTAATCTCATTGAAGTACTAATTGCAAAGAGAATCATTCATCGGAATACTCTTGTTATAATTAATTACTTTATAAGTTACCAATCAAAACCCCCCATATTCAGGATCCTCTGATCAACAGTCCAATAACTATTACAATACTTATTAAGTACAGTATTCCCTATGGGATTCGACACCCAACCTATTTGGGTTTTATATTTGACAGCGACCATTTACACTTCTTACGAAAGTTGTAATTTTGGCATATCATCTATGCAACCATCCCATACCGATAGATAGATATATGTGCATACTAGTGATAGGTAATGCTTATGCATGAATGAATGCAAAGTAGATAATTAATAGCACAAAACATCATAACTATCCTCATCAGGACCATCATCATCGTAATCAATCTCCAACCTTGACGGGTATCAACATATCATCAATATATCCTCCGGCCTTACTAAGTATCAACATCATCACAACAGTATCCTCCGGTCTTGTCGGGGATCAATATAAATGTAATAGTATCCTCCGGACATAACGAGTATCAATATCATCACAATATTATCCTCCAACCATTTCGGGTATTAATATCATCATAATAGTATCCTCTGACCTTGTTGGTATCAATATTATCCTAATAATATCCTCCAACCTTGTCGAGTATCAATATTATCCTAAGAGTATCCTCCGGCCTTGTCGGGTATCAATATCATCACAATAGTATCCTTCGGTCTTGACGGGTATCAATATTATCACAATTACCATTACCAAATAATATACACTAAAATACTCATAAACAAACAAATATCACTAGAGCATATTTATCTAGTCAATACTTCCAAACTACTCATTATTAGTTAACCAACACTTTTATAATAGCATTAAAAATTTAGTAGTCATTACATAACCTCTAGTTATTAGCCTAAACATTATCCTTCACATAATCCTTACTTATGCGATAGGAACTAACCACTATTTATTAATTAGCCAACATCTCTCATCAAGTAAAGGTTCAACACTAATAAAAACAACCATTGATAAACCATTTATTATTATCAACTAACCATCCTATATTCGTTATTAATTAGTAGGCAACACCTTACTACTTGTCACCTAACCATATTTTATTAACCTACACCATTCATTAACTAACTATCATTAGCTACCATGTTTTAACTAAGAAAGATTCATTAAGTAATACATTAGATTCCTAGTCATCAAGTACTACAGTCCCCTAATAGACAACTAGTTACCACATAGCTTAACCATCTAACAAAAGGAGAAGTGATAAGACCACCTTTAAGCTATAATCACATTATTGATAATGGTAGATAATGATTAACATACCAAATATTTGCATTCCATCACCAGTCTTCAATATGCTGAATAATAAGCATTATACCGCATATTCCAACATCCCGTACCAGAGAGATATGCATACAAAAATATGCATATCATATTCATAAACTTTAATCACATCATTTATAATGATATACACTTCTCGACTATTTAATCAATATCATAACATGGTCCTTGGCCTATTAATTTGTCCAAAATAATCACAATATTATAATCATGGCTTTAGGCCCTTACACATATCCGGGACTCATATCAATAGTCATATTCATAAGTAGTGGCATATCTCTAATCGTCTCATATATTGGAGGCATCTCACATCTAGAAGGCATAATATAGATAGACATGTAATCATCTCTCACATAAGAGGCATCTCACGTCTAGGAGGTATAATATATATAGACATCGAATTATCTATAGTATATGATATATCAATAGGTCGTATATCATGACTATAAGGAATATAACTTCTCTAAGCCAATTTACATATCCAAGAGGAACATCATATCTATAGGTCCAACAATCACGACTAAAGGAAATAGAAACTCTATTGGCCAATCATCAAGTCTAAGAAAAATTGGCATCTCTATAGGCCAATCATCAAATCTAAGAGAAAATAGCATCACTATGGGTCAATCATCAAGTCTAAGTGGAAATAGCATCAATATAGGCTAATCACCATATCTAAGAGGAGATAGCATTACTATAGGCGACTCATTAAGTCTAAGAGGAAATAGCCTCTCTATAGGCCACATAACATATTTAGGAGGAATATCGTCTCTAAATGCCCAATATTACTTCCCAAAGAAGCATCATTACTTTCATGCACGACGTGCTTGTCTTCACTTTACAATTCTCAAAAGGCCATCACACTATCAAAACAATAATCTACTAATTAATACAAATCTAATGATATCCATACTACACTATTATGTTTCGGGTCCAAAAATGACACTAAAACCCTAAGTGGGTCCCACATACGGAAAATGAGTTTCTGAGACCAACCCAATGTCCACACATTAATAAGGAATCATAACCCTCAAAGAATGGGTGAAAACTTACCATATGGATAAAAACTTACCATACTTTGGGATGAAATCGAGCCCTAACATAAATTAGGGTTTTGGGTCAAAACTAAGAAATTCAAGAATTTCTTACCTTAATCTTAAAGATAAGTGAGATACAAGATTCTAATTAAGCTCCCAATGACCAATTTTGAGTTATTACACTCATTTTAGGATTTCTAGGTCTAAATGGTGATGGTGAAAATGTCCCATAAATATCTTGAGGCCTTTATATAGCCCTTACATACACTTATATGTCACAATCGTGGTCTTACAGGCTGCGATAGTGGTTGCACTGATGATAATAAGCTTAAAAATAAGTTTTTGATCCTCGAAACTCATCCAGAATCCAAAGGACATGATCCAATAGTTAATTTTGAGTGTAAACCACATTTCAAATCCATTGGAATCAAATAATCTTTTATCAAAGATTGTTTAGGCAAAAACTGGGCCCCATATCTATTGTTTCATCAGTTTTTATAAAATCCGCTCAATAGCCCCGAATAAGTCTGGGAGCCTCTAGACTTGAACCAATGGTCTACCTAGCCTAAAATCAATGTTACCAATGGGATTTCTAAGCCAAAGTTTCTATCCGAGGTCATTTCGACTAAATATGGGTCCCACACCCATTCTTTCTAATTTTCAACTTTCTAACCAATAGGTCAAAATGAGCTCGGGTCCAATAGGACCCGAACCAAAGGTCTACCTAGACTAAAATTGATATTTTTATCTGCTAGAGCATTCATAATTTGCTTCCATGACCATTTCATTAAAAATTTTGCCCGATGGCCATTTAAAATCAATGAAGACATCAAAAACATTCAATTAGCTCTAAAAACCTAACGCACTACCTGGTAGCCAAACCATCGATCCAACCAAGTTATAAATGAATTGGGTAAGCTATGGAGAAACAAAAATGGTGACTATAACTATTAATATCGAAAATGACCTTAAGGGCCATTATGAAACTCTTTCGTACCATCTAAGGATAATTTGGAAGGAGATCACCTACTCATAGAGTTTAAACCTGGTCTAGGGTAGCTACTTCTAATTTCCCTGATGGAGCTTGACCGATTCACCTATCCCTCCTAAGGCACCTTAATTTAGCACGATTAATGTTGAGTTTTATTGATTGATTTATTTACTTACCTAGTTTGTGGCCTCGTAGACTGAGCTGGTTGCTTATGTTGCTCAATCCTTTGAGGATACTAGAGTTGGATAATTTATGAGATTTTTGACCTTCACTAGTTCTAGGGTTAAGGGAGATCCTCACAATTTTATTACTGATATGAAAAAGATCTTATGTGTGATGCATTCTACTGATGTGGAGGGCATAGAGTTTACAACTTATCAGTTGAAGGATGTAGCATACCAATGGTATGAAGAGTGGGAGAAACTTAGGGGAAATAATACTGAGTCTATTTTGTGGGATGATTTCTTTAGTGGTTTCCTTGATCACTTCTTTCCTAAGGAATTAAGGAAGGAAAAGGATGAGGAAATTATGAATTTGAAGCAAAGCAGGTTGACAGTAAAGGAGTATGCCTTGATGTTTCATTACATGTCACTTTATGCTTTTGAATTGGTTTCTAGCATAATGGCTAGAATGAGGAAGTTTAGCTTTGGGTTGTACTGTGAGTTGATCTTGGAGAGCAATATTTCCTTATTGAACTAAGATATGGATATCTCTAGACTTGTGGTATATATGCAACAAGTGGAAGAAGAAAAAAAAGCAAGAAAATATGAGTGGAAGGTAGAATAAGAAATTTCACTATTAAATCAGGGTGGAGGGCAGCAACAATGTGGTAGAGACGGTGGTAAATGGTCTAAAAAGAAATGGGGAATTTTTTATTCCTATTCTACGGCTAGTACTCCATTTGCAGAGCCGTTGTGTGATCCTTATTATTAGTATAATAGTGGATTTAGTGCACCGGGATCCAATCCTCAATCTAGTGAGGCTCAATCAGTGCTATCTACTTTCCTACAGATTGTACAATCAGGTCCACCATGGTGCCTATGAATAGGGGAGGGATAAGTGCTTTAAATGTGGTTATATTGGTCATATATAGAGGGATTGTCCTTTTATGTTTGATTTTTGGGAAATTAAGATTCTTATTGCTACTTCATTAGCTCCCGCACTAAAAGGTGTTGCTTCCACTTCATGCTGTATCACAGATCAAAATCAATTCTATGCTCTCGCCACCATCCCGATTCTAAGGCATCCCCTGATATTGTTATTAGTATGCTCTATTACAACTCTAGGGTTTTCCAACACTTTAAGAGACTAAGTCCCTCTAAATCAGTCATAGGCAATAACCACACTAGACTAACTAGGAGCACAATACAAAGATGGAAATATAAAAAATATAAGATTTAATGTGGAAACCCCTTTGCTCAAGGGAGTAAAAACAATAGTTGTCCCTCGCAAGAACCCAAAATTTCACTAAAATCAACCTCTTGATTACAGACTAGAACTTAAGCTTAAATCTAGGATCCTCCTCCTTGAAGTAACTCTACTACAACTTCAACTTGACAACTCTGGCAAATCTTCTTTAAACACTGGTTAACTCTAACAAGTTTCAAGCTTAGGCAACTCTAATTAAGCACTCTCAAAGAAAAAATAAAAGAACATTACTCATATATCTTGAGTAATTCTGTTATAATTTAGGACTCAGCCAAGAATACTCACTCTTTTTCGGCATACAAGAAATAAGAACTTGAGCAATGTTGAAATTAAGTTTTTGCCTTTCTTTCACTCTTGAATTTTTGGATCAACAAAAACTGCTTGATGAAGTAGCATCATTTTCCTACTATAGTGGAGAGATGACTGGGGTTATAATATAATTAGACCAGGTGTCCTTTGTAGTACAAGCATCACCTACACTGTTTGTTACATAAGATGACAAAACTATGCAAATACATGCCAGCTGTACAGTACCCTTTAACATCCAGCGACCTGATTCCTTAATGTTAGTTGCTCATCATTAAAACAAGATACAAAAATTTTCCCTCTTTTTGATGATGACAAACCAACCATAGATTTTTGAGCATCAGTACTCATTCATCACATTTAATAGATATGAGTACTACTACTGAAGATGAATGTTCACCCTATAATGCAACATTATGAATCCATCATCATGCAACTTAGTGACCCTGTCCCTTGTTGTCAATTTCTATCAAGATTTAATTACTTCCCTCTATCATCATGCCCAATTATTTATTAAGTTCAGTTCATTTACATACTTCCCCTATCACCATTCCATTACATTTGCAATTCAACACCTTGTACCTTGTCCCTTCTACACTCCCCCTATCACTATACCATCACATCTGCATTTCAACACCCGATACGTGATCCCTTCAACATAAAATCAATATTTCACATTTTTCCATCACTTAAAAAGGAAAAAAGTAAACCAAAAGTAAATATAATAATATTTTAGTTAACTCTTGGCCACTAGGGCAAGACTATCATGAAGAACACTTTGCAAAAAAAAATGTAACATACAAACCAAGATTCATTCATTTATAAAATAGAAGTCAGTACAGTATAATCATACTAAATTAACACATAAAATAAACTATCTTGAAGAGCCAACAAAATAACCAAAATAAGAGCCTGACACAGAATTAATTAGATAATAGGGATAGTAGGGCTTATGTAGATGGAGGTTTGGGGAAAAAGGACATAAGAAACATCTCCATTCTTGTATTTTTTGCACTGTGGGAATCCAAAACTATTTGGGGTGGAACATCATCCCATCATTCAATCCTTGAAATTCACCAATTAGCTTAGCTACTTTAGCTTGGATTTTTGCATTTTCTACTGCAAGTTCTTCAATGGCATATGGTCCTTTAGAAGACAACCTCTGATTCTGCATTTTTAGGTGTACTATATCAATTACCTTAATAGCAAATTTGATCCTTAATTTCTTCATTTCCTATCCAAACTTTCCCTGAATATCCAACAACTTAGATACTTGAGACATTATTTTGACCTTGGTTTCTGCACACTCATTCTCCACTAGATTTCTTATGCTAAACATCTGCTTCACTTTACCTAGAGTCCCCTTGGTTCCTACCACACTTAAGTTCTTAATTACTTTGTTCAAAAAATATCTATATGGCATCCCATGTCTACCTTATTTTTCTTGAACCACTTTGTAGATATGCTCTATTATTAGAGTAGGTAGACTATTCAATTTAACTTTACTAAAGCATTCAATAAAAAATAGGGTAATAACTGATGCTATGGTTTTTTTCTTAGATATTGGTAGTAGAACCTTATTGATGAACTCATACACCAATTGAAACTTACCAATTGAGAACTTCTTTTTCACTACAGCTATTAAGGTTCCTCCCATCTTTAAGACATTAATCACAAACTCTGTTGTAGATTTTTTCTTTACCACAGTTCTCACACCTTCAATAGGTACATCTAAGATCCTACCTAATGTCTCTTTATCAAGTTTGATAGTCTTTTCTTAAACTTAGGCATACAAACTTAGCCCATCTTCTAAGAATTCCATGGGGTAATAAAATTCTCTGATCTTATTCACTAATACTTTGGGAGTTGATTCATCAAATAAGTGAAGCAAACCTTGGTGTCTGACATACTTAACCAGCTTTATCAATCTACCCTTTTCATATATCTTGGGATAAAAAGTTTTTTTTGACAGAACCTTTTGTGTCATCAATATTTTATTCATTCGTTCTCTAGCCACATATATACTTCATTTTTTTCTCCTTTCTTCTTCTCTTGGTCTCACTATTTAACTCTTTCTTTCATTCATAACTTTTCTCTTCTTGGGACTATGTCCCTCAGAGACTTTCTTCCTTTTAATATCTATATGCTTCTTCTCCTTTCCTGCACTACTATAGGACTTTGTACCAGAGGACCTAGTCCTCTCAGCAACAAGAACTTCTATTTTTTTCCCATAGTTTCAACAAACTTCTCTGAAACAATTTTCTCCCTTCATTCAGCCTTTATAACATTAATATTTTCAGTCTTTTCTACTACAACAGTCTTCTTGAGCCTTCTTCTTTCGATGGTGAATGACATGGTAGCCTTTATAGAATCTTCAAATAAATTCTTTTCAAATCCTATTGTGGAGTACTATCTTGCCACTTTCACATTAGAGTCCATCACTTTCTCTTTTCCTTTGCTATACCTCTATTTCTTCACAGACAATCTTAGTGGTAGTTCATCCTTATCCTCCTTATTTGGAAGTATCAATAGTTTTTTTACTCTTCTTCACTTCACCCTTATGACTTAATTTACTGTTCTTTTCCACTAAGTTAGCTTTCGTTGGTGTCATATGCAAGGAGTATTAAATTCCCAGCTACTCAGTTCACATTACAGGAAATATCAACCCTTATTAGTTGAATTTCTTCACCAAAAAACTAAGTAAAATAGGGTTTAAATCTATGAGTGTAGAAGAATTAGGTGCTAGTTGAGTTTAAGAGAGTTCAACTTTCTTGGAATTTTTAGAAGAACCACGGAATTTGAAACTCTCATGTAGTTTTAACTCTTTTTGAGAAGAAGGAGTTTTAGGTTGAGAAATTTCTTATTCTATTGGTGACCAAAACCCTTGCTTTGGATTCTCTATCACAATTTGCTAAGAAAAGCTTTCTGAGGTTTAGTAGGGTTCAATGAAAACTAACTCGATTGATGGTTTTGTATTTTTGTAATTAACTCAGTGTTTAATATTTTCTGATGTTCTTGTTACAGACTCAAGATGATGTTTTCAATGGAATTTGTTGTTAAATGATCAGAGTATTGGGAATTTTTAGCTTTTTGTGGGGTTTTGTCTATTTTAGAACTATTAGCAAGGTTTAAGGAAGGGGAATTATCAACCATTTGATTTTGAGAGTAAGAGAGATGAAAAAGGGACCAGTTTGGTTTAGAGAAAATTGTTAATTTAGGAAGATAATTAGATTAGTTAAAGAATAAATAAAAAACCTGATTTAATAATTTTTAGAAGTGACTAATGTCATTAAAAGATGTTCCTTTTGAACTTCATATCTAAACCAAATAAATGTGACTCTTTATTTTGCAAAGGAATTAATTACTTTAGAGAAGGAAAAATACATAGCCTTTTAGAATATATTTTATTATTATTAACGTATCTTGTATAAATACTAGCCTAAGATGGGACCAGGTCCCTCTCCGTTAGTGAATCTTCAAATTTTTGCTTGTCATATTTGTCTACATCCTAAGTTGTTCCCATGGGTGTATATATTGATTCACAAGTTAGGTTAGGTCAGTTTGAACAATCTATGATTTTGCCTCTACACACCCTTTTTATTTTAGATCTTTTTCCTCAAAGAACATCTGGGGACCAGGTCCCAGATATGACCTTTCTCACAATGTTGAAGCTTCTCCTTTTGAGGTAAGTTTCCTAGGGACTAGATCCCTGAGAATCATGTCCCCTTTCATATTAATCTTCTACTTCAGCTGGGATCAGTAACTAGATTTTTGAATTATCATAATTATCATCTATATCTTTCATCCTTTTTCACATCGTCTTCAGCACCACCATCCTTTTATCTTTGCTTAAATGAGCTCTTCTTCTCTTTGAAATTTCATCTATGTTTTGCAGAGGAATAAGTTGTTTGACATCAACTATTTAAAAATAACACACTTTCACTTGAAGAGTCTTAAGAGAGAGAGAATACATTAGGAACCTTTAAAAATTAATCTTTAAGAACATACTATCACAAGACCATTCATTTCTGCATTCCCCTTTATATATCTGGAACCATCCTCACTTGTTGAATTTAGGAACCCACTTGAGCTTAAGTTCCTAGTAGGAGGACAATGGTGTGATCAAAACCTTCTTGGCTTATTTAGGCAGTGATAGCTTTCTCTTCACAATTTCCAGAGGCTTGAACCTTTTTGTATGTGATTTCCCATGCTAAACATCTCTAGAACCATTAATTTTATCTCTCAGTCATCTTTGTTAATTTTCCTTCATGTGCCCATCTCTTCTGCAATGAATACATAGTGGCTTGTTGATCTTGTATCTACCATCAGGATCAGCCTTTCCATGAGAGCCAATAGGTTGAGTATTTTATTAATAACCAAGACCCTTTTAATTATTAACACCTTGAATGGTTAAGTTAGATATGATTTTTGATGATGTAGTCTATTTAAGAGATTTATTAATCTCCTCTTAAAAGGACTAGGTCCCTTTCTAACTCTTCATTCTTGTGGAGTATAGACATAAGATGCTTTTGAGAGTCCTTCAGTTTCTTTTCATGTTCTATCTGAAGGCTTGAAGATTCTTTCTTCCCTTCACCAATCAAAGAATTTAACTTCCTTAGCTGGCTTATGCAACTCAGATTTTCAAATTTTCAAATTTTACTTTAGTGACTAGTTTTTTAGTATTAGATATTTATAGAGTTAAAGAAATTAGTTCAAGTTCTTGATTCCCTACTTTCTCCTCTAAAGCATTAACTCAACAGTTAAGTCACACATATAGTCTATTAACTCAGTGTTGTCTTCTCCTGAATCATGTTTGGAATCCTTTAATATTAGGGATTTTTCACTTTTTACTTCATTCTTCTCTAGTCCTTGCTGCTTCTTGAGCTCATAGGTTCTTAAATTTCAAATGAGTTTATCCATAGTAAGGGACTTCAGGTTTCTTGCTTCAGTTGTAATATCCACTATACTTTCCCAGGACTTAGGAAGAACACCAAGAATCTTTCTAACTTGCTTAAAAAATGTAATCACTTCTCCCAAGTACTGAAAGTCAATTTTGATAGAAGTGAATTTTGTATGCATATCTTAGATTTTTTCTCCTTCTTTCATGGTGAAGGGTTCATACTGAATAGTCAATACGTCTACTTTTGAAGCGGTCACATCAGAGGTGCCTTCATAATCAGTCCTCAAGCAATCCCAGATCTTCTTTGCATTTGCATAGGATGAGATCTTGTTATATTCATCACGTTCAATGCCACACATTGAAAGTTTCTTGGCCTTGTAGTTTTTATAAAATTTCTTTCTATCTTTATCATTGCACTCTCTTCTACTTTTTACTACCATTATTATTATTTCTCTTTCTTTGACTTCTTTAACTTTAATATAAGGACCACCAAGAGTTATATCCATAAGTTCATTTTTTTCAACCACAATAAAGTCAAACATCCTGGTTTTCCACCACCCATAATATTGCTCATTAAATATAGGTGTCCTAGTGGTAGATTGCCTTTCTTATAGGGTGGGTCCATGCCTTTTAGAGTGTTTTGGCTTCGATAACAATTGTTGAAACCCTTGGAGTTTCCCCACACTTTAATGGACTAGATCCTTGTGAATAAGTTATAGGAAATAAACACTTTAAACTAACCAAGAACATAATAGAAAGCAATAAATATAAATAACATAAGATTTAATGTGGAAACTCCCTTGCTAAAGGGAGGAAAAACCATTGCTTGCCTTTATAAGCACCCAAAAGTTCACTATAATCAACCTCTCGATTACAAACTAGAACTTAATCCTAACTCTAGGATACTCCTTCTTGTAGTATCTCTATTACAACTTCAACGTGACAACTTTGCCAAGGCTTCTCTAAACACTGGTTAACTCTAACAAGTTTCAAGCTTAGGAAATTCTTCCTAAGCACTCTCAAAGAAAAAGTAAAAAAGCATTACTTTGATAACTTGAGTAATTTAGTTACAATGAAGGACACACTCAACATCACTGACTTTTTTTATGCATACAATAATTAAGAAAAATAAGAATAAGAGCCCATTAGATCAAAATAGTGAATTTTAATAGAAATATAAAATAAATATAAGGTTATAATTCTATAGAATAGATAATATGGATGTGATTGTCTATAATGATAGGCAAATAAATGACTTTCTTAAGATTCTGATTCATCCACTTGAGTTTTTCATTTAAAATAGGAAATAAGAACTTAAGCAATATTGAAATTGAGTTTTTTCTATCATTCACTCTTCAATTTTGGATTTGTTAAAACTGCTTGATGAAGAAACATTCTTTTCCTATTCTGGTGGAGATATTATTAAGGTTAAAATATAATTGGACCAGGTATCCTAAGTAGTACAAGCAGCACCTGAACAATTTGTTTTGTAAAAATAAAAAATTATGCAAATGTATGCCAGTTGTACTGTACCCTTAAACATCAAGAGACCTGGTCCCTTGATGTTATTTGCTCATCATCAAAACAAGATACAATTTTCTTAAACTCTTCTATCATAATGTATATTATCTTATTGATACTAGGACTAAACTCTCTTATATCACCCCTTATATG
This sequence comes from Capsicum annuum, assembly GCF_002878395.1. NCBI lineage: Eukaryota > Viridiplantae > Streptophyta > Magnoliopsida > Solanales > Solanaceae > Capsicum > Capsicum annuum. The sequence continues at coordinate 61,098,895 of NC_061115.1, forward strand.
GCTATTTATTTTGGTATGGATCCTGAATGTATTTTGGACCCTTTCTCTATGTACATCCCAGTGAGTGATTCTATAATTGCTAAAATTGTCTATAGGGGTTGTGTGATAGTGTTGTATGGTAGAGAGACCCTGGTGGGTCTGATAGAGTTGGACATATTAGACTTTGATAAGGTTTCAAGGTGGATTAGTTAAATTGATGCTATGCATCTCTTGATTGTTAGACTCGAAGAGTCAATTTTTGTTTCCCAAATGATCCGGTGATTGAATGGGAAGGTAATTCCCTAATAGTCAAGGAAATTTTTATTTAGTATTTTAGAGCCCAAAAATTAGTTTCTAATGGGTATCACTTAATGTATATTAAGGATACTAAATATGATGGTCCTTCATTGTACAATATCCTGTGGTTTATGAAATTACAGTGTTCCCTGATGATCTTTCTAGTGTACCTCCCGATAGGGAAATTTATTTTGAGATTGATCTTTTTCCTAAAACTCACCCTATTTCTATCTCTCCTTATAAAATAAGTTTGACTGAGTCAAAACAACTTAAGGAGCAGTTAAAAGAACTTTTTGAAAATGGTTTTATCCACTCTAGCATGTCTCTGTTGGGTGCTCCTATTATTTTTGTGTTTAAGAATAATGGGTCCCTTCAGATTTATCTTGATTACCGCAAATTGAATAATGTGATCGTGAAGAATAAGTATCCCTTTAGAGATTTAATGGTCTATTTTATCAGCTTCAGGGTGTAAGTTCTTTCATAAGATTGATCTTCTGTAGCATTCTATTTAGTTGCAGATTAGAGAGGTGGATATCCCTAAGACAGCTTTACGAATGTGGTAAGGTCACTTTGTGTTTTTAGTGATGTTCTTTGGTTTAACTAATAACCATAAAATATTATTAATCTTATGAACTGAGTTTTCTGTCATTTCTTAGATTTGTTCGTGAATGTTTTATTGATGATATTTTGGTGTGTTCTAAGAGTATGGTGAATCATGCCAATCACCTCTGTGTTATGTTGTAGTAAATAAAAGATCAACATTCTTATGCTATATTCTCTAAGTGTAAGCTTTTGTTAAATTCGGTGACTTACCTGGGTCATGTCATTTCAAGTAAATGGATCATCATAGATCCCCAGAAAGTTATGGTAGTTAAGAAGTGTCCTAGACCCATAACTGTAGTCGACATTCGAAGCATCTTGGGTTTAGATGATTATTATACAAGGTTTGTGCAAAGTTTTTCTATTACTGATGTCACTAAGTTGACTTAAAATAACGTAAAGTTCTTGTGGTCTAATTCTTAGAAGGGTAGTTTAGAGAAGTTGAAGGATAAGTTAACCTCTGATTCAGTCTTGACTTTACCTGAGTGCACTGATGATTTTGTTGTCTATTGTGATTCTTCCTGAGTGGGACTAGGTTATATTTATATGCAGCATGGCCAAGTGGTTTCTTATGCTTCTAGATAGTTGAAAGTTCATGAGAAGAATTACCCAACTCATGATGTTTATTCTGATCGTAAGAGTTTCCAATACATGTTCACTCAGAAGCAGCTAAATCTCAGGCAAAGAAGATGGTTCAGTTACTCAAGGACTATTACATGAGTCTTCACTTTCATCCAGGTAAAGCTAACATTGTTACTGATGCTCTTAGCAGGTTATCCATGGGAAGCTTATTGCATGTGGATGAATAGAAGTAGGATTTGGAGAAGGATATTCATTGTTTAGCTAATCTTGGACTCTTCCTCTTAGATTGTGAGGATGGTGATGTATTTGTGCAAGAGACGGTAAAGTCATCTCATGGTGCTATGATGAAGGAAAAATAGGTGTTGGACTCTATGTTGATTCAAATTTAGGATGATGTGGGTACACAAAAAGGTGATAGTTTTTGAGATTCGTGGTCATGGTATCTTGAGATACTAAGGTAGATTATGTGTTCCCGAGATTCACAGGTTGGGAGAAAGAATTTTAGTTGAATCTAATGAGTTGTGTTGCCCTATTCATCCTGGTTCGACAAAAATATTTCATAGTTTGAAGAAGATTTATTAATGGTATAATATGAAGAGGGATGCAACTAATTTTGTGTCTAACTTCATGGTGTGTCAACAAGTAAAGGTGGATAACTTGAGGTCTAGTGGGTTAACGTGGTAATAGGAGATGATTTATATGGATTTTTTTTGGTTTTCTGCGGTCTCTCCAATAATTTGATTTGATTTAGTCATCGTAGATTGGATGACTAAGTGTTCTTACTTTTTGCTAGCAAGGAGTAATTTCTCTTCCAAGGATTATGACAAGTTATTTATCGAGGAGATTATGAAGTTGTATGGTACTTCAGTTTCCATCTTATCTAATAGGGTTACTCGGTTCTCATCTTACTTTTGGAGGTTATTTCTACGAGGTTTGGGGACAAAGGTAATATTTAGTACTTCTTTCCACCCATAGACGGATGGGCAAGTAGAACAGACAATTTAGGCAGTGTAAGATATGCTTTGGGCTTGTGTTTTTTATTTTTATGGTACTTAGGTTGACCACTTACCTCTTGTAGAATTAGCCTACAACAATAGTTATCACTCTAGCATTGGTATTGCCCCGTTTGAGCCCTTATAAGGTAGGAGGTGTAGGTATCCTACTGGGTAATTTGAGTTCAGTGAAAATATGTTATTTGATCCTAATTTGGTTCAACAATCCATATAGAAGGTAAAGTAGATTCAGGATAGACTTAAGGCCACCCAAAGATGCCAAAAGTCCTATGCAGACGTGAGGTGAAGAGAGTTAGAGTTCACTATTAATTATTGGGTGTTCTTGATGGTATCTCCCATAGAGAGAAGAGTTTTTGTAAGAAGTGAAAGCTCAATACCCGTTATGTTGGTCCGCTTTTCATTTTTAACAGGGTTGGTAATGTGGCAGATAAGTTGGAGTTGACGTCTAGTTTAAGATCCATTCATTCGGTGTTTCATGTTTTGATGTAGAGGAAGTGTGTGGGTGATACTTCGATAGTTGTTCCCTTGGAAAAGGTAGGCATTTCAGATTGTTTGTCCTAGGAGAAATCCCGATTGAGATTTTGGATTGGCAAGTCCATCGGTTGCGGACCAATGATGTGGCTTCTATAAAGGTTCTTTGGAGGAACCCAAAAGGTTTAGAAAGCTACTTGGGAATCTTAGGAGGATATGATGTCCAAGTATCCATTTTTATTCCCCAGTTCTAAAAATCATGCTTGAGGTTTTTGTATTTGTTAACATCTTTTTTTTCTAACTTTGTTAAAGGAAATTGTGGCTTCCTTGGTCTCTTTGATTTCTACCTTTTTAAAAGGTAGGCGTGGTTGTGTTTGGAGACAATTTGTGTTAATGAATGCCTTGTCCTATAATTCGATGATGAATAATCTCAAGGGTGAGTATGTAACACCCCAAGTTCTTTGTCTCTTAATATTTCTGAAACTCTATCCTTGTTGTTCTGATACAACTCCCATGACGATTCATAGGAGTCTTGATGAGTCGTTGATATTTCAGGCATGTTACTCTTTCTTAATTATTAATTTGCTAAAAACATAAGTTTTAAAGTGTTTTTCATATGGTATTGCGGCTGGTTTTGATAACATAGGTTGAGGGTTTTGAACAACTATTTTTTATGTGATGTTTCATGTTTGTCCCTACATGGGTTATGCTTATAGGGTGGTTTTAAAAATCAAATTAATGCATGGGAATGGTGAATGAACTAGGGATTATGACTTCCCAAACCTGTGACTTTTGAAGTTGTTATGACCTCAACCCTATATTATTAAATTGGTTTTGAATATAAAAAGTTTGCATACGAATATGTGGGTCAGTATTATGGAAACGTACCGAGCATATAGGGTTGCAATGCATATATAAAACAATATCTTAATATCATCACCGTTTATAAAATTATGCATGCTGATATAAATAACTCATTTAGCTCGAATTAAAATCATAGTAATCATAAGAGAGTAAAACATATCGGGTGAAACATGTGAGTCATCATAATAAATCTCAATTCACTTCCATCTCGATTCCAAATCATCAAAGCAATCAAATCTCATAACAATTTCTTTGGAATATATGTTCATTAAATCTTTCGAAAACAATGACTTTCTTAAACTTAGTCTTTCAAACAAATATGTTTTCATCTCAGATAGAAGAATAAGACTTTTCATATTAGATAGGAGAATACACACAAAAACATTGGGAGTCTCTTACAACCGACATAAACCATGTAATCTACATAGAGTCCAACGTCTAACCCACGTTGGGGAGAGCTATCCTATTTTTGCCACCGGAGTAGGACCTTAAATCCTCAATCCAAACACTAGTTATCACTATATAAATCAGCCTCAGGCTCAAAATTTATAGGGGAACGTAGTTCTAGGGAAGTACAAATCCTGCTATACCTCTCGCTCGGTGCTAAAGACAACTCCTGGACTTAGCTCAGATCTTTTCAAAAGAAAATCCACAAATAAACAATTCAACAATTCACAACGGGAGTCATCATGCTACCCTTTTTATAATAATCAATTAAAGTGGATTTGTTTTCTCATATCGGGTTCAAATCAACCCCTTTTTATGACGAAAAGGTCAAAGCTTCATTATCATCTTAATTCATTCAAACACAAAGTGTTTATAACACATGATTTCTAAAATAGCACGACAATCTCAATTAGAGTTCAAAACTCATGTCTCAACGTCATATGAAAATTTATCAAGGTTCAAGCTTTACGTCATAAACATATATAAATTCCTTCAAAATCTGAAAATTTAGCCACAAGGCACAAAATATCATCATTCTCATATAATTTCACTTCTAAAATATCAAAAACATCATAATCTAGATAATCAATATAGGATATAAATTCATGCTTCAAAATCATAGTAAAATATATAAAATCCATAACTTTGTAAAAGAAAGTATTTTTGGGCACAAGAACGAAAGGGTGTTCTTGTTGAAAACCCCCACATACCTTAAACTTGAAGCTTTGAATGACTTTCAAAATGACGTAATGCTATTCACGAATTTTTGGGTGTCTCTTGTAGCCCTCGAAACGGGGATTCCGAATATGTAAAAATTATAGAATTCTAATGGTTGAATCTCTAGCTATTGGGGTTTTTATGTTGAAACCCTAAAGGTTGTTCTTGGTGATTTTGAGAGAAAGTAAACTTATTTTGATGTTGTGAGAATTTAATCCTGTGTTATAGACATATATAGGGGTATTTTTTGCACTTGGAAGTGAGGTATGCGGCGTAAAACTCATGGGATACCTTAAGGTGTGCGTCGTACACCTTATGGGAGACATTTAGTGTGCCTCGCACTCCCAATCACACACATTTGTTTGGGCGGCGCATTGCCCATCGCACACCCTTAGTGCCTCTCACAAAAATGGGCATAAGTCTTCTATCAGGTATCGGATTTTTGAGAAATTGGTATAGTTGAAAAGATAATTCAATTATCTACAATTTGATAGGTCTTGGGATGAAAAATTTCATGTATATTAAGACATATATACGTTTGAAATTGACGCTTGTAGAATCAAATGTCAAACTTTGGATGAATCAATTGGTCTTAGCTCAACTTTGTTCTATGTCATTGCTATGAACATTTTCACCTCTAAACTACTCCATAGACTAGGATAATGATCATGAAAGTTGTACTCATGTGAGAATCACTTGGATTAGAGCTTAGACATGCAGGAACAAATGTTACAATTCTAGGACAAAAAAACGGGGTATTCCATTATCTCCCCCTTGGGAACATTTGTCCTTGAATGTGGATAATTAACCTGATACACAGAGGAATATTAGTCTTCAAGATATTATGTGTAACTGATAGAACCGAATCACCGCATCTCAAGAATAATGAGCTACTAAACTGGTCTGCAAGTGTATGAATCCTCATGAAAAATAACTATATAGCTAAGATAGAAACGAAGTGTCAACTTATGAGTAACCATTACTTTGCACTGGATCTGATCTCATGAGAAAGGATGAGAGGTTTATGACATGAAAACTCGGTGTATTACAACATCTCCCTCTTGGGATCGTTCATCCCCAAATGATAATAATTTGATGAAAATACTAGGAAGAGATTGTGATACTACACAGGATACTTACGAACTGAATCATGACTTAATATCTGAAACTGAAACTGATGTATGAACTGAGCTGAATTAATAATTTAATTGGACACAAACACATTGCCTCTTGGAATGTACATACATAAAAGACTGCGGATAGTAAGACTAGCTAGAAAATTAAGAATCTATAGAAGCTTATCTCGTTGCTTGTTAAACTAGATTACAGGCTATATGGACTGGATCATACAGACTACCCATACTCAAATGAAGTATTTCTTTATCACTTTTCTACGAAATTCTATTGACATTAAGGATCAAAGAATTTTGGGCCTGCTCTGAACAAGACATTTGACTAAGGAATTACAACATTGATATAACTCTATACCATGGAATATAATTATATAACTCATAAACTAGGATAGGATTGCTAGGCTGTAGGCAACACATCTTACTTTCATTCTTAGCATCACTTCTCAAATGCTCTCTCAACTATACTATTCCCCTTAAATACCATACTTATTTGATTCAACTTATAATTCTCATATTGGCACTGCAAAATCTTTCTACTTAGGTCTAAACTAAACTATGTTCTCTCACCATGATCAAGCCTAACACTAAATCACAAGATACAACATGCCAAACCACAATACTAGTCTAAACCACAAGGTTCAATATTCTATATCTTCTTAGAGCTCACACCCTAAGCATAACATGCCTTACAACTTCAATGACTAATTTAAAACTCTTGATATGAATTCACTAGTGCATATTGCATTTATCATCTTACACCCAACATGACATTCAAGCCTATCATTAAAAATCACATATAACTTTAAGGCAAATACCCCAGAAGGCACACTTCGCATATTCTCTAAACCATTATCAACAATAATTTTCTTGCACTATTCCTAAAAACATACACACAATTTCTAACTAACCATGACATGTATCAAAGACTTGGCCTCAATCTTACATCACAGTTTAGCCTTAGATAGAAAAGCATAAATAATCTTTCTTAATGAGGGTTATCAACTCTTTCACATAAAAACCAGTGCTTATCCACTATCATCACCACTACCTTAACATAGGAAGAGGTCACCGGAGGGCTAACACATATGAACCAGAAGCACGAAAACTACAATATATACATTAACACTTATCTTTGTCCTGAGGAATAAAATATCAAAGGTAAGGATTCATTAAAGAAATCTAAGATGAGGACATGCATGATATAATGCAAACTTCACTAGTGTCATGAGATTAAAAACTGGTCATACTCTTAAACATGAGTTTATACTTATCATGAGCTATTCAACATAAGTCTGGAGTTCATAGATTCATAAGAGATAACACAAATCACAGAGTGAAGCTATTACATGCTTGCTAGAAGCTAAGAATGGGTTTGAGCACACATGATAGGTATAAGAATAGGCCTGTGGCATGGATTTGTCAAGCAAGTGATGGATTTGGTGTTGTAATGACTGAAATCCAAGGAATACTCTAGAGTAAGAAGGGATCACAATCTCATCATAACTCATTATTGACATGTATCACAATCTAATTATCAAAAATCGATTTGGTTCTTCACTAACCATCTCCCCATTAGGTCAAAGCTAGTATTCTAAGTATGATGGTCTACTCCATATCCTCGAGATTAATCCATAATTTCATCATTCTATTAGCTACACATAAATGCTAAACTCACAAGAATAAACTAATTTCGAACATACTGACTTCATTCTTGAACAACCCATCCATATGCAATCCTTAATTCCTAGCTTCAATAATCATCATCAAAGACTTACACTCTTATTTGCAACCATATCTACATCCCTAATCATATAATCATAGCCTACAAAAATCACACTTCTATACTTATATTTTTCCCAAACCATGAGAATAAAATCATACTAAAAAGACTTAACATCTTCAATCATAACTCCTTAACTTAGCTATGAAGAACAACATAAATTATCTAAATAGACTTTATCCACCGAGCAACTTAACGTTACTACTAACCACACAATATGCCATAATCCTTAAAAATAATGCAGCCCCATAGCACCTTTGGCACACCTCTACACCATAATTAGTTACGAATACATGATCTTATACTCTTGCATACACTGTTCAGGCATACTAGATCACCTCCATATAACTAGCATCAACAACCGAATCATCAACTGTTCAAACTTAATGCCTAGAGCCAAACATGATTTACAACCCAATCTCACACATAATTTTCACTTCAAAACTATAGAACATAGCATTAAGAAAAACTAGTACACAATGACAATCAATCATAATCATATGACCTATCTTATTCATAATCTGTTAATGCATCCTCCTTCTTCACATCATTACTATTTACCCATCTTCACACTTAAATTACTTTCATAGCTCTATAAATTTCAACTAAACATCCTCTTGCAATCCCAGGAAAGCCTAAATTAACAATACTCAACCACCAAGTACTTCCATCAAAACCTATACTTTCCTAGCACAACAAATACCATCAATAACTCTTTTCATACTTCAAGCAAACAACAATCCACCTTAACTAATAATCTCCTTCTCTAACTTTACTAAACTAACAAACAAGGGTATATCACTTCATTACTAATTCAATCATAAGCAAAAATTCAGCTATACATATTCAATAAATCGCCTTTACCACCATTCTTTCCATTACATTTATTAACCCACAAGTTCAACTAACACAATACTTTCAACTAAACGTTACTACTTCTGTCACTACAGAGAAACCCATACTTTCAACTAATACCAGAACAACTAGATAAACAATAAGTTGCTAGTGAACCGAAATAGGCCTCACACGGCTTCACTAGACTTTGGTTTTGTGTTTTGATTAAGAAAATTATTAGAATAACAAAGTAACTATGCTAGTGAATCGAAATAGGGCTTACACGGTTTCACTAGACTTTGATTTTTCACAAACATAATGATAATAAGATTACATAATACAAGAGATAGAAACTAGACACACAACATTCAACGATCTAAAAATATAGCTTACTTTATTTTAATTAAATAACTCATAAGAACGAGGGTATAATCTCATAAGAATAGTTCATGAGTATTCCAACAATATTTACAAGGCACATTATCAATCATAGAAGTCATTAGAACATAAGGGCATAACATGAATTCTTCACTTAGTCACAATTTAGCTATATTGCATAATTTCTAGTTCCTTAGGCATTTTATCAAACACCTTACATGCACATCTTAAGAATAGGTGAATTCATCAAATTATACATCACGAACAACTAAATTTTACATGTTTTCAACTCATATGATATCATGAATTCACAAAAACATATAAAAATTCTATCTTGGGAATCACCTATTATCAACAACATGATCATCAACACCCAACAATATAGTAATCATACTTTATAATGAAAGAGGAAAACAAATAAGCATCAACATGGGAATGATCATATCACCACAATCAACCAAGCTTTTGTATTTTTAAAGATTGATTCTTGAACTCCATGGACGAAAGAAATCCATGGATAAACACTACGCATACCTTAGAAGGAAGATTCTTGATGATTGACGGGGGAATTTCCTTGAAATCAGATCTTCAAGCTTAATTATGCAACCCTAGTTGTTTTTCTCCTCTAGTGATCTTGGATGATAAGCTTTGAGATGAAAATAGGGTTGCAGTATGTTTAGAAGATATGTATTTCATAGGGTTAAGTTTAGGGAGTGTAAGGAGTATTTAAAGACTTAATTACCTTTAAAATAACTCAAGACGGAGTGTTTTTGACACCTGGAATTAACTTAGGCACCGCCTAAGTGATCGCCTATACCTGTTTTGGGCGGCGGCAAACCAATTGCCTATGCTTGGGTTGGGCGGCGCCGAACCAATTGTGTATTCTTACTGTCTCTTACGAAAATAGGCATAACTTTTCGCTCGGGTATTGGATTAAGGAGAAATTGGTATCGTTGAAAAGATAATTTGATTTTATACAATTTGGTGGATCTAAATCAGATAAAATAACACATCAACATCGAGTTATACTCATTCAAAGATGACCCTTGCAAAATCGAATACTAAAACTTGATGGATTCAAAAACTCTTAGCTTGTATTTCCTTAAGTGACTCATATGAACATGCTTAATGCATTATAAGCTATCCTATCACTAGGATATTCATGGTAATTCATGTACTTCAGGATGAATCACAGGATAGGAGATTTCATAGGTAGGAATACTTATTCACTTCCTAGCTTAGAAACATGCGGGGTATTACATAATTTCATCTCAAGAATGTCTAGTATTAGCTTCTAAATTGAATGATGGTTATTTCATGAGGATTTTTCAATATTTTCATTTTTTTCCATCTAGGAAATTCAATAATTTTTCCATCGATGTAAGATTCGCCCAAATCCGATAATCGAGTTAGAAGTTACGACTATTTCAATTTCTCGTCGTAAAATAATGCCATATTAGTCAGTGGAACGCCATTCCACAAGAGGAAATGACATTTGGAAAATTCTAGTAGGGGTCTGTGATTATGGCGCATCGCGCTAGGGCCCAAATTCATAATTGTCCTTTTCCATTGTCTTAGCGCAATTTCCTCCGCGTTGCGCCAATATTTCAGGTCGCAAAAGAAGGGGAAACGCCATGGCTCCCCGTTATGCCATCCCTCAGTTTTCCAATTGTCAAATTATAGTGACATGAAATGATAGCACCGCGTCGCGCTAGGGGTTCAGTTTGAGAAAATTTTACTGAAATTAAATGACACGTTCAAGGTTAAAAGGGTCATCTTTCCACCCTTATTTAAGCCCTTTAACACGTGATTCAACCATTTTTAACCCAAAATATACTAGTTTCTCTCAAGTTTCTCTCAAGAATAAGCTAGGGTTTTCATAGAAGATCCAATTTCAAGAAAGTTTCACTGTAAATGTTCATCAAATCAGAAACTAAGGTATACATAGTGTTCATTCATGAACTCCTTTTGTCCATGAAGTCCAAAAATCCATTTTCCAACTTCTAGTTATGGATTTTCTTTATGATTTCATGATTGGGTTGTTCTTGTTCATACTGATAAATGAGAAATTAAATTCTACTCCATGTTGGGTGATAAATTTTATGTGGGGTAAATTATTATAGATATAGATTTATGAAAACCTATTACTAAACCCTTGAATAATGAAATTAGAGTTGAACCATGATGTTTAATTATTGTACAATAATGTTTATAAGTGACATGCCTACAATATATTTTATTAAATGACTAGATAGAGGAAAAGTGCCTAACTAGCATGATACCATGAAATCCCCATGTATGTACAAGTTATGCATATCACATGTTTTGATGAAACACTTCTATAAATGTATTATGGATTATGATGTTAGTTATATGTTCAAGTAAGTTATGCTTGGTCCGTTTTCTTCTATCCAGTTCTGGGGATACTCGTACCCAAAACATTAGCTGTGTGCCTAGAGCCATGTCATGCTTTCACGAAACTCTCAGGCAAGCTAAGATCCTTAGTCTACAGACAGTCTTATGACTCAGGAAATCTCCACAATCTCATGAAGTCAATTATTTGTCCGATATTAGTAGTATTATGTCAGTCAACAGAATTCAGTAACTCAGCCCATGTTCAGTTCCTTAAATTCGGTTCAGAGTCTATTTAGATGGGAGTAGGAATTAGCACTGAGTGAACCCAAGGATGGGAACGCATAATATCAGATGAGGATGTGATTCTTAGTAGTTATCCTTACATTCCAAAACTATGTAACAAGCATAAGTTGAGACATCAACACTGTCCAATGAGGGTTGATGTGGTGGATAAGCACTGTTAGATAATGGCCCCACTATTCTCGTATAGGGGACACTATCAAATAAAGGTTGCCCATAGCTTGTCCTTACCAGTAGTGCAGTATTGACACCCTTCTAATTGGGGTTATAGACCGGACCCCAACTCAGCCATAATGGCATATTAGGGTCATGCCGGTTATAACTACTTCCCACAGTTTCATGTAACAGAATTAGGACTGTCAGATATAGTCAATCTATCTCAGTAGTAGAACTTAGATAGTTCTTTAGATTTTAGAACTTTCAAATACAGTCCAGCCAGATATAGTACGGAACTCAGATAGTTCCATCTGATTCAGGACTGTCAGGTACAGTCACTCATGTTATCAGTTATATTTAGATTCAATAATAATGTTATCATAGTATTAGTGTCAGTTGTTATGTCTCATGCATGTATTCTCACTCTCATGATAGTTAATCAGTTATTATTATTGTTCATGCAGATGAACCCCATGCATTCAGCCTAGCTCACATAAATACCAGCACATTCAAAGTACTGACGCATTTGCGCTATGGTTCTTATACCATAGGTTCAGAGACACGAGCTCCAGAGCAATAGTAGATTCCAAATATCAACAGACAGAGTTAGAAGTGTGTCCTCATATTTTGAGGATATGATTATTTCCCTATTATCTCATTAATCTATTTATTAGTTGGAGTTAGTTGGGGACATGTCCCATCAAATCCTTACTCAGACACTTCAGGTAGTTAGAGGCTTTCTAGACCATCATGTTTTAGACATCAGTATTTTTAGTTTTATTTTGGGTATTCTGTTACTTTACACAGATGTTATATTATTCAGATCATGTTTAATATTTAACCTTATGGCCTTTCAGTGCATATTTCTGCATTATTCAGTGTATTCTATAGTATATAGGTACAAATATCAGTCATGGGTTAGCTTGTGGTCCATCGGGGTTATGAGCACCATGTAGCATTTCAAGTACCATATTTGGGACTTTACAAACTTAGTATCAGAGCCTAAGGTTCAATAGTGTCCTAGGAAGTCTGAAAGCCACATCTATTAGAGTCTTTTGTATGGATCTATTGCATGCCATATTTATGTACCAGAGGCTATAAGATGTTTTAGGAATAGTTTCCCTTCTTTTGATAATTATCTCGTGCTAGTGAGCATACTTTCAAGTCAATCTCTTAGTCTTATTTGTTTCCAACTTTCTTTTATAGAATATGCCTCCTAAAAGAATAAATAGAAATCAATCAACCCCTCAGCCCAAAGATCCTTTAGGCGATCATGTTTCTCATGCAGAGTTTAGGGCCACATTTACTACTCTTATTCCATCAGTTGCCACTCAAAATGAATGGCCAGTAGTCATTTCGTCTATCCCAGTGGCCAATTTATCCATAGCTAGGATTCGTGACTTCACCCGAATGAATCCTCCGTCCTTCCTCAGGTCTAAGGTAGATGAGGACCCTCAAGAATTCATTGATTAGGTTTAGAAGGTGATAGACATCATGGGGGTGACTACTATTGAGAATGGCAAGCTTGCTGTATATTAGTTGCAGGATGTGGCTCATACTTGGTTGAAACAGTGGAAGTCAGAAAGGTCAGATGACACAGGTCCTATAGAGAAGGAAGAGTTGGTCACCACATTCTTAGACAGAATCTTTACCCAAGAGCTTAGAGAGGCTAAGGTTCTAGAATTCATCAACTCCAGGAAGGGTAATATGACAGTGAAATAGTATTCTCTTAAGTTTACTTAATTAGCTAGATATGCCCCTCATGTGGTTGCAGACAATAGATCCAAGATGATTAAGTTTGGTTTAGGGGTAAATGATAGAGTGGTAAATGAGTGTAGATCTGCCATCATGAATAGTGATATGACTTTAGCCAGGCTTATGACTATGCTCAACAGATAGAGGAGTAGAAGATTAAGCAGAAAGAGAAGCACAATAAGAGAGCAAAGACAGGTATTTTCAACTTTGCTCAGCCTAAATCAGAATAAGGAAGCCGTTCCCAATTTTGTCCTAAGTCATCAGTTTCAACTCCTTCTTCAGCAAGTGCTCCAGTTCCTAAGTTCAGGGAGGGTAACCGAGATGGAGCGCCAAGCTCTAGGTCTCAGGGCAATGTTAGAAATGCCCCAACTAATCCCCTTTGTTAGACTTGTGGTAAGAACGATATGGGTTCTTGCAGATCTAGAAGTGATGTCTATTTTGGTTGCGGCAAGCTAGGCTACAGAGTTAGAGACTTCCCTCAATAAGGTAATTAGAGTCATCTCCGCTCCTCAGCTCAATTTGGTCGCTCGAATCAGCAGGGTGCCACCACCAGTGCTACTAGTGGGCAATGCCCAAATCATCTCTATGCTCTTCAGTCCTAACATGATCCGTAAAATTCTCTTGCTGTAGTTACTGGTACGTTACAGATCTTTTATGTGCATGTTTATGCTTTTCTAGATCCAGGAGTTTTTTTTCTTTTATTACTCCCTATACAACAGGAGATTTTGGAATCAGTCCAAAAATCCTAGCAGAGCACTTTTCAGTCTCTAACCCAGTGGGTAAAACCATCATAGCTCGGTGGGTATACAGGAACTGTCCGGTTATGATATTTTAGTAAGTCACTTTAAGAATCTTAGACGAATTAGAGATGAATAATTTTGATGTCATTCTCTGCATGGATTGGATTTATTCCTGCTATGCCATAGTCAACTGTAGAAATAGAATAGTCTAGTTTCAGTTTCTGAATGAAACCGTCCTTGAGTTGAAGGTAGTACTTCGGCGTTCAGAGGTCAGCTTGTTTCCTACCTTTCGACACAAAAAATAAAATCTAAAGGATATGTCCATCATCTTGTTCGAGTTAAGGACATTAGTTTTGAAACTCTCAGCCTTTAATCAATTCCAGTTATAGGTGAATATTCAGATATCTTTCCTGAAGATCTTCAAGGAATTCCTCCCAAAAGGGAAATAGACTTCGGCATTTATTTTCAACTAGATACTCAGCCTATATCTATTCTGCCATATATAATGGCACCAGAAAAACTCAGATAACTAAAATAAAAATTAAAGGATCTCTTCGATAAGGGATTCATCAGGCCCAGCATTTCCCCGTAGGGCGCTCCAGTAGTATTTATGCACAAGAAAGGTGATTCTCTTAGAATGTGTGTAGACTATCATTAAATCAATAAGGTCATGGTCAAGAACAAGTATCCTTTCCCCACAATCATTGACTTGTTTGACCAACTTTAGGGTGCTAGTTATTTCTCTAAGATAGACCTCAGGTTCGTCTATCATCAGCTCAGAGTCAGAGAATGTGACATTTCGAAAATAGCTTTTGATACTCGGTATGGTCACTTCGAATTCATAGTTATGTCATTTGGTCTTACCAACATCCCAACAATTTTCATGGACTTGATGAACCATGTGTTCAAGAAGTACTTATACATGTTCATCATAGTCTTCAAAGATGATATTCTGGTCTATTCTCACAGTGAGCATGATCATGCAGAACATCTCAGAATAGTACTTCACACTCTCAGATATTATCAGTTGTTTTCAGAATTCAGTAAGTGCAAATTTTGGCTAAGTTCAGTAGCATTCCTTGGTCACATCATTTTTAGTGATCGCATTAGAGTAGATCCTAAAAAGACCAAAGCAGTAAGAAACTAGCCCAGACATGTCTCTCCGTTAGATATAAGGAGTTTCTTGGGTTTGACTGGCTATTACAAATGGATTATTGAGGGATTTTCTCCTATTGCATCCCTTATGTCTAGATTGACTCAGAAGAAAGTCAAGTTTCAGCGGTCAAATCCTTGCGAGAAGAGTTTTCCAGAGTTGAAGACTCGACTTACCACAACTCCACTATTATCTCTCCCAGATGGTTCAAATAGGTTCATAGTGTATTGTGATGCATCCAGAGTGGGTCTAGGTTGTGTCCTCATGCAGCATGGTAAGGTCATAGCCTACGCCTCCAGACAGCTTAAACCGTATGAGAGGAATTATTCTATTGATGATCTTGCGTTAGCAGATGCAGTCTTTGCGTTAAATATTTGGAGGCATTATCTATATGGAGTTCATGTAGATGTCTTTATAGATCATAAAAGTGTTCAGTATGTCTTTTCTCAGAAATATCTCAATCTTCATTAGAGAAGGTGGTTAGAGCTCTTAAAATATTATGACATGAGTGTCCTTTAACATCCGAGCAAGGCCAACATAGTGGACGACGCTCTTAGTAGACTATCCATGGGTAGTGTTTCTTATGTTGAGGACAGTAAGAAGAAGTTAGCTCAGGAAGTCCATCAGCTTGCCAGAGTAGGCGTTCACTTAGTCGATAAAGAAGAGGGTGATATGTGGGTTCAGAGTAGTTCAGAATCATTTCTAGTTTCTGAGGTAAAAGAGAAGCAAGATAGAGATCCCAACCTTGTCATGTAGAAAGAGTTACTTCAGGATAAAAAATAGAGATTTTCTCCCAAGGGGGAGATAGTGTTCTTCGTTGTCAGGTTCTTCTCTGTGTTCCAAGTTTATATGACTTAAGGCAGCAAATTCTTGTAGAAGCACATGGTGCATGCTACTTTATTCATCTAGGGGCCACAAAGATGTACCACAACTTTTGGGAAATCTATTGGTGGAGTGGGATAAAGAGAAACATTGCAGAGTTTGTGGCTAAGTGCTCAATATATCTGTAGGTTAAGATAGAGCATCAGAAGCCTAGTAGGTCCATGTAGGAGTTCAGTATTCCTACTTAGAAGTGGGATTTTGTGAAGATGGACTTCGTGATGGGTTTACCTCAAACTTGTCATCAGCATGATTCAGTCTGGGTCATTATAGATAGAATGACCGAATCAGCTTATTTTCTTCCAGTTCATACCTCTTACTCAGCCGAGGATTATTAGAAACTCTACATTAAGAAGTTAGTCTAATTGGACGATGTTCTATTTTCCATTATATCAGACAGAGGTAACCAGTTCACCTCTCATTTTTGGAAACCATTCTAAAAGGGTCTTGGTCCCCAAGTTAATCTTAGTACAACCTTTCATACTCAGACAGATGGTCAAGAAAAAAGGACTATTCAGACGTTAGAAGATATGCTAAGGGCATGTACAATCAATTTTAAGGGAATTTAGGATGACCACTTTCCTTTGATTGAGTTTGTATAAAACAACAACTATCATTCTAGTATTTAGATGGATCCATTCAAAGATATCTATGGTTTGAGATGTAGATCTCCAATTATTTAGTTTGATTTAGTGAGGCCTCAGTTATAGGGCCTGACTTAGTATTTGATGCCTTAGAACAAGTCCAGTTGATTGGAAAAACACTCAGAGATGCTCAGAGCCGACAGAAGTCTTATGTAGATGTTTGTAGAAAAGATCTCAAGTTTGAGATTGGTGACTATGTCTATCTAAAGATCTCTGCCATAAAGGGAGTTAAGCGGTTCGGCAAGAAAGGGAACTCAGTCCTTGATATGTAGGTCCCTTCAAGATTCTCAGCTGATTCGGCAAGGTATCTTATAAGCTCGAATTGCCTTTAGATCTACCCTAAGTTTATCCAGTCTTTCATGTCTCTTAGCTCAAGAAGTGCATAGTTTATCTATCAGTTGTAGTCCCTATTTAGAGCATTGTTGTTCAGAATAATCTCCCTTATGAAGAGATTCCAGTTGAAATCTTAGACTATCAAACTTGTAGATTGAGGAAAAATAAAGTCCCTCTAGTTAAGGTTCTTTGGCAAAATCAGACCATTGAGGGAGCTACTTAGGAAACACAGAAAGACATGCGTATCAAGTATACTCACCTCTTCTTCGACAACTCAGATCAAGCTCAAGGTAATAGTTCCCCTTAAAGTTACTCAGTTTCATGTTCAGTGTTCATCCCAAACTTTGTATGCAGCTTCATGCTCATGTTCCCATTAGAAACTTGGTATCAAGTACCATTGCATATTCTATCAGGCACGCATGTATCAGTTCACTTATGTAATTATGCATCAGACATGCATTCTCATTGTGAGAAGCTTAATCCTTCAGAATACTTAGTCATGCATTCATGAATCAGTTATACATGCATCAGATATGCATGTATAGTATTATATGTTCAGCTTGTCAGTCATGAGATCATGTTCCAGTTATTCATGTTCATCATGTACGTCAATTGTCTTTTCTCCCCACTTAGTCAGTCTCATTCGAGGATGAATATTCTCAATGGGGAGATATTGTAATACCCCATACTTTTCCTAGATAATTTCATCTAAAGAATATATAGTATTAGATTTTAAAATGATGGTTATTCCAGGTGGAATTTTCAAGATTTTCACTTTTTTTCATCAGTGAAATTCAATAAACTTTCCATCGATATAAGATTTTCCCAAATTCGATAACTGGGTCAGAAGTTACAACTATTTAAAGTTCCTATCATAAAACAGTGCCATATTAGCCAGTGGCATGCTGCGCCATAAGAGGAAATGGTATTTGGCAAATTCCAGTAGGGGTTTGCAATTATGGTGCGTCGCGCTATGGCCCAAATTCAGAATTGCCCTTTTCTAGTGTCTTAGCGTGATTTGCTCTGCACCGCGCCAAAGATCCAGGTCTCAAAAGAAGGGGCAACGGGATTGCTCCACATTGCCCCATCTCTCAATTTTCCAATTGTGAAATTCCAGTGACATGGGATGATAGCGCCGCATCGCGCCAGGGGTTCAGTTTGGGAAAATTTTACTGAAATTAAATGACGCATCCATGGTTAAAAGGGTCAACTTCCCACCCCTATTTAAGCCCTTTAACATGTGATTCAACCACTTTTCACCCAAAATGTGCTAGTTTCTCTCAAGAAAAATTAAGGGTTTTCATTGAAAATCCAATTTCAAGAAAGTTTCACTATCAAAATTCAAGAAATCATGAACTAAGGTATGCATAGTGTTCATTCATGGACTCCTTTCATCCATGAAGTTCAAGAATCCTTTTTCCAACTTCTAGTTATGGATTTTCAATGTAATTTCATGATTGGGCTATTCTTGTTCATATTGATAAATGAGAAATTGAATTCTACTCCATGTTGGGTGATAAATTCTATGTGTGTTAAATTATTATAGATATAGATTCATGCAAACCTATGACTAATCCCTTGAATGAAGAAATTAGAATTGAACCATGATGTTTAGTTATTGTACAATGATGTTTACATATACCGTGCCTACAATATCTTTTATTAAATGCCTAGATGAAGGAAAAGTGCCTAACTTCCATGATACCAAGAAATCCCCATGTATGTACAGTTATGCCTATCACATGTTTTGATAAAATACTTCTACAAATGTTTTATGGATTATGATGTTTGTTATATGTTCAAGTAAGTTATGCTTTGTAAGTTTTCTTCCATCGAGTCCTGGGGGTACTCGTACCCAAAACATTAGCTGTGTGCCTAGATCCATGTCAGGTCTTCACAAAACTCTCAGTCAGGCTATGATCTTTAGACTTCAGATAGTCTTATGACTCAGGAAATCTCCATGATCTCATGAGCACAGTCAGTTATCAGATATCAGTAGTTCTCCTTCAGTTAACAAAATTTAGTAACTCAACCCATGTTCAGTTTAGTAAATCATGTTCAGAGTGTATTCAGATGGGAGTAGGAATTAGCACCATGTGACCCCAAGGATGGGAGCACACATTATCAGATGAGGGTGTGATTCTTAGAAGTCATCCTTGTGTTCCAAAACTATGTAACCAGCATAGGTTGATACATCAACATTATCCGATGACGGTTGATGAGGTGGATAAGCTCTGTCAGATAAGGGCGGCCCCTCCATTTTTGTATAGGGGACACTATCAAATGAGGATCTCCCACAGCTTGTCCTTACCAGTGGTGCGGTATTGACACCCTTCTAATTGAGGTTACAGATTGGACGCCAACTCAGCTATAATGGTATATTAGAAGCATACTGGTTAGATAACTACTTCCCACATTTTCATGTTACAAAATTAGGACTGTAAGATATAGTCAATCAATCTCAGTAATAGAACTTCTATAGTTCTTAATATTTCAGGACTATCAGATATAGTCAACTCAGAAATAGTACAGAACTTAGATAGTTTTATCATATTCAGGACTGTCAGATATAGTCACTCAAGTTATTAGTTATATTCAAATTCAGTAATCATGTTATCACAGTATTTGTGCTAGCTGTTATGTCTCATGCATATATTCTCATGCTGATGATAGATAGTTAGTTATTATTATTGTTCATGTATATGAACCCCATCCATTCACCCTACCTCACTTGCATACCAGTAGACTCAAAGTATTGACGCATTTGCGCTACGTTATCTTATACCATAGGTTCAGAAACACGAGCTCTAGAGCAACAGTAGATTCTAGATATCCACAGACAGAGTTAAAAGTGAGTCCTCATCTTTTGAGGATATGATTATTTCCCTTTTATCTCATTAATCATTTTATTAGTTTGAGTTAGTTGGGGACATGTCTCATCAGCTCTTTACTAAGACAGTTCGGTCAGTTAGAGGCTTTCTAGACTATCAGTTTAAGACTTTAGTATTTTTAGTTTGTTTTGGGTATTCTATTACCCCACATAGATATTATATCATTCGTATCATGTTAAGTAATGAGCCTTATCTCGTTTTAGTGCATGTTTCCACATTATTCAGTATATTATGTAGTATACAGGTACATATATCAGTCATGGGTTATCTTGTGTTCCTTCGGGGTCATGAACACCATGTAGAGTTTTGGGTACAAGATTTGGGGCATTACATCACCCTACTAACCATATCCTGATTTGGTATCCCCAAAGAATGTAGGAAACAATGATACCTGTACTTTTTTAGTGTAGAGTAAGGTGAATCGGGTCGATTCATCAGTTCATTGTGGCGAAGTGGTGAGCTTACATTTTTTGGAAGGCTTTGACATTTCATCAGTTTTCATTCTTAGAATTGAGTTCATATTTTTCATTATCATTAACGTTATCATTTTCATTGTAATCTGTCAGAGTTAGAGACATGTCACGACCAAGAATTGTTCTTTTTATATGTAAGACCTCGATTTTCTGGAATTAGAATGCCACACGATGCTCATGATCCTGAAGGATCACTAGCTAACCCTATACTAATACTTGTGCCTGAGCACTACCTAATATAATATAATAAATGCAAAAAATTGGCAAAAACTTGCCATAATGTTCAAAGCATCTAAAATACTCAAAACTGAAAACTGAATACTGATACATCTGTCTGAAAAGCCTCTAACTATCTGAACTGTGGAGTTGATGGGATATATCCTCAACAAACTTTGTCTACTGAAAATAAACTGATTCTAATTCCATAATAAAATAAGGATCTTTCTCGAATGAAGAGGACTCACTTCTACGTCTACTGCTGCTGACTGAGTCTGGACTGCTAAGGGTATTTTAGATCTCGCGCTTTTGAACCTATCGTATACGACACCATAGCACAAGAGAAAAGCATGCATCAGTACTTTGAATGTACTGCTATTCTAGATGAGGTAAGGTTAAATGCAAGGGATTATGATTGAACATAGTTTAACTGAATAACATAGGAGTACTGAATGAGGACATAATCATGAATGCATAAACCATAACTGAAATCATCGTAACTATGAATATTGATACTCGGATACTGCATTATTGACTCTGAACTCAGTACCAATACCGAGATACTGAATAACTAAATCTTCTAATATTGATAACTAAGAACTAAAGTTGAGATCAGTCCTCTCTAGCAGTTGATCTCTGATAGTGATGATACGAAATCTACTGATATCAAAGACTGAGTTCTGAGTTTGCTACTATTGACTGACTAAATCTGTGATAAAACCTTTCCAACGGATGATCTCTGAATCAACTAATAATGATAAATAATGATTTTATCTTAGATTAGACCTACCTAGGAAAAAATCTCTAAATCTTTTCGTAACAGCAATGACGGACTGAGTTTGAGATCAGGCCTATCTAATGGGTGATCTCTGGATCTATTAGTACTAATACTGATTAACTTTATGTGAGATTAGGCCTATCTAGTGGGTGGTCCATGACTCTATGTAAATATCTAAGTTCCTTACTGATATGGGCAAATGTATCTGACCGTCCTTATTTCTGAGTGTTACTCGAAAGATGATACTGAAACTGCAACTGTGGGAGCTCTAACTTAACCGATATACCCCAAATCTAATCTTCTAGGGTCCAAACTATAACACCAGCTGGAAGGGTGTCAATACCATGCCGCGGGTAAAGACTTCTGCTATGGTCAAGCCTCTCTAATGGGTGACCCTAAACAGGAAGTCAAGCCTAAGGCACTATGATAGTTAAGCCTTAATCTAACGGGTGACTCCTGGTCCTACGCTGGCTATACAGGTCGGGAGTTTAGGGACTATTACTACCGACTCTGCCTCTCTAATGGGGAAGTTGTCATCCCTGCACTCGCTCGGTGCAAGTTCCTTCTCCCAACTAAAAAACACTAAACTGATTCTTGCACTGTACTAGACTAAGTTGAATCTATTACTGATTATCTTACTTGACTGATCTGACTGAGTTTACTTAATTCCGTTATCTGACAGAATACTTCTAAATTTTTATCTGATAGAATACCTCTAAATTTTTACTTTCTATCAGAATGCTACTGAGTTATGCAACTTACTGAGCTTTATTGAAATTTGAACTGAATACTGGATACTACTACGGTCCGAACTGAATATAGATCTGGGTTAGACTGATAATGAGTTTTGATTGAGCTAATACTGAGATTACAGAATTTTATTAAGTTTGTACTGGCTGAATTCTACTGATCATAGCACGATTGAAATTGTTTTAAGACTGACTCGGCTCTAGACAAGCAACTAAATTATTGGGTATAAATACCCCCAGAACTCGATAGCATAAATAAATAAGATAGGACCACAGTTGAATATAATGACAATGGACTTTCATTCACAACACAATCAATACGATATCTCATTAATCACTTGAATGTCATAAATATGTAAATGTATAGGGAATGCTTACTAATATCTTATAGTTGTTCAATAAGGAATACACATGGATAAGAATGCATGCAACTTATCATAATACATTCACTAAGGCATTTCAACAAATGCTTGGCATGCACTAGTTATCACAGAATTGGGGATTTCATGCTTAACATACTAAATAGGCACTATTATCTTTACTTAAGCATTCTATCAAACATATGGGGAGCATGCTTTGGTTATACCACAGATTCGATACTTAATTATCATGAATATATCAATATCATGCAACTTGAAGAGGGTTTATCCTGAACATCATACAATTCATCACATACTAGAATCAACTCTTGAAATTGGCAGTATAAATCATGAACTCTAATACATATAAATCATGAAATATCATAAATACCTAAACCTCAAAATTTTGAAAAGGATTCTTGAGGTTTTTTGGAGGAAGGAACCCAAGAATCAACATATAACATACCTTAGAAGACTCTTTCTTGAAGGTTTTTGAAGAAAATTGTTAGCCTTGTTCTTGATTTCTTGGCTAGGGTTCTTGCCCCTTTGAGAGAAAATATAATGTTCTTAAAAGAAAAGTGAGGAAAATAATGGATTAAGGGTTTATTGGGCATTTTATTTCGTGTTTAGGGCTAATAGGGGTCATGGGAAAAGTCTAAGATGCCCTTGGAATTAAATAATAGAATCTGAAAATCCCTATTTTCATGATGGTGCGACGCGCCATAATCACGCTAGCTTATTGAAAATTGGATAATTAAGAAACTAAGCCTTGACATGCGTGGTGGAAATCGCATTGCCACCTTGGTTGTGAACTGGAAAGACACCGCAATGCGGGGGAATCGCGGAGGCTCACTAGATTTTGACAACTGCCGTATTGGCTGGCTCAGTGATGCGCTAAAGTACTAGGTGGCACGCTGTCTCACTAAAATGGCTCTAACTCTTCGCCCGAGTGTCGGATTTGGGAAAATTTGACATCGATGAAAAGGTTATTCAATTCTACACAGTTTAAAATATTTTTCACTAGGGAGTCAGCTCTTACTCTTCTTAAGGATGAAACTCGCCTTGAAGAAAACTTTGGGTATTACATTATTCTTTTGTCAAAGGGATTTGTCGGATTACTTTGGACTTGTATGATGTTGGTCTGTTGTTTTGGCCGGTCACTTGTTATTGATCGTCGACTTATCTTTTATTCTTTCATTTTCCTTTGTGTTCTCTTGTTATATATTTGGAATTCATCCGACATTGGGAATGTTGTGTTCTCTTGATTAGGTGTTGGGCCGGTCTCTAGTCCATGTGGGACTTGAGATGCCCATCACAACCAGGCCCTGGCTTGGGTTGTAACATTATGATACTGCCAAATTTCTTATCTGACGTAATCTACTAGGAGTTTTGGTCTGATACCAAATCATAAATAATAAAATTCCAAAATAGGGGAATGAGCCTAAAATCTAAATAGACTGTCTGATAATCGATCCAACAATTCCTGCAAGTCATAAATGACTTGAAGACATTGTGGGAAGGCTCAAAATGCTGAAAACGCATCAAATTTAGGAAATTATGTAGAGGGTCATTACAATATATACAACTAAAAGGACTTCTGCCCGTGAAAGTTAATGGATAGAAAGGGACAAATCCAATAAACCACCACCAAAGACGAACCCAAAAAATCTAAAAGACAAATTTAAGACCTCTCCACATAAACACCAAAACAACCATCGGGCGATGAACTAGTAAAATCAAAAGAATGCGATCCAAATTGGTCAACCTCAGAAACAGATAGTATATCCAATTGCGAACTCTAAAAATCATAACAGAACCATAGACAACCAACTTACCTTTATTACTACAATCCACTAAACAACTAATTTAGCACAGTCAACAATCGAGGAAAATGACCAACCTCACCTCACTACATGAGAGAAATCATCTAACTTATCTATCTGCCTAAGCCAATGATTTAGAATAGTGAGAAAGGAAAATTCTAACTAGATACTAGAAGTCTAACCATCTACCAAGTGAGGATCGATAAACTTCAAATAATGACAATAATAAAAATTATTAAATAAACATTAATATAAATGATAGGCGATACAAAAAATGAAATCACTAACAATTACCACTATAGGGCCGTAAGAAGGTCTATATGCCAGGGTAAATGGGACTCGAACCAAAGTGCTACACTGAAGGGAATAATATCGATACACTTCCAATCCATCCACTGATAAAAGAAATAATCTATGGCGGTAGTCATATAATCATGAACTCTATCTCGATGTCTACCACAATAAATATAAAACTAGTAAGGCATACAATCACTGATGGGTATAAGAACCCCTTTACGCTCCAATGATAAGGTAAAAGGAGCAAATAAAAAGGCAAACCTATCTTGGTGAAACCTGAAGTCACATGCCTAATGTATCCTAGGGTGAATAAATTTGAATCGGTTTAAACTGGAACTAAACATTAGAATCATTAACTGAGGTGTTATGTGCACTGCCTCTAACTGATGGTGCCACGACACTATGAGACTGATTTGAATGTGTTGAGCAACTAATAATCCCATTCTAGGGACACTCTCTAGACTAGTGGTTGATCTTTCTATATTTATAGCAAACCCCTGAAGCCCTATCCTAGCAAGAAATATGAGTTGACTTAAAGTGGCTAACCAACTAATACCGAGGGAACTCTCTACTAAATTACCGTTCTACCCACAATCATAGTACACCGCAGTTACTCTAGGTTGGCTAAAAACAAATATTAACTCTATCTAAACAACCAATTCATATTTGGGCACTCTCTATACCAATGTCCCATCTACCATAACAAAAATAAGTTGTGGAATACACTGACGTACTACTCCTCCTGATCTAGAATATCAACCTTGGCCTAAAGATACTACTAAAAACTTTGCAAGGTTCAACACGAACTCTGCCCACTATGATCACCATAACTAATCTAAGAGTTGCCCATATTCTAAATGCTACCTTCGAAAAATGGATAGACTGCAAATAAAGTTAACCTCCATCGGGAGGATCCTCACTCCAATGTGAAATTCCAATAGCATTGTAATAATGACATGGTCTCTTACTGCTACCTTGATAAGTCTCAATACATGATCTCTCTATGGCCCTTGCATGATCAACAACCTAAGATAAGAAAGGCCCAGCTGCTATCATATGCTCTGATGCCAAATGGAGTGGCAATGCTTATCCTATGATAAATCCACACCCAATGTTTTGTTTTAAAGGATATAGCATAGAAATATGTGTGTCCCCCTCAATAAACCTGATCTAATACTCTAAAGCCATTAAGGAACCCTGATGAATACCAACAAACCAAACTCTGGTATGAGAATATCTCAATAAAATGAATGTCATCTCTAGCTATGTGGTATCCACAAAAGGACTTGCAATACTCAATGCTGAATTTCAAAAGGCTCAAGCGGTTAAAAACTCTTATGGGGCCTAGGATGGCCATAAATCTCCTAACTGACTCTGAAAGATCTTCCATATCTATCCATAATTTCCTGCTCAGATGCTATACTAAAGCTCTAAAGACTGAAATGCATAAAATTGTCCCAAAATGTGGTGGAATCAGTAGAAAAGCTTCTAATGTAATAAGACCGATGAATTACAAAATGGATATACTGATATAACTCATTTCAGAATAAAACATAAGAATAGTAATACTCTAAATGCCATGAGCTCACCCTATTTCTCTGAATAATTATTTCTCTGCATGATTCACACAATAATGATAAGAACTTATACTATGATCTGTAGGCTGCAGAACTATAGTATGAGTACCAACACGTGCTACTCAATAGAAAAATATTGATTAAGCTCCAAAGATAATGTAGATATGACTAGCATACAAGCAGGATTTTAAACTACCACAAAATGTCAAGCAAACTATATAGTAAAGATACCAAGACAGTAAGGATAACTATTCTAGTCATATACAAGAAAGTAATATAATCAGGCTAAGAAGGTAATAATGATAACAATACCATTATAGCCATACTTGGGACCCCAAGCACTATACAATATATCATTGGCTATTATATAAATAAAGAAAAAGAAAAGGACATATAACGGCCATGAGTTGGATATACAATATCTATAAATATGAGTAATGGATATGTGATAATACCATAACTACTATATATATATACATCTACGTAAGCAAGGTTAACTCATGGTACAACCTAAGTAAACACACTATAATCTCTAGGCCTCCTAATTAGAGTACAAACTAGTCCTGACATAATCAGGATCCAAAATCATAATGCCTAACAATAGGATAATCACGCGAAGTAAAATAATTATAAGTTAAAGTAATCCAAAACATACCTCAAATCTTAATACCAGTCTTATAATCAACCTACCATGAACCAACCATAATAACAAAAATAATGTATCCGACTAGTCCGGATAAATAATGCCCAATCGAGCCTTTCATAAACCCTCGCCATCATAGGCATGTAATGTCCAAATAAAAACACAACCCACCATAATCCATAATCTTCACCTATACCTATACAACCCCCATAACGATGATAGATATAGGTGCATAGTGGGGATAGGCTCTAAAATAGTAAAATAAGCCTAAAATCCAAGCATCTAATAATCGAACTGATAGTTCCGACAAGTCATAAATGACATGTAGCCATAATGACAAGGCTCGAAAAATTTAAAATGCAAGAAAATCAAGGAAATGAACTGAAGGGTCATTACACAAGAATAATAAATATGATGTAAGAAGGCTTATTAAGTCTATAAGGAGCTAATAGAGATCTTGACCTAAAGTGGTCCGAAGGGCCCCATTTTACCTCAAAAGTCCATTCTAAGACAATTACTGCCCAAAAATAGACCAAGGGCCCAAGTTCTTACTATAAGGTATTATATAATCTCATTAAGTCCTAAAATAGCAATTCTATCTAAGCAATAGATAGCTAGGTCGATTTTCCCAATCTTTAATCAGTTATACCATACAATGATTGTTAAATATCAAGCTAAGTCATAATTTCCAACCTGAAACTAGCCTAATATCACTCATATACCATAATAAAACTCAATCCAATACGATAGTAATCCTATCCTACTTGGACGTCAAAGAATGTCTGGTAAGATCACTAAATTGGAAAGTTTATTTACTAAGAAGCCTTCCTATAATGTCATGCTATAAAAATAGTTATCTACTTATTAATATAAGAATAATGACATCCTTATTGAATTTTTGTGCTTTAGTCCAAAAATTAAGATAAAATGCTATATGTGGTCTACATACGCAATCACATTTTCAAAACCCTCAACATGTCCACCTATTCTCAAGGATCTTTTATCATTAAAAATAGGGATTTTGACAAAATCAGAGAATTAAATCTATAATTGGTCAGTGACTTACAAGGATTGGATGAGAAAACTACATTTACAAGGTCACTAATACCCCACGAAAAACCAAGGATAATTCTCCCAATTTCATAAGCTCTCTAGGGCCTTAATTTTATTGATAAGTTGAGAAAATGGGAGAAAATTAGGTAAGGGCTGAAATAATTCCCCCTACAGTAATGCTTAAGTTATTGCCACCAAAGTGGCAGGTAGTCACTTTAGAAACACCCGCACATAGTAGACTACTGCTAAAGCTGGGAAGATGTTGCATAAGCATCATCTGCTTTAGTGGTTAGGCCTCATCTTAAACGACATAGATGGGACAAACCTTGAATGTTAAGCAACCAATTGGCCAGTAAAGTGGCCTCCACATAAGTGGATGCACTAGCTGAGTCCATGCACCAGTTGAACTTAGATCTTGCAAAGTTTCCATTTACCCATGGGGATTCGTTCTTAACCCAATAAATGCGAATGAGCTATGCCACCCTATGTAATTTGACATTCCACACTTAATCAAACCATCAAAAGTTTCATTCACAATAGTTTTGATGAAATATGGGGCCCTACAACCAAGCACCACTTTTACCAAATTTCATCCAATAGACCAAAATGAGCCCATAAGATTTGGACCCAAACCAAAGGCCCCCTTAGAAAAAAAATTGACATTATGGAGCTGATGGACCTGCAAAAATTGGCATATGGGGTCATTACCCTAATGTTTATGATCAATGCCTAATCCTTACCTACAAAGACTTCAAAACAGGAAATTAGCTCCAAAAATTAAATAAAATGCCCGATAACTTAATTGTAAACAAAAAAAAGTCACAAATAAAGGAAAGATCTTAATAGAGAAAAAGTGTGGAAACATAGAAAATGACCTGGAGGGTCATTACATACAATAAACCTTGTTGGCAAATAACCACGACCAAGGGTTTTCAAAATATCACAATCGATATTATTAGTAAATGACCTTGGCCAAGGATCTTATAAAATTTTACCTTTTCTTTCAAAATTAATGTTCTTGAATGGTACCAAACTCATGAATATGTGTAGATGAAATAAGGATGTAATGCTTAAAACAAATCATTATGAAAATAGCAATCAATTTAGTATACTATAAATGAGCTCAATATCAATTCAACGCGATAGTAATTCATGATATAAACCATAGCATGTTGCCATTAGAATAAATAATCATGTAAGACATCAATAATATGATCTCAAACCCCTCTCAGGCATTACTATAATGATATAGGCAAATAATGTACAAATAAATCCCATAATATTTATCCAAGCCTCCACATAGGCATGACAATAATAATTATTATAATTAACGCATAAATAAGGCCTATAATATAATATATACGCCTAAAGAGGCATAAAAATATGTATAATCTCTCAAGTATACCCGATGTGCATATAAGCCCCTCTCAAGAGCAACAAAATAATAATAATAAACTCAAAATACAATATGCATGACTAATTTCCTAGCCCATAGCATGCTTTATATGAGTGATTAACAACCTAGCCCAGTCTGAAGGATATTAAGCCATAACCTACCTCGAAAAGCAAAAATTCAGACCTAGACGCTTCAACACATAACCTTTCCTTCACGAACAATCTTAAAATAAACTAAATCTTCCAAAAACATAATCAACATGTCAAAAGAAGTCTAATAGTATTCATATTGGCTATACGTATTCTAAGTTGAAAACTAGTTTGAAAATTGGTTTGAAATTAAAACGAGTAAATCTGGAATTTAATTAAGATCCATATTCTCCATATCAAAAGGAGTCTAAATTTAAAAATTCATTAAAAAAATTGAAATAAGATTTTAAATTAAAGAAAACCAATTTAATAGTTTATCAGGTAAAAATACCAAAATCCAAGTTTGAAATGAAAGTTTTAAAGTTATTTTGAAGATGAAATCAATAGAAAATATGAAAACAGGAGTTTGGAGACTATCCAAACAAGAATAAAGGAAATCCCTTCTTGCAATCATCTTTACCAAAAGGTACTATGGTCCAAAATAGTGAAAATTGAGAAAATAGAGAATTTATAGTCTTCAGGTGAATAGCACCTTGTGATCACAATCCCCACCTCGGATTTGTGAGGGAAAATGTTGATCTAAATTTAAATTACCTTTATAATCTTGGCCTCTCTCTCACAAATATAGTGGATAATAGTTTGGATCAACTATAAATATGACAGCGTAATTGAAAATGCATGGAGAACAAACCTGACTTGATCACCAATTATCTATCACGCCACGATTCTACTATTTGCTAGAATAATCTAAAAATAATATATGATGAATCTTCCCGATGGTTAGAAATAGAAAGATAAAATAAGATTTTCAATACTTTGCTTATGTATAACTACAAAGTACCTAGCATTCTAATTGGATTAGATTAATATCAATGGATCCTTTATCAGTCATTCATTGAATGATAAATAACTACAAGTGACAGAGATAGACGATTTAAATAACAAAGAATCCAATATTTAAAAATTTCACTCGTAGTATCTGAACGATGAGAACCAGCTATATAGCATCTACATCAAGAATTCAAGTGTTGTATACATCATTAGTCTGATCCTTTGTAGGAAGTACCCATAATAATGAACTTGCAAAATAGATATATTTATCATAAAGAGATTCGTCGTTCCTAACCCTACATCACCATAATTGATATTTGAACAAGTAAAAGTTTAGTCATGGTCCGAGAAGGGATCGTATTTCTCTTCTACATGTCCATGGAGTTTTGAAAAATCCGAACATCTTAGAGATAGATAAATAGGTAGGAATTTCTCAAATAAACCGCACTCCTTCGTATACGTCAAGAGTCCAATCATGAGAAGAGGTTGTGGAAAGTTTGAACCCAATTCCTTTGGTAATGAATTTGAGCGCAATTGAAATTCAGTTGGATCGTAATAACATAGAGGACGAACCCAACCTGACCCCCAATTTACCATTACGAATGCAGTCACTATCTCTCATTTATGATAACGAAGAATTTCCTTCCCTTTGAATATGAAGGCACCCCTATGAATATGAAGAAGGAACCCTCATGCACAAGATATCAATAACTTATGTAAAATTTCATTTTTCTAAAACCTCTAAATTCACCCTTGAGATTTATTTGGAACCCCATAGAAATAATTTGACTAGGCTACTAGGTTATTTTTATATTTCGAAGCCAATAGAACCATCAAATTTAGGAAAAAAGGTCTTTTTAAATTAATTAGCCTTCAAACTAACTATGATACTAACTCAAAATGGATATTTAAAATCTAATAAAAGTAACCAAATTACCATCCAACATTTGGATCATAAAATGTTGACTGAAATCAAACTAACTACTTTTATAGACCTCTAAGGGTCTTAAATAACTCTCAGACATATCGAAGATCATGGAAACTAACCCCACAACTCGTAAATAGCATATATCAACTACAAAAAAAAAAGAAAAAACAACCAAAACCATAAAAAAGGAAAAATTCATAACTGCGATTAGTACAAGAGGTAGAAAACATGAGAAATTAAGGTAAAGGAATTGATAGTAGGGTTGATGCGATGTCAACAAGGTCACTGGGCATGAACCATATCATCAAGCTTAGGTAGGTTGTCATGCAAGTTGTAGTGGAGTTGATGACCAAAGTTATGAGACGTCAACCTTCCAATGAGTTGTCAACCACATTGCCAAGGCTATACAAAATCCAACATAAATTAATGGAAAGTGATGGCCTAGGTGATGAGTTATCAATCTCTTGATGGTCTGCTAATTTCATAATTAGATGTAATGAGACAAACTCTGAACTTTATTTGAATTTAAAATTTCCTTGAACTATAAATAGACATTATTAGGTCTTGTTTCTGCATCTTATGATATGGAGACAAAAACATTACTGTTCTTGAGTTAATTTCTTTTTTTTATAGAAATGAACAAATTAGAAGATTATTTTGTTATTAAATTCATCATTGCAAGGTCAATATCCATATATGATTTATATTACAATATTTTCTTACAAATTTATAAGTGTCTAAAACCTCAAAATTAGGGTTGTGGGATCCATGATGAATTAACATCTTTTGGACTATTAACTGGTGTAGCTTTGAATAATGCTAAGGTTTGTTTTATCAAATCTTTCATTTTAACTGTCTTCTAGTGGTTGCAAACATTAGAACATGTCTTAGGGTTAACTTTTACGAGAAATAGATTAAAACTAGGAAAAGATTTGAGAATAAGGACTTAGGATTTCAAATTTTCTTTTAACAAATAATGTTGCAATATGATTAGCCAACTTAGGGTAATTATTGAGCTTTGTATATTTATCACTTGTATTTAGAGATAATTTGATTGAATTTCATTTAAATATATTGAGAAATATTTAGATGTAGTGAGAGAGTAAATAACCTTGCATGCTTCTCACTAAGAATATAAAATTATTAGTGACCCAGCGGTATTATGAAGTCATGGTGATTGCAAACTTGGTCAATTTTATTACTTAATTAAAATCACTAAGATTTTGATAACTGTTACTTAAAATATTTGAAACACTTTGAAAACTTTGTGAACCAACTCTCTTTCAAGGAAGTAATTTACTAAATGTCCAATTAACCACATACGGCGTAGTTTTCACCTTATTCCCTATGAGATTCTACCCTAACTTAACTGGAATATATATTTGTAAACATCAATTTATACTTCTAGTTGAGATGTAATTTGGTGTATCACAAATCTTTAGAATAATTAGTTTGTAGAGGTGTAATTTCAAAATATACATATATCTACAAATATATGTTCTAAAACCATAACTATACATTGAACACACCACTTTTGTACTTATTAGTTCATCCTTAGAAGGAAAGACATTAGACTTATTTTGATAAATGTTTGGCTATTGTTCATGAGGAAATTAAAAAAATCAAGATGCTTTAGATGTGTTTTTGATGCTTCATTCCTAAGTGGTCATAATAATTTCCATGTTATTTGTCCATAGAGAAAAAAGAATGAGAGATTGGTAGCATGACATCCAATAATTTGTTTTAGATGATCATTAAGATGTATAGAGTGTCCGGTCAAAGATTAGGTAGAACATTTAAACAAAATGAAATACTTTAATCAAGTGTGTTTTTGAGTCTTCACTTTATTCATAAGTCATTATAGTAATTTCCAAGTTGTTTGACCATAGAGGAAACTGAATAAATTATTTGTTTTATGAGATCCCATAAATTTAGCTTACAACTATTTAACTTTTTCTATAAAATTAGTAATACTATGAGTATACTACCTTTGTACGAGATTAGGATTCTTCTGTATGAATAAATTACATTTAGCTCATTTATTCTCACAACTCATGACTACCCTAAGATGTAACATGGTGCTTGGAGTCACAAGTGACCCTAAGCTAACACATGGTATGAAAAGACAATAAGAATAATAAATTAAACTAATAAATACTGAGTGAAAACTGAGCTAAAAAAATATAAACATGGTAAAATAAAATTAATATGGAATATCATATCAATAATTATTACAAAACCTTTTCGCTAAAAGTCTAATTGATTATCTGAAAGCCTTTACTAAGATGAGTTACTTGGACAAGCCCCTAAAAAACTCTAATTTTCTGAAACTAAAATAAAATTAATATGCAAATATTGATACTAGTCCTCGAATGATTAGGATTCACAAAATACTGCTACTAAAGTGATACTAGATCAAGCTAACTTTAATCAAGATGCTAAACATATAAACCTACATTATAAGATAATATGCAAAAAGGTATGTGGTTAGTACTTTAAATGTACTGAGCACGTGAGATCAACATCTTGAAAGTGACATGATAAGATGAAAATGGGACTGAAATCTGTAAAATAATGTTATAACAAAATAATAGACATATAACACTAAGATGATGCCAAGCAAGGCCTAAGACTAAACTATGGGAGACTTTTGTTACCAACATAGACCATGAAAGAAACATGGAATCCAACTTGTAACCCATGTTGGAAGGGTGTTCTATACCTTGGAAAGGGTTCAAAACATGATTTAAGTTCATTCATGAGTCCATTAAGGGAAAGAGAAATAATATCAACTCGAGAGGACAATTTTTATCTATAGTGGCATGTAAGACTTGGGCTACCTGAACCCTTGATTTTTCGATGTGAAGCACTACTCCCAACTGAAAGTAAACTGATATATAGAAGTGTTCAGCTATAATGATGTTCTAAAATTAAAGGAAAAGTGCTTTATATGAAAACATTTTAAATCATTAAAACTAAAATACTAAGTATACAATTGAAATGCATGATATCTTAGGTCATCGGATGTTCATAACCAGCTATTTTAGACGAATGCAACTACTAATAACAATTTCATACACTAAATGTAATAAAGAATGCATAACACAAGCTCAAAATTAAGAATTTATCAATATGATGAGGGTTTATAGTCATAATTATATAAAGATGATCAAATTAAAGGGAAGACATTTATTCATCATTTATTCATAGCAAGAAACTGAAAGATATTGGAATTTACTCTTTTCATGGAAACCCAATGCTTGAAAAATGAATTATCTTGACGAGTTGAGTTAATTTTGGGAGTCAATGGATGGAAGGAACACATTGATGAAATCCCACATACCAGGTTATACAAATCATAAAGAAGTCTCTAATCTAGGAGCTTTAAGAAGATGAACCCTAGTTTGCTTTGCAAAATAGAAAACACTTTTTTTCTCTTGTGTTTATTAAGAGTTGATTGTTTTCTATGAAATGAAGGACTTAGGGTAACATTAATATTAATAATATGTTTTATGGTCGCTTAAATGACATAGCTTAGGGGTTTAAAACTGTGAAAAGATTGGAATACCCCTTGTAAAACATAACTGGAAAAGTTGCAGCATACATCCCAAGAATCTAAGACCCACCTACGATCATGGGTGGTTCTTTTGGTTGGGTGGCTGATTTGAGGCTCTCTAGACTTGATTATATGAGCCACGATATGATTTTAAGACCCGCCTACAGTTATTCCTTGGTTTGTTGGTTGAAATTTAAAGCTAAATGAGCTTTAGGACACATTCGTACCTAAGATCGTGTTTTCAAACAACTGTTGTGGTTACCTATCATGGTTTGAAAGTATAGTTGTCAACTTTAAGTTTTTTTACACTATTTTTATAATAAGACCTTCATAAAGTAATATAATCTCACAAAGATTGTACCTACAGACGTAGGTTCTCACTGTTGGATAGTGCTCCATTAAATTCGTCATAAATATATTCTATGATATTGGATTAAGTCGAAGCTGGATGAATTGGAAATAAAACTAAAGTACCTTTCATTTGGTAAGAATTGATTTGAAAAATAATCTAGAACCTATGAGTTATCCTTGTTTGACAATGAATATATGGATATTCTTCGCAATAAAACCACCAATAAGGAAGGTTTCAACTTGGATATGACCTAGGAGTTCCTTGTGACCTTAATACATATCTTAATCACTATTCGTACATTTACTTGAAGAATGGTTCTTTCCTTGGATATTTTCAGTGTTACATTATCTCCCACTAGGGGTTATTTGTCCCCGAATGGAAACTAATTAAGCTAAAAAGTTAGGGAAAGAGCTGCAATAACAATACTAAATTCTTAAGAGGTAAATACTGACATGGCCACTTAGTTTGTATTGAAACCATAGGCTGACCAAAACTCAGAATGCATGCTATAACATCAGAATACTTAAGTGAAAGGTACGGATAAATTAATTAATATAAAACTATTACCTAAAGCTAGAACTAAGTTTGAAGGAAAAATATAGAGGTACTTGGTCATCAAATCTACCTTTACTTCCCAAGTAGGTCCATCAATTGATTGATTCTTTCAAATATCCTTTATCAAAGAGTCCTTATAGTTCATCAACTTATGAATTTGAAGACCAAGGATCTTAATTAGGACATACTTATAAGAAATACTATCTTTTACACCCACACTCTCTAACGGCACAACCGATGTAGATTACCAATGTATTTCCTGAGCGAGGACACATGGAACATTAGATGTACTGATGCTAAGCCTGCAGGAAACAATAACTCATAGGATACATTGCAAAAATGATCTGTAATCTTATAAAAGGGACAATTCTTTACCTTATTATAAAATCTCTTTACCCCTTTCATAGGCGAAACTCCTAAATTGAAAACATCACTCATAGAAAACTCAAGCTTCTTTCTGCTCACATACATATAGGACTTATGATGAATTTGAGTTGTTTTAAACTTTTCTCGAACTAGCTGAACATTCTCCATATCCTTATAAACTGAATCTAGCCCTATTAAGATAATTTCAGCAACATCAAACCAACCAATTAGAGATATACACCTACTACCATAAAGTGTATCAAATAGGGTCATCTGAATATTAGAGTGGTATCTTGTCATTACCCGAACCAAGGCCTGGCCATGATGGGTATCTCAAGTCCTACGTGGAATAGAGATCACCCCTATACCTAACCAGAAAAAACCTAAAATCCCCCAATGTCTGATTAATTCCAAACATATAAAAAGATACTATGCAACAAACTTAAGAAAATTAAAAAAACATGTCTATAACTGACGATCGGTGACCGGCCAAACAATTGAACAACATCACCCAATATCCACATTAATCCAAACAAAGCCTCTATAAAAAAATGAATATAATAAAGCATCAGGAAATTCCCATGACTATAGTCAAAAGCGAGTTTAAACAGCCTGAGACATAAGAGACAAGAACATGAAATGTAAACTTACATAGTATGGAAGCTCACCACTTTAATGTAAACTCATGAACATCTCCCGAATCATAATAACTAAGCAAAAAGAGTAGAAGTACGACTAGTTCCTGCATTACATAGGGATATACTATCCGAAGACAATTAGTAGGGTGACCACTAGCATGTACAGGGATAAGGATAGCATAATGCAATGATCAATAGTTTTAAGTCATTCAAATCCAATGCACATAATCAATGCATATATATATATATAACACATGTCAGGAAAGGGAAAATAGCTTAACATGAACTTTAAAACTTTAGCCTAGATTTTGTAGATCAACCGTTATAACATAAAAAAAAACTATGCTGGTACTGCCCAGTGTGTGTGGCTGCACAAACCAGAAGGTATGCATATGAACTATAAGGGACTCTAACTTCCCAACATATCAAGGTGACACGAGCACCAAATCATGTAATACGATATGGGTGTATCGAACCTCCCAATCATATGATATAAATAATAAAAAGGAAGACTCAAAACTTATGGTCATATAGACACATGCATCGGCAACCACGGTATCTAGTGTGCGTCCCTCGAGACCACTAGTTTCACGACTCAACTACACAATCCTCATTAAAGCTCAATTAAAAACATTCGTCACACATTCCTATTCATTGAACCATGCTTCACATTAAGTCATACACTGTCGGTATCAACTTACCAATTATACTTGCAAGGTAATAACAACATGCCAAAACAATTACTCCACTTGGTGGAATTTACATCCCCATTTGGTTCAATTATGCAATAGTTCAAGGATAATGTAATTCCCATATTTCTCATAATTAAACCAATTTCATAGTATGGGGTAAGGTCATAATCACTTCAAAAGTCACAAGTTTGGGGGAAATCATAATTACCTAGTTTATTCACCAAACCCATGAGAAACATTGTTCAATCTAAAAACAATTAAAACACAACCCTTATTCAAAAACAAACATTAAAACTTCATGAAAAATACCTTAAAACATATGATTTTAACAAATTAACAGTGAAGGAAGAGTAACATGCCTAACATGCAAAGTTTCAAGGAATGATTTCAACCTTTGAGCCCTTTGATGACCTACTTCTTGGAAACCCTCAGTATGGATGTTTGAGACAATTTGAGAGAGCTTTGGAAGTGCTTGAGTAGGTTAAGGATGAAATATAACCTCTTTAATTACTTTATGGATGTGAGGTTTTAATTGGGAAAGGAGAGAATTATCTAAAGTTCCCTTAAATTAAAAGTGAAAATGTAGTCTTTAATTACTCTGGGTCACCAAATGAGTAGTATAGACTAATTACGACTCATCACCATAAGTCATAGCCAAGATAATTCCTAGGAAACCCACCCACTATTGACCCTATCACTCAATTGATACAACTATAATGGGACCCTGTGAATTGTAGGGTCAATACTAGTCACCACAAAACCCAATTGGGTAAACACTAGACATCCTATTATTAACACCCAATGTCTCATGACATGTCCTTGCGACTCTTATTGAGCCATTGATACTTAGAGAAAAACTTTGCCACTTACTTTTTGATTTGGTCATGACTGGTTCCTTAGGAACCGTCTACATTCCCTACGACTCGTATCCCAAAGTTAAACTTAGGAAAACAACTCAAACACCACTCACTGGACACTTGCAACTAGGGTCACATGACTAGTCAAGACACCCTATGACTCATAGGGTAAGCTGTAGTCATGATATTGAGGATACAATTTTGGAAAATTTTTGAGGACCAAAAACCCGGGCATTACATATCCCCCCTCCCCCTTAGGATCATTCATCCTGGAATGATAGGACAAGGCACTTATTAGAATGACTTGACTTCACACATAATTACACATAATATTAATAAAGATAAAAAAAAAGATAAGAAATATGCATACCTCAAGCACAATAATCCGAATCAGGGAATAAGAATGGATATTTTGACTTCATGTCCTACTCAGCTTCTCAAGTAGCTTCCTCAACCTTCTGTTTCTTCCAAAAAACCTTTACAGAAGTCACATTCTTTATCTATATCTGACGTACTTATCGATCCAAAATTATAACTGAGATCTCCTCATAGGATAAGAAATCCAAAATACCTACCTCCTCCAAAGGAACAAGCATTGAAGTATTACCCACACATATTCTCAATATTAAAATATGGAACACTAGATGAATGGAGCTCTAGCTAGAAGTCTACTCCAATTCAAATGCAACATTACCAACCCTCATCAAAACCAAGTATGGACTGACATAACGGGGACTGACCTTCCTCTTCTTGCCAAATTGCATCACTCCCTTCATAGGAGACAACTTCAAGAACACCCAATCACCAACACCCTTCGCCTCATATCCACATATACTTTTTAGCGACTTTGGATATCCTTAAGTCTATCCTGAATCGCCTTCACCTTTTCCATGTCTTGGTGAACTAAATCAGGGCCAAATAACTTATTCTCACCAACCTCAAACTACCTAAAAGGAGACCTACACCTCCTAACATATAATGCCTCAAACGGAGCCATACTAAT
Source organism: Capsicum annuum (assembly GCF_002878395.1). Lineage (NCBI taxonomy): Eukaryota > Viridiplantae > Streptophyta > Magnoliopsida > Solanales > Solanaceae > Capsicum > Capsicum annuum. The sequence continues at coordinate 61,138,487 of NC_061115.1, forward strand.
GTTGGAGTAATAACTATTATTGTAAGCAAATTCTTTGAGAGGCAAGTGGTCAACCCAAATACCACCATAATCAAACACATAAGCCCAAAGCATATCTTCCAAGACCAAAATTTTCCTCACCACTTTCCAACCATCTGTTAGTGGAAAGCAGTACTAAGGGATACCTTAGTCCCTAAACCTTGCTAGAATGACCCTTAAATATAAGACGAGAACTAGGTACCCAATAAGATATGATGGAGACTGTAGTACCATGTAACTTCATGATATCTACAATGAACAACTTTCCATAACCCTAAGAAGAGTAATTAGTCGTCACATGCAAAAAGTGAGCAACTGATGATAGGCGAAATTACGCGCCTATATCAATATATTTTGCCCATATTTTAGCCTAGTTTCGAGAACTAATTATCTATTTCGTACACTTTTAGTCCTTTTTCCTGTAAATGAGCTAACAAATGTGATTAGGAAAGTTTCAGGTATAAATGATGCAAAATACAGCAATTTATGGCTTACTTGACGCAAAAGAAAGCTCACAAACGAGATGGAAAGGAGCTGGACGCATAAAGGACTAAATCTGCTGCATGGAAAATCTGTCCCGGGCTAAAACAGCATTTCTGAAGACTTTGGGACTTACAGACACAAAGCTGGATTTTTGCCATAATACATTAACCTAGTGCAATTAGGTTATGTGTTTCATCATTCTATTTGGATTATAATTTTGTAACCTTACCCTAGTACAATTGGGTCAAGGATTTCATTAGTATATTAGGATTTGGTTATTTATTTTATTAGTTTAGTAGGAGTAGGATAGGAGTATTATAAATACCCTATCATGTTAGAGATTTTTAAAAAGAGAAGGGGGGAGACATTCTGACAATTCATTCATCTCCTTACAATTAAGACATCTTCCTACAACCCATTCTCAATTCTTCATTCTTCTACTCTTAAATTCCACAACAAGAGAATCGTTACTTGCTACGGAATCACTAAAACCACACGCCAAACACCTACTATTCACGCCATCCACCATGCAAAGCGTGATATCCTTCGCATTCATGGGTAACTAAATCTCTTAGTTGGGGTTATGGAAGCCGAATGAGTTACTATCTATAGCTATGAGTTTGTGAGTTCAAGACAAGTATATTGCTTATATCATTATTCTCTTCATCTTAAATCTACATTCTTTGCGGTTCAAACACAAGAACACGCCATTCTAACATCTAACCTGTTCGAGAGAAAGGTTATTTGTCTAGAAAAGAAGACGCATAGACCAACGCCAGTCTAACATCTGACTTGTTCGAGAGAAAAGTTATTTGTCTGGAAAAGAGATAATGTCAAGGTAGTAGGACACCCTTTCCTATTAAAAAGCTAGTGCCGTACCTGGACTAACTTCTTGGAGAATTCGTACCGTTAGTCACGCTTTAAGCTCGAGAGAGTTAAAGTGAAATAGTCCTTGTTTAGGTCGAGAGACGCTTGGATTTACCATCGACTACAATTCTCTATAAGCAATTACATGTCAAGACTCTACACACTCATAGCCAATAGAGACGTATACCTCAGAAGGTGGACATAACCCCAACGCCTCAATTCTCATTGTTTACAACACACGTGACAATCTCTCTTTATTTTGCTATTTTCAGTTCTTACATTCTTGTTTTGGTTACATACTACAATCCCCCCTTTCCTACGAGACTTGCACTAAAAGTCTAGTAATTTCTCTTGCTTGTTGGCCAAGCTATTCTCTGTGGGATCGATACCCAACCCAGGTTGGGTTCTATATTTGCTAACGACCGCTTTACACTCCCACGAGAGCTGTAGATTGAGCGTTATCAGCAACTCAGTTATCCTATCCACGATGACCCAAATTGAATCAAATTACTGGCCAGACTACGAAAGATCCATAGAAAAATCCATATTAATTATATCCCATCTCCACTACTAGAATCTCAATCTCCTTTGTCAACCCATCAGGCCTCAACTACACTACCTTCATATGCTGACACACTATGTACTTAGCCACAAAATTGTCCATATCGCACTTCATATTATTCCACCTATAAATTTCTTTAAGATTATGATAGATTTTCATTAAACTATAATGAATAGTATAACGTAACTCATAAGCTTCAGCCAAAATTCTATCTTATGACCCATCAACATTGGGAACACATATCTACCTTAGCACCTAAAGATACCATCACTACCAATTTCGAAAATCATCACTTTCTACCTATCTATATCATTCTTAATTTGCATCAAAATAGTATCCAACATTTGCATTCCCTTCACTTTAGCACCAAGAGATGACCTTGCCACCTCTTGATTAATTACACCACCATCCTCGAAATCTAAGAGATGAACTTCTAAATTTTCCAAATGGTGTATATCCTTCACCAAATTCATCTTTTCTTCACCTACATAAGATAATCATCCCAAAGACAACCTGCTAAGTGCATCAACAACCTCGTTAGCTGTACCTGGATGATAGTGAAGACTATTTCATTGTTGTTGAGAAACTCAAGCCATATTTTTTACCTAAGATTCTGTTCTTTCTGAGTGAACAAAATTGTAGGCTTTTCTAATTAGAATAAATATCAACATGGGCCTCATATAAATAATGCCACCATATCATAAAAGCAAAGTCTAACATGTCAGACCCTTTGAGTCCAAAAATTAAGAGACACATAGCATGAATGCAAGAAATCCATCCCTAAATAATATCAAAGTCTAACATGTTAGACTCTATCAGATCTACCTAGGTGTCTCAAGCGTAATGCCATGATTCACAGTATCAAGTCAAATCTGATACAGATAATCAATGAATATACATATATATATAACACAAACTAGGATAGGGAAAAAGGCTTAACATTAACTTTAAAAATTTAGCCTCGATTATGTAGCTCAACCATCATAACATAAAAAGGGAGTAATGGTCTATATGATCCTAACTCTTCCCTATCTGGTAAGGCCCCAGTGCGTCTAGTCGGACAAATAAGAGGGCATACATATGCACTATGGGGGACTTAAACCTCTCTGCATATCGAGGTGACACCAACACCAAATCAAGTAATAAGATATAGGGGACTGTAACCTCTAAATTATATGGTAATAATAATAATAAGGGGGACTGGACGCTCTTGACCATATAGGCACCCCCATTGAAAACTGCAGTTACCAATGTGGTTCCTGAGGGACCATCACTTTCACAGGTCAACTACACAACCCTTGATTAAACACCAATTAAAAACATTTATCACACATTCACATTTATTGAACTATACTTCCTATTAAGGAATATATTATTGGTTTCATCATACCAACTACACTTTCAAGGTAACGACAACATGCCAAAACAATTACACCACTTGAGGGAATTTACGACTCCCTTGGTTCAATTATGTAATAGCTTGTGAAAACACAAAACCCATAAGTTTTAATTCAAAATCATAATGCAATAATTGAAGGAAAAGTCAATTCCCACATTTCTCATAATTAAAACAAATTTCACAGTATGAGGTTTAGGTCATAACCACTTTAGAAGGCACGAGCAAAATCACAATTCCCAAATTTTTTAACCATACCCATGCACTCACAAGTTTAGAACCATAATAAAAACATGATTAATCGCATGTAAACTATGAAAACTATTATTTAGTCCATAAACAATCAAAACTCTCAATCTTAGTTTAAAAACCAACATAAATACTTCATGAAAAATAATTTAAAATATATGTTTTTGAAAAAGTAACATTGAAGGAAGAATAAGATGTCTGAAATACCAAGTTTCGAAGAAGGAATTCAACCCTTGAGCCCTTGGATAAACTACTTCATGTAAACCCTGAGTATGGCTGCTTAAGAGAATTTTAGACAGCCCTGGAAGTGTTTGAGTATGTTAAGGAGAAAATATAACCCCATTAAGTGATTTATGAACTTAGGATTTTAACTAGACAAGGAGGGAATTATCTAAAGTGCCCTTAAATTAAAAACTCAAATTTTGTATTCACTGACTACTGGTCACCAAAAAACTCATATAGACTCAATACAACTCGTCACCATGAGTCATAGCCAAGATAGTTCCTAAGACCCCCACACACTGTTCACCCTACGACGCAATTTGAACCACTCATAAGGGATATTATGGCTCATAGGGTCTAGTCATAGTCAACACAAAACTCAATTGGGTAAATATTGTACATCCTATATTTTTCACCCAATATCTCATAATAAGTCCTTATGACTCTTAGTAAGAAACTCATTCTCAGAGCAGAACTTTTATACTTTATTTCTAATTTTTTTACAATTGGTCCCTAGGACCCATCAAGACTCCTTACAAAGTGTATACCTATGTCATACTTAGGAAAGCAACTAAAGAAATATTCACTAGATACATTACAACTAGGGTCACATGACCCATGAAGACACCTTAATGCTAGTAGGTTGAGTCATAATCAAGACAGCGACGATAAAATTTCAAAAAATTTCAAGGACCAAAAACCTAGGGCATTATATAGCATTATTATATGACAATACAATCAAAAGAAAATGATCATCCCAACTACACTTAAAATTAATCACATATGCTCTCAATACATACTTGTTAGTCTAATTACTCTGCTCTGCCTGGCCATCCATCTATGGATGAAAAGCATGCTTATATGAACTTAAGTACCTAGAACCTTTAGAAAGGTCTTCAAAATATAAGAGATAAACATAGTACCTCAATATGAAATGATATTCAAAGGGACTCCATGTGAATTCATAAACTCCTTACGCTATAGTCAAGTATAAATTTAGGCTGAATAAAAAGTGTTAACTAGTAGGAAATGGACTGACTTAGTTATTTGGTCCATGATAATCCAAATAGAATTATGTTTTTGATGAGGAAGAGGCAATACTATAATGAAGTACATATTATTCACTTTCAAATTCTAGGTAGGAATAGTGATATCCTAAAGCTTACCACCAGGTCTATATTGGTTAACCTTAACTTGCTTGAAATTCAAACACTTTGTTGTAAATTCTATGATATTCTTCTTCATGACATTCCACCAATAGACTTTCCATAGATCATAGTACATCTTTGTCGATCCTGGGTGAATATAATACTAAATATTGTGAACTTATGATAGCATCCACTATCTTAAGTCATCCATTTCTAGAATAAATAATCTACCCTAAAAATGAAGAATGTCATCTCTTCCTTGGGAGAAAAACTCATTATAATACCTCAGGTTTTTGGCCCTCGAAAATATTTCAAATTTTATCCTTACTGTCCTAACTATGTCTCCCTTAGTGAGTCATAGGTAGTCATGATGAGTCATTGAAATCGAATCGTAAATAAATCAATAAGTGTATAGCTAAGTTCTGCTCTGAGCATGAGTGGCTCACTATGAGTTTTAAGGACTTGCTATGAGTGGTTGATTATAAATCATAGAGTGTCCAGTGTATATCCCAAATGGTTACTAGGTTGACCATAAGTGGACCCTGCGAGTCTTAGGGTCCCCTTATGAGTCATATAGGTTGAGTCATAAGGTCAATAGATTATGATTGCCTTGGAGACTATCTTGGCTATGACTAATGGAGAACAGACATAATGAGTCTATACGAGTCGTATTATGACCCAAAGTCATTGACGACTAAATTTCTATTTTAAATTGAGGGGACTTTGGACAGTTCCCTTCTTACCCAATAAAACCCCCACGTTCATACGATACTTAATAAGGGTTATTTTTCATTCATAACATACTCAAACACTTCTAAAACTCTCATAAATTATCTCATGCATCAATACTTAGGGTTTCTAAGAAGTAGGCCATCCAAGGGATCAAGGGTTGAATTTTTTTACATGAAACATGGTATTCGAGGCATGTTACACTTCCCTAATTATAAATTTTCTAAAATAATAAGTTTTTAAGTGTTTTTTTAATGATATTAAGGTTTTTTTAGAAAACATGGGTTAAGGATTTTGAATAACTATTGTTTATGTGATGTTTTCTATTTGTCCCTGCCTGGGTTATGTTTATATGATGGTTTTAAAAATAAAATTAATGCATAGGAAGGGTGAATGAACCAGGGATTCAAACTTTTCACTTATGACTTTTGAAATGGTTATGACCTTAGCCCCATATTATTAAATTGGTTTTGAATATGTAAAGTATGTATATTGACTACTCTTTATCTATTGCATTATGTGAAAGGTTAATGAAGCATAATGATTTTGTACTGAACCTTATGGGATTGTGTAATTCCATAAGCTAATGAATAATTAAACAAAAAAGTGATTGTACTTTCCCCTAAATGATGGTAATTGGTGTGGCATATTGATGTTACCTTGCAAGTGTAGTTTGTATGAAGATACCAACAATTTATGCCTTAATATGTAATATGGTTCAATGAATGGGAATGTGTGATACTTGTTTTAATTAGTGTTTAATAATGGTTGTGTAGCTAAGGAATGAATGTGGAGGTTACAAGGGACCAACACTGGAAACCGTGGTTGCCGATGTAGGGGTGTAAATGATCGGGTGGTTTGAGTCCCCCTTATTAATATTATTTGATTGGGAGGTTTAAGTCCTTCATATTATATTGCATAATTTAGTGCTCATTTCACCTTGGTATATTGGGATGTTCAAGTCCATATAATGCATTTGTATACCGTCTGGTTCCTATGGCCACACGCACTGGGGCCCTACCAACTGGCAGAGAGTTGGGCCCATATAACCAATGGGTGACTTCTTATGTTATGATGGTTGAGCTACACAATCTAGTCTAAGGTTTTAAAGTATATTTTAATCCTTGATTTCCTATCCCAACTTGTGATATATATATATATATATATATATGCATTTGATTATATGTATTGATTTTGAATGACTTTGAATTATTTGTTATGTTATTATGCTATCCTTAACCCCGAGTTACATGCTAGTGTTCACCCTACTAACTGTTTTAGGATGTTGTATCACCACATGTATTAGGTAATGGAGATACCTCTACTTTTCTCGCACAGTAGGTGTATCGGCTCGATTCATTGTTTCACTGTGATGAAGTGAGGAGCTCCCATTCTTTGGAAGGCTTAGATATTTCATCAGTTTTTCTTCATAGAATTGAGTTGATTTTTTCATTATCATTAACATCATCAATTTCATTGTCATCCATCATATTTAGGGGAAATGTACCAACCAAGATTAGTATTTTTAGTTCTTGTGTTAGAGGGCTTTGTCAGATTATTACGGAAATTGGTGATGTTGGTCAGTTGTTTTGGATGGTTGATGTTTATCTATTATAGACATACCCTTTAATCTTTAAGCTTATCTTTTTATATATTCAGAATTTACCTTATATTAGGGATATTATATGGTTTAGTTAGGTGCACAGGGGTGGTTTTCAGTCCCTGATGGAACTTGAGATACACATCACGGCAACGCCCTAGTTTGGGTTGTGATAAAGATTGTATCAGATCCTAGATTTGGTATATTAGGTGTCAAACAAAGCCGTGTCAATTAGAGTCTCGTTTATTGGTTTAAAACATGCCACACTTCTAAGGGAGAGTCTGTTGGGGTATTTAGGAATATTTCCCTTTCCTATTGTTCTATTTGAGGCTATAGAGTCTAAGGCATTGAATCTTCTATAATTTACATATGTTTGCTTTTCAGATTATCCCTCCTAGGAGATCTGATGTTCATGGTAACTCTTTTGTCCCATCTAAGGACAATATGGGTAGAGCTTGTCATGCTCTATAAGTTAACACCCAATCAAGGGTCATAACTTCTTATTAACTTGAGGGAGCTCCACTGGTTACCCTTATCCTTCCTTATGAACCCTAGGCTAGTGTATTTAATGTTGAGTATCATTAGTTGATTCGTTTTCTTACCTAGTTGGTGGCGTTATAGACTGAGTCTGTTGCTTCTGTTGATCCTTCCTCTGAGGCCACTAGAGTTGGTTAATTTATGAGGATGAGTCATCTTATTTTCAGCAGTTCTATTGTGGAGAAGAATCATCATAATTTCATTGATGATATGGAAAAGATATTCTATATGATGCATTCTACTAATTTGGAGGGTGTATATTTTGTACGTTATTAGTTAAAGGATGTGGCATATCTGTGGTATAAGGAGTGTGAACAACCTAGCGGTGATGATGATGAGTCCACTTTGTGGGATAATATCTGTAGTGCTTTCCTTGATCACTTCTTTCCTCAAGAGTTAAGCAAGGAAAATGCTTAGGAATTCATGAATTTGAATCAAGGTAGGATGACAGTAGAGTAGTTATTGAAGTTTCATCAGTAGTCGTGTTATGCTCCTGAATTGGTGTCTAGCATTAGGGATAGAATGAGAAAGTTTACCTTTGGTTTGTCTCATGAGTTGATCACTGAAAGCAAAGCTTCCTTGTTGAACAAGGATATGTGTATCTCTTAACTTGTGGTGTATATGAAACTAGCGGAAGAGGAAATTAATATGAAGAATATTAAGATACATACAACCACAAAGGAATAGATGAATCTCCCAATTTTATACATAGTTAATCCGCCAGGATTCCTATAACCTTAGTCAAAAAATTAGCTGGTCATGTTAATGCATCAATCCATGATAATCAATAAATAATACATGTAATTATTGCACAAGAAGAAGAAGAAGAATGTCTGAAGTCTGCAATTGAATAAAACTCACAACCTCAAGTGCAAAAACTAAATGATCAAAGTATGTTAAAAGTAACATAACAATGGAATAACCCTAATAAATATCATAATCAAGAAATCCTAATTAAAATGGAGTAGGAAAAGGCTGTCAGCATAAGTTACAATTCGAGTAGTCCACTCATAAAGTATTATTATGAGTCGTACAATGCTAGTCGTAAGTACTCTAAAAACTAATCTTTAAGGGCTTTAGGAATCTATTGTTCTTATGATTCATCCTCATGGGTCGTAAACATACATTATGACTCATGTACTTCACTCATCACCACCTAGTCCTTGTTTTTCAAAGTTCGTATACACTAGTCAGCTTATGACTGGTCACTATGAGTCATCTTCAAACTATATGACTCATCTCTTTCTCTGATTTCACCTCTGAATAAACTTGAGTTTATCTTCTCTTTACAATTGATCATCATGACACATAATGGCTTCTTATGAGTCATGATCATGTTTTACTTAGTTCCTTCAGCTCAAACTTTGTTACTGTTTTGTTCACGTTCCTTCATCTCAAACTTCGTTATCGTTTTGTTCATGAGTTAGCCTACGAGTCATATGATGTGTTGACGACTTATAAGATAACTCGTAGGATTAGAAGACTTTATAATTTTCAGCTTTTTTTCTTCTAATTTTCAATCCAAGGTGGTTCGTACCTATTTTTCCTACAATCGAGCAACAAACACCTTATATCCACCAAAGTAACCTAAGTGCAAACATAAATTCTTTTTTTTTAGGTATCTAATGTGTTGTCTTTACATGACATATCAACACCATAAACATATAATATTTCTATGTCTTCAGGAAAAATAAAACTCAAAACTACTAATAACAATGATGCTTAAATAGGAAGATCCTAAGATACCCATGGCAGTGATTTTTATTTCAGACATCAACATTACATTCCCCATCCTAGTTTTAACTTTTCAAGAACCCAACTACGTATATTGATATGGTACCTGGAGTGGCATAAAGGAACTAAATAATTGAATTACATTAGAAAGAAACAACTAAGCATAAACAAAAATCACACTTACCGGACTGTCTAGCAACCTATAAACATAACCCTTCTACGCTCATAATCAAAGAAATCCCATTCACTCAATTTAGATCAATAATGTTTATTCAGGTATATTTTAAAAGATTCTCTCTCTCACAAAGAAGTATTGGCCTGTATATAGAGAATACCATAGGCTTGTCCATATGCTCTCTTCCTAGGTGTTCGGACAATTGGGATAGGATCACTATAGGCCTTTATTCAACTTCTAACATACATTTGGGATGGTATGGTATCTTTTTGGAATTTTCACCTTTTTCTTCCTTTTATTTTCGCCCTTATCTTTTTTTTTTATAATTTTATAGCATATTCAGATTGGGCCAGGTACAGTTTTCTTTTATCGTTTTTTTTTTTATTTTATTTTTCTTTTCTTGCATTTTTCTTTTTCTTTTATTATCTTTTTATTTTCACTACACCTGTCCTTCTTCATTTTTTTCTACACTTCCTTCTTTATACTCATTTTCCCCACGCACCCATATAATAGACACACTTAACTTAGGAAATTTTACTTAGTTGAGGTGCACAGTGTCTAAGGAGGACCAGGCCCAAAACAAATTCATTTTAGCTGAAATGTGAAGGTGAAATCAGTATAAACAATAAAAATAGGTTAATGATGCTCAAATTTTCTGATCAAGGGATTCATATTACATTTGTTTAGGCATTTAGTCTCAAGTGGACTAATAATAAAAAATGGCCTATAATCATCTCCTAGTCGACTATCCTAAACCCTAGGTAAGAGCAACCTGGCAAGTTCTGAATTTTGACACAACAGGAACTAGGTAACACCTCACACACACCTCATTCAGAGTTATACTGCTAGTTACTACTTTCTCTATCTATGCAATTATTTTCCATAGTTGTTCTATCCCTAATTCTAATTCCCTTAGCAAATTCACAGTCATCCCTTATGCATCCACATATCACACAATCAGGAAAATTTTTTGAGTGGTATCCTATTTTCAATACAGTTATTTAAAATCAAAACTAGTTAAGAATAATCATTCAAAACCCTATCTACTACCACAAGTACAAATTTTCTTACTATTTTTAGCATCACACAACACACAAACTAACAAAAACAGAAAAAACAACTAAACATACCAGTTCACAAGCTTTACAAATTGTGGCCTATAGGTTTCAAAACATGACAAGTGTAACCCATGGTGACTATGGCATACCTTCACCTCAACTAAAACCTATGCTCTATCCCCATTTAATCTAACAATGTAATACAGAGATCAAAGATATACCTAGGCGCTCAAGGCGCTGGCTCATGCTGTATTATCACAGGGACCCTGAATTGGATCCCACCATCATCAACAGTAGTCCCATTAGCTTCTAGGACTATCTCCACTATAGAATCACTCTGGCTGATGTGGTTAATGGTACATCAGTTGTCGGGGCTATATTATTGCCCTCTCAGTTTCTCCATTTTTTGATTTTGAACAACCAACAAAAAATGTAATCATTTAGACCCTTACCTTTAGGTCCTTTTCAATCTGCACACTATATTTCTTTTCCTTTTTTAGATTTTCTTTTTTAATATATTGGCTTTTTCTCTTCTTTCTCTCCTTACCTTCTTCTCTAATGAAGACTTTTAAGATATTTTATACCTCAACCTGAGGCTCGACCTCCGTTATAACAGGTGATGGGATATATGGCCATTGGTATATTTTTTCTATTATCTTTCTCAGCTCAGCCACTTCAGCTATCACTTCTACAATATTGGGGGTCTGGCCGCCTATAAGTTTCCATGTAAGTCTTCTTTCAAAACTATCCAATCTAATCTAGACTTTTCTGTTCTACTTCTTTAATTTATCTTTAACCTAGGGTTGCACACCCTCCTCTACATATCAGAATTTCATCTTTAACATAGTCAATATCTTCTTAAAATTATCCTATATGGCATGTGAGATGACTATCAACCTAGCCAGCATCGATCTAGAGAAAACTAGGAGAGGTGGTGTAGACTATGCAAAAAGAGGGGTGCTGGATGGACCAGCAATATCAAATAGTTGTAGCTTAGTCTGCACAACTTCACCTATGGTGACTCGTGTCTCAATCATCCCTGTAGCCTTAGAAGAGTTCAAATAGTAAAAACGACATAAATGGGCTATTTTAAGCCGAATCAGTGTGCTATAGCCTATGGTTTCTGGGGTGGACCGGGGGATTAAGCGTGTTTTGGGCCAAAAATCGATCGGACTACCCCAGGGAAGCTAAGAAGCAACCTAGTGTAGGACATTGGGGTTGGTGTGGTGGTTTAGGTGATGAAATGGTCATTTGTACCTTAGTTTCTACATATTTCAGCTAACAATGCAGCTCCTTTCTTTGCTTGCATAGCCATGGAATTCACTGCATCTCTAATCAACCCTAAATTTGTAGTATTACTTCGATCAATGAATTCATCAATGTCGGGTAGTTTTACCACTCCAACAGCCAAGAAAATTTGCATTAATAAATAAGGGAATTCTATAATTACCTTCTATGTGCCCACAGCTCTATCATGTATCTCCCTCAAATAAATTATGCTATGTCAAACTGGTATATGACCAGAAGTCCTACTTTCAAGGATGCACAAATCTGATCGAGTAAATTTTCCCTAGTAGTGGCACACCGTGTGTGTCAACCCAACGTCCACCAGGCCTTGGCTTTAAAATTTAGGGTCAGCTTCTAAATCATCGCTAAAGCCACACCTGGTCCACCTATCACCCAAGTTGCTTCTTCCTTATTTGTAGTAATAATATTGGATATCCATCAGAAGTGCATTATTTTGATAGATGGCCTCATTTGATTCTTTGTAACCTTCTGCATTTCATCTATATGATAATCAATTTCTACTATGTTTATTGAAGGCTGAAAATCAGAACCACGCAGAAACCTAGAGATAGTTCTTGGGGAGATAGTTATTCAAAATCCATGAATAGTGCAAATTTTAAGTGGATTACCATCTATCCATAAATTTCCCTGAGTGTATTGTCTCTTCAGCTCGCCTTAATATGCCGCATAAAAATACCACCTTGTGAAGGAATGGACCTTTCTAGTGCTGTAGTCAACCACTTGAAACTGTATTGATTAAATCTGGCTTCTATTCCAGGCATTGCAGACATGCTTGTTGTAATCAGTCTTGGTTCCAAGTATATCCCTCTTTATAGATTTCCTATAGCGAGTTCAGCTCCAATCTAAACTTATATATTTTTTACATTTTGGGGTACCCACACAATTCAACGGGGGACACTGACGTAGGTTCAATGGCTAACTCAATTTGGGCCAGTGGTGGTAGTTGTTGAACATCGATTGGGGTAACATCCACTGCCCCTTCACTTTTAGTATTCGAGTCGAATTTATATGAGCTATACTCTTTTTGCCTTGCATCATCCTTTGATTCAACATTTTCATCATTCTCTTCATTCTAATAAGATGATGCAGAGTGCGGTAGGGAAGAACTTGGCTGATTTATTCTAGTTATCTTTGTAGTAGTTGTGATAACCTTTGCAGATTTTTTCTTGCCCCTAGGTAGTGTCTCTCTAGAATGAGCTTTATTTTTTATTGGGTATTCCATAAGGTCACCACTCGACTCACTTATTTCCTTGTTTATCAGATGGTAATCAAACTTTGGAGCCGACTTGTTCATAGTGTTCTTCTTTGAGGAGTGATCTTTTGGATCCATGGTACCTGTGTGCATACACTTATTGGTAATTACTATGGACAGGAAAGTAAAACAAATAAATCTATTGATAATGTGCTTGTTTTATACATGTGACAACTGGGGGTATGAGTCGTATACATTTGTTGTGACTAGTATGACTAGGTCGTAAGATAGACAAAAGGAAAATAAAAGTTTATTGGTTAGGTTACAAATTCTCCTAATGAGTCATAGGGTTATACTAGGACTTCTGACCAATACTCATAAGCTAAGCAGAAACATTTTATTCTATACAAGTCTCCCCAGTCTTTACGACTTGAAGTTACGAGTCATAGGGATTGTTTAGGACTCATATGGTTGAGTCATAATGATACCAGAACCTGCGCCCTTCTAAGCCTTTATGTTGTCAGTAGTTATGAGTCTCATAATGATATGTTATAGATAGGTATGATTCATTAGGAGCCCCATATCCACTGTAACATAAGGTCTTAGCTTTGAGTTGGTTCTTATATACCATCCCTTATTTACTGTTTAATTCTATTCACTACTAACCCACATACATCCTAAAACACATAAGAAAAATACCAGATTCTAATTCACACCCATTTATACATTTCAAAGTTAAATTAAGGAAATAAGGTTCAAGTAGACACACACACATGTTAAACTTTAAGAAAATGTAGAACATAAAACCATTTTTGGATTTAATCTTGATTCAAAAAGCTTATACATTCAAAAACATACTTGGTTGTTGAGATTTTAGGTTTCTTGATTTTGACACTTTTCTACCCTAATTCTTGAGATATTATTGAATTTTAGGAGGAACCAACTGATCGGTGCAAGATTTGAGTGATTTTGTGTTTTTAGAGCTCAAAAATTTGTAATAATGGAGGGCGTTCGTTGATTGAAATGTTGGGTACCTAATTTTGGTGCCCCTTTTTTGTTTAAAAGGAAAGTCTGGTCCGGCTTAACTCACGACCCTTGAACTGGTATATCTAGTTACAAGTCATGCATACGACTCATAACCAATGCTTATGGGTCTCTTACTCTCTGTGTAATGACTAGGAACTCTTACCTAGTTTTGGAGGCTATAAAACTCAAAGTGATGATGAATCGCAATCATAGATTAAAACTTATTCTGATAGTCATAAGGACTTCAAAATTTCTTACCTTGATATATTTCAAGTTCCAAATTGTTATGACTTCTTCTCATGAGTCATCACATTAAGGTACGACTCATGAAGAGTTTGTATGACCTGAATTCTAGAATATCAGGCTTTTTTTGCAATCCTTAACCCAACACAATGAACATACATATTATTAAGTACAAAACATGTGCGGCCTCCCACGCAATGCTTGATTTAATGTCGTAGCACGATTGGGCTAATTTGGATGCTAAGACTTCACCAATTAGCCTCATGGGTTGCCTCCCATGTAGGACTTTATTTAACATTGCAACATGACACGGTTGCCTTGGTTATTTAGACTTCACCAAGGTCAATCTCAAAAATCCTCTTAAGTTCCACAATGTTACCCATATAGTTCTTTACCCTTTTCCCATTCACTTTGAATGGGGCTTCTCCATTACACTTCAATTCCAAAGCACCATATGAAAACAATCTTGTTATAGTAAATGGACCATGTAGAATTTATTTAACATTGCAGCATAACACAGTTGCCTTGGTTATTTAGATTTCAGCAAGGTCGATCTCAAAAATAATCTTAAGTTCCTCAGTGTTACCCATATAGTGCTTTACCCTTTGCCCATTCACTTTGAATGGGGTTTCTCCATTATCCTTCAATTTCAAATAACCATATGGAAACACTATTGTTATAGTAAATGGACCATACCACCTTTACTTTAACTTATCTTAAAATAAGCAATGTCTTGAGTTATATAGCAATACTTGGTCACCCTTCTCAAATATCCTTTTCTCAATTTTGTGATCATGATGCAGCTTTATCTTCTTTTTGTCAAGTGCAGAATTTTATTAATACTGTCGTTGAAATTCAGCCAACTCATTCATCTTGTTCATCCTACACTTTGTTTCATCCCACAACTTAAAAGTAAGCTTCTTCAATACCCATATTTCTTTGTGCTCAAGTTCAACAAGTGACATATTTTTCCATACACCAACTAATATGGAGAAGCACTTATGGGAGTCTTGAAAGTTTTTTGGTAAGCCCATAATGCATCATCTAGTTTTCTTGACCAATCAGTCCTATTGTCATTAACTGTTTTTGCCAAATTACACTAGATTTCTGTTAGACAATTTAACATGTCCACTAGATTATGAATGGTAAGGTGTTGCCAACTTATTCTTCACTCCAAAGTTCTTAAAAACACTCTTAAACAGTCAATTAGAGAAATGCGACCTACCATCACTAATGATTGCACATGGCATGCCAAATAAAAAAAATATACTTCTTGAAGAATGCGATAACACTTCTTCCTTCATTATTGGGGAGAGCAATTGCTTCAACCCCTTTAGAGACATAATCTACTGCTACAAGAATATACTTCATACTAAAGGATATCACAAAAGGTAACATGAAATGCACACGCCATATATAAAATAATTCAATTTCTATAATAAGAGTCATAGGAAGTTCATGGCATCTAGAGATGTTACCTTGGTGTTGACATAGGTCACAAGTTGAAGCAAAATCATGAGCATGTTGTACCCATATTGAAAGATCTTATGGGCTGTGTGGGTTCCTCTATGTTGACCCCCAATTAGTGAAGAATGACAAGCCTCAAGGATGCTCATTATCTCTATTTATAGGATATATCTACGAATAACCCGATCCATATAGATTCAGAATAAATAAGGTTCATCCGAAAAAACTTTATTACCTCATGCATAAATTTCTTTCTCTGCTGGAAGGAAAGATCTTCTGGGACTAGATCACTTTTTAGGTAATTAACATAGTCATCAAACCATGGAATTAGATCTTGAGAAGCAACAAATATCTGCTTGTCTGGAAAAATATCATAAATCTCCAGTACATTTTCAAATATTAGCATAAATTCTTCCTCATATCTAGACAAATGAGCAGCAACTTGATTCTAAGTGTCTTTTCTATCATTGAAATCATAATTAAATACTTGAAATAATTAGAACCAACCTAATCAGTCAAGGCTTTACAGTTTTTCCCATTAAGTACCTTAAAAATGCATGATTAATGTGTACAACTACCTTTGTTCCAATCAAATAAGATAAAGAATTCTTTAAGGCAAAAACCAGTGCTAACAACTCTTGTTCAGTAACGGTATAGTTCTTTTGAGCAGGGTTTAGTACCTTCCTGGTATAGTAGATAGGATAAAGGATACTTTCTTTTCCTTTTCTTAGAAAAATACCTACGTCAACTCTACTTGTGTCAAACATGATCTCAAAAGGAAAGTACCAATTAGGGAACATAATGATAGGAGTTATTATCAACATTTGTTTTAGACACTAAAAAACCTTAAAGCATGATTCATTTAAATCAAACTTCACCTCTTTCTCAATAATCCTACAGAGAGGATTGACTATAATAGAGAAATCCTTGACAAATCACCTGTATAAACCCACATGTCCTAAAAAGTACCAAATATCCTTCATAGAAATTAGTGGAGGCAATATCTCGATTACTTCAGTATTTTCTCTATTTACCTCTATACCCCTTTTTAAATATTATACCTAAGCATAATACATTCTTTAACCATGAAATGGCAGTTCTCCCAATTAATTACCACATTGCATTCCTCATATGTATGAAGAGAGTTTTCTAAGTGAACTAAGAAGTCCTTAAAAAAATCATTAACTACTAAACAATCGTCCATAAAAACTTTCATGGTGTCTTATACCATGTTAGAGAAGATTGACATCATACGTCTATGAAATGTAGCAATAGATTTACATAACCCGAATGGCATATGCTTGAACACAAATATCCCATAAGGACAAGTGAAGGTTGTCCTGTCTTGGTCTTCATGTGCAATATTGATTTGTTTGTAGCCCGAATACCCATCCAAAAAACAATACCACCCTCTGCCCATATGTCTACTAAGAATATGGTCTATAAATGGCATATGAAAGTTGTCCTTAAGGGTCTATACATACTATTTAATTTAATATATGTACACTCTCCATCTTGTAACTGGCCTTATTGGCACTAGCACATTCTTCTCATTTGGCACAATTGTAATACTGTCTTTCTTCAGAATAGATTATACCGGACTTACCCACTTGCAATAAATAAGGGGATACACTATACTAGTATCTAGCCACTTGATTATCTCTTTATTTACCACCTCCTTCATAGGAGGGTTAAGATGATGCGGATGTTCTATAATTGGAACACAATGCAATTCAAGTTTGATCTTATTAATACAAAGACCAGGAGAGATACCCATAATATCTGTAATGGAAAAACCTATGGCTCTCTTGAATCTCTATAGCACTAATAATAATGCTTTAATTTTTGTCTGCATCAAGTCGGCTGCAATGATTATCCATAAAGTGTTGTCTTCCTTCAAAAATACTTATCGCAAATAAAAAGGAAGGGCCTTCAACTCTATGACGAGTGGCTTTTCAATAGACATATGAGCAGGTGGAGTGGTTTTATTTGTTATATCCAAATCAAGTTTCTTTCATGAAAAATTATATGAACCACTCCCATAAAGTGCAAGAACATCTCATCATAGTCTTAAATTTTATCGTTGTCAAAGTTCATAATCACTGTTGCTAAGGCTTTAACATCTAACCTTCTTTTAATAGGAACAACCTTAGAAGTATCATCTCAATTAGTTACTTCATCAAGATCATGGAATGAGACCATCTCCTCCTTAAAAACATCAATCACAGATACTAACCTCAACTTATCTGGTTGTTGCTTTGATTGGTATATACTGAATATCACTTTCTCAACATTGAGTTTGAATATCAGATGTCCTAATGCCATATTAAACAAAGTTCTTCCAGTAGCTAGGAATGGGCTGCCTAAGATAATCAGAACTTAAAAGTATACTTCACAATCCAGTATCACAAAATTAGTAGGAAAGATAAAAGAAGCCACCTTTACCAATACATCACATAATACCAACTGGCTTCTTCATTGTCTAATTAGCAAACAATAGTATAATAGATTTGGGTTTGGATGCCTCCAACCCTAACTGATTAAACAGTACTAATAGCATATGGTTTATACTAGCTCCCAAATTGCATAGTTCCTCAGAAAAGTTCAAAGATCCAATGGTGCAAGGAATGATGAACGCACATGAATCCTTCTTCTTCTCTACCAACGATGCAGTAGCAGTGGCACTGTAGTAATGATCATTGACTGTTGGCTCATAACTGTCTGTCTGTTTCTTGGTGGCTAAATACATTATGAACTTTTCATAGTCAGGCATTTGTTCCAATCCCTCTACAAGTGGAATGAAAACAAAAAAATCCTTTAACATATATGGAAACTTATGATATTTACCCTCTTCTTGCTTCTTTTTTAGTCTCTAAGGAAAAGAGTGTGAGGTCTTGGGATAGTCTTCAAAATAGGCTCCTCAACCTCATCCTTTCCTTTATTTTGATTTATGCAATTATCAAAATCAACATTATCATGTTCTTTTATTGGATCGATCAAGGTAGGTGCAGTGGGATCCATTATTGTTTTACCACCCTAAGTGATAATGGAATAGCAGTGACTATCATTCTACGTGTTATCCACCATCTTATTAGGAAGATTGCCAGGTTTTTTTTAATTTAATATGGCTGACTGTAACGCCCTAATTTTCTAAACTAGAACGTTATACAGTGCTCATGACCCCGAGGACCACAAGCTAACCCATGACTGATATTTGTACCTGTATACTACATAAAAAATTGGAAAATATGGAAACATAAACTGAAAGGACATAAGGTTAAAACTGGATAAACATCTGAATAATAATAACATCTGAATAATGTGGTATCACAATACCAAAACAAAACTAAAAATACTAAAGTCTAAACCAAGTCTGATATCTAGTCTACATCTAGTCTGAAAGCCTTTACTGTCTGAGTAATTTGAATTAGGAGCTGATGGAACATGTATCCAACTAACTCTGTCTAATAAATTGACTAATAGGATAATGAAGAAATAATCATGTCCACAAAGGATGAGGACTCACTTCTAACTCTAACTGCTGAAATATACAATGCTACTACTACTCTGGAACTCATGCTTCTGAACCTATGGTGTAACATAACAGAAAGCACCATAGCACAAATGCATCAGCACGACTGAATGTACTGAGTATACGAGTGGGGTAGGCTAAATATAAATTGTTTATATGTATGAACAGTGCTAACTGATATGAACGTAAGAATACATACATGCATAAGTAATTATAACTAAACTCATGGTAATACTGACTACTGAGTCTTATTACTGACAACATGAGTTTACTGATACGGAGGTACTGAATAGATAAACAATTATTTCAAACCATTCTTATTATGAAGAACTGGTCTAATTGACTGTGTCTAACAGTCTTAAACTGATAATGTGAGTTATATTGACTGATATAACTGATATAACTTTGATAATCAGCCTAACCAATGTAATTGATACTAAGAGACTGTATCTGATTGTCTAAGTTCTGATGGAACTATCTGAGTTCATCTCTGTATGAAGTAACTGAATCTGAGATCAGTCTTCTCTAGTGGGTGATCTTTAAGTATATTGTTAATAAAGATGAATGGACTTATTCTGAGATCATTCCTACCCAACAGGTGATCTCTAAATCTGATTATACTGATACTGATTGACCATAGATGAGATCAGTCCAATCTTATGGATGATCCTGAAGTGTATTTTTAATGATAAGGATTGACCGTATCTAACAGACCTGAATCTTTATTACAGAGCTGAATTGACTGTATCTGACAGTCTTTATTTTGTAACAAAAACATTGGGATTTATTCACCTAACCGACATGACCCATGCTAAACTAATTGGGTAACTATCTGAGCTCCTTACTGTAATTGAGTTGACTGTATATGGCAGTCTTGAAAATCTAAAGAACTATCTAACTTCTTTTACTGAGACCGATACTAAAACTGTGGAAGGCAATTGTTTAACCGACATGTCCCATATATACCAATATAGCTAAACTGGGGTCCAATCTCTACCCTGACTGGAAGGGTGTTAATACCTCGCCATTGATAAATACAAGCTATGAGAACCCTCTATTGGCAGGTAATCAAAATAAGAATGGTAGGAACCATGTACTGGCAGATTAGGCCACCTCATCTACCCTAAACTAGCAGGTATTATGTCTCAACCTACGATGGCTACGTAGTTCTAGAATGCAAGGATTTCTTCTAGGAATCACACTCTCTACTGGCAAGAGAGTTCCCATCCTAAGGTTCACTCGGTGCTAACTTCTACTCCTAACTGAAGAGACTGAACATAATTTACTGATAGTACATAGACTTAGTATACTAAATTCTATTGACTATTGTAATATTACTGATATCTGGTAATTGACTAAGATCATGAAGTTTCCTGAGTCACATGACTGATTGAAGTCTATAGAACATGGCCTGATTATGGATATCATGAAACATGACATTGCTCTAGGCACAGAACTATAATTTTAGGGTACAAGTACCCCTATGACTCGATAGAACGAAATTGACACACATAATACTTCTTGATCATAGGAATAACACCCACTATTCATCATACAAAAAGGAGGGGATTTCATACTACACATGTTTCTCAACACAATATATATATGAAAGGGAATGCGTATAATATGTGAATACTGTCAGAACTTCAATTTCATTAGCATTCCATATCACAACAATAATACATAAAGATTAGGATAGAATTCATGTTGAGTCTTAAGGAATAGAGCATGGTCTTGTCATTTAAGTTTTATTTATCTATAATTCATGATTTCTAGTCTCTTAAGTCATTTATCAATCACCTTGCATGCACACCTTGTAGAAGAGGCATATTCATCAGCTTAATGATTTAAACCACCCAAAATGCATATATTTTAATTTTTATGTCGTCCTAGTTTCATAAAATCACATAAATATTCTAATTTGGATGTTTTATAACAACCAATCACACAAACATAATAAACCCATAACATAACTTCATGATTCATAGTTTAAAAGAGGGTTCTTGAACTCCATGGATGAAAGGAATCCGTGGATGAACACTACGCATACCTTAAAGCTTGATCTTGAAAGAGATCTAATATTTTGTGAAGGTTCTTAAAGAAATCATTAGGTTGCTCATGATTTTTTTTGACTTGGGTTTAACCTCTTTGGGAGAGAATGTTCTTGTTCTTGAGGAGAATGAGAAAACAATGGGATAATAGCCTTCTCAGGGATTTAATACCATGTATAGAATGAGGTAAAATGACCAAATTATCCCTACAAAATTACCTCCTAGTTGCCAAAATTATCAGCTAATTACATGGGCTGATAAGCTGTCAGATCTGTGATAGCCCGTTAGCCCAGGTCGTCACCTGGGAACTGGAATTTTTGACATTCTAACTAAGTCCGTCACATTACTGATAACTTATCAGAAATGTCATCAGAAATGTGATAGGTTATCAGAAATGTTGTCAGAATTGTGATGAGTCATCAGAAATGTCGTCACTTAGTTTTCAGGCTGATATGCTAGAGTAAAATGGGCATAACTTTTTGCTCCGATATTGGATTTATGAGAAAATGGTATCGTTGATAAGATAATTAAATTATGTATCTGTTGGAAAGTCATGAGCTCAGAAATTCATAGTATAAAGAGAGATATGCTAATTTGAAGTTGACTATATCAATATCCTTTCTAAGATATCAATCGATAAGGAATGTTTTGATTTGTCTGATAGCTGGGAATTATTTGAAGACTTAATATACATCTAACTTGATCATAAAACTATAAAATAACCATGATGTACTGTGCATGAGCTTGAAACATGGCGCTAATATTGGTTTGGATTGTTTTTGGTATTACAATAGCTCCCCCTTGGGAACATTTATCCTCGAATGATAATGACTAAGATAGAAGAAAAGATTAAATGAAGTACGTAAAATGCATACACTACTAAAACATGGTTTTGGGGATGACATGACTAATAAGCTTAAAACATCATCCTGAATATGTATATCTGATGCATGAGTAACTAATTCGTGAATGCATGACTCATTATTCTGATGATTTGAGTTTCTCATAATTAAAATGCATATCTGATGCCTAATTTTATGAATTACATGATACATTAATTCATGATTGAAAGTACTGGTAAGATGATCACGCATATCTGATGCGTGAATACATAACTGAACTCAGTCATGAACATGTAACTGAACATTTAATGGTAAAGATACCAAGTTTATTACTGAAATCTGAACATGAGAATGAGTAACTTAAAGGAAGACTTTTACCTTTAACTAAAACTACCGATGAGGCTGAGATTAATTACACAATATGCATGAGCGGAAACACGATAACATTATTGAGGATAGAACGTGTTACATGAACTGAACTAAGTCTATAATATGTGGCATGCATCTTAGGTTGGAGCTTTATGGTCAACTTATGAGTATCCCCTAGTTCATACTAGATTTACTACTTAAACAAAGAATGGAATGTCTTTTGGGTACAAGTACCAGCAGGACTCGATGGAAGGAAACTCATACACATGAACTTCTTGATCATAGGAATAACATTCACTATTCATAATACCATAAGTACAGTATTTAATACTACACATGCTTCTCAATACCATATACATGAAAGGGAGTGCATATAATATGTAAATATTTGTATAACTTTAATTTCATTAGCATTCCATATAATAACAACAATACACAACAATTAGCATGGAATTCATGTTGAGTCGTGAGGAATAGAGAATGGTCTTGTCATTTAAGTTCTATTTAGCTATAATACATGATTTCTATTCTCTTAGGTCTTTTATCAAATACCTTGCATGCACAGATTGTGGCAGAGGCATATTCATCACCTTAATGATTTAAACCACCAAAATTCATATATTTCAATTTGCATATCTAACAGTCTTGAAAATTTGAAGAACTGTTTGACTTCCTTTCCTGAGATTGATACTGAAACTATGGAAGGAGGTTATTTAACTGATATAACCTATATGTGCCAATATACCTAAACTAGGGTCCAATCTCTACCCTGACTTGAAGGGTGTCATTACCACACCACCGATAAAAACATGCATTAAGAACCCTCTACTGGTAGGTACTCAAAATGAGAATGGTGGGAACCCTCTATTGGCAGGTTAGGCAACCTCATCTACCCTCAACTAGCAGGTATAATGTCTTAACCTATGCTTGCTACAAAGTTCTAGAACGCAAAGATTGCTTCTAGAAATCACACACTCTACTGGCAGATGAGTTTCCATCCTTGGGTTCACCTGGTGCTAACTTCTACTCCTAACTGAAGAGACTGAACATGATTTACTGACTGTACATGGACTGAGTTTATTGAATTCCATTGACAGATAGAATACTACTGATAAATAATAACAGATTAAGATTATGAGGTTTCCCGAGTCATATGACTGACTGAAGTCTATAGAACATAGCCTAATTAAGGATATTGTGAAACATGACATGGCTCAAGGTACACAACTATATTTTTTAGGTACAAGTACCCGCAGGACTCGATGGAAGAAAACTAACACACATGACACTCCTTGATCAAAGGAATAACATCCACTATTCATAATACCATAAGTAGGGGATTTCATACTACACATGTATCTGAACACCATATACATCAAAGGGAATGCGTATAACATGTAAATAATAGCATAACTTTAATTTCATGAGCATTCCATATCACAACAATAATACACAACAATTAGCATGGAATTCATGTTGAGTCGTAAGGAATAAAGCATGGTCTTGTCATTTAAGTTCTACATAGCTGTAATACATGATTTCTAGTCTCTTAGGTCTTTTATCAAACACCTTGCATGAACACATTCTGGTAGAGGAATATTTATTACCTTAATGATTTCAACCACCCAAAATTCATATATTTTAATTTGCATATCATCCTAGTTTCATAAAATCAGATAAACCACCCAAGAATCATATATTTTATCTATCCCATGAATACATAATCTGATCAATTCAGTTAATATTATCCCTAATCCATTACTGCTAAACCGGTGGGTTCATGCTTCTAACTCTAGTCATATGCTATCATAGGATTCTGAGAAAGGATCTGGTGAAATATTTATATCTGGGTTCGAGAATGAGTTCTCATGATCATGAATGAGATCCATACAAATTTGGAACATAATAGAACTGAGTGATACTATCTAAACATGTAGCAAATCCCTTAATTTTCTGTAGGGACTGTATGGTAAGGACATATCTTTAGGACTTGAGCTTCACTACTTCTGTTACCTTGAAAGTAAGGTGGAGTTGACATGAGCGGAGCCTGATGAGAATCTACATAAGTTTCTTAGGAAACCATTATATAGGACGATGTGAAATATGAAATAAGAGAAAGTATTCCTAAAACATCTCATAGCCTCCTGCACGAAAGTGTGGTGTACACCACATGCATGTACAAGACTCCACTAGATGCGGCTTTCAGACTTCCTAGGACTCTATTGAACCTTAGTCTTTCATAACAAGTTTGTAAAATTGCGATTTCCTTAACCGGAATGCTACACAGTGCTCATAACCCCAAAGGACCACAAGCTAACCCATGACTACTATCTGTACTTGCATACTGCATACAATATTAAAAAATATGGAAACATGAACTGAAAGGCCATAAGGTTCAAACTGGATAAACATCTGAATAATAATAACATCTAAATAAGGTGGTATCATAATACCAAAACAAAACTAAAAATACTAAAGTCTAAACCAAGTCTGATATCTAGTCTACATCTATTTTGAAAGCCTCTACTATTTGAGTAATTTGAATAACGAGATGATGGGACATATCCCCAACAAACTCCATCTAATAAACTGACTAATGGGATAATGAAGAAATAATCATGTCCTCAAAGGATGAGGACTCACATCAAACTTAGACTACTTAAATCTGTAATGCTACTACTACTTTAGAACTCATGCCACTGAACCTATGGTATAATATAATAAAAATCACCATAGCACAAATACGTTAGTACAACTGAATTTACTGAGTATACGAGTGAGTTAGTCTAAATGCAAAGGGTTTATATACATGAACAATGCCGACTAATATGAATGTGAGAATACATACATGCATCAGTAAATATAAATGAACTCATGGTGATACTTACTACTGATTATTAATACTAATAACATGAGTTTTTATATACTGAGGTACTGAATAGTTAAACAACTATTTCTAACCGTTCGAATTATGAAGAATTGGTCTGATTCATTGTGTCTAATGGTCCTAAAACTAAATACTAATAATATGAATTATTATAACTGATATAACTAATATAACTGTAATGATCAACCTAACCTATGTAACTGATACTAAGTGACTATATCTGTTAGTCTAAGTTATGATGGAACTATCTGAGTTTCACTATATATGGAGTAATTGAATCTAAGATCAGTCATATCTAGTGGATGATCTTTGAGTATATTGTTAATAAAGATGAATTGACTTATTCTTAGATTAGTCCTACTTATCGGGTGATCTCTAAATCTGATGATACTTATACTGATTAACCATAGTTGAAATCCGTCCAATCTAATGGATGGCCCTGAAGTCTAATTTTAATGTGAAAGATTGATCATATCTAACAGTCATGAATCTATATTATTGAGCTAAATTGATTATATCTGACAGTCCTGATTCTATAATTAAAATTGTGGGATGTATTCGTCTAGCCGACATGCCCTATGCTAAACTAACCAAGGTTATAATATGACTGATAACATGAGTGACTGTATTTGATAGTCTTGACTCTAATGGAACTATCTGAGCTCTTTACTGTAACTGAGTTGACTGTATCTGACAGTCCTAAGAATCTAAGGAACTATCTGTCTTTCTTTACTGAGACTAATATGCCTTATATGTGCTAATATAGCTAAACTAGGGTCCAATTTTTTCCCTGACTAGAAGGGTGTCAATACCACACCACTGATAAAGACAGGCTGTGAGAACCCTCTACTGGTAGGCACTCAAAATTAGAGAGGTGGGAACCCTTTACTGGAAGGTTCGGCCACCTCATCTACTCTCAACTAATAGGTATGATGTCTCAACCTACGTTGGCTACGTAGTTCTGAAATACAAGGATTGCTTCTAGGAATCACACCCTCAACTGGAAGGTGAGTTCCCATTCTTGGGTTCACTCTGTGCTAACTACTACTCCTATCTAAAGAGACTAAAGATGATTTACTAATTGTACATGGACTGAGTGTACTGAATTCCATTAACTGATGCAATACTACTGATATCTAAAAACTGACTGAGATCATGCGGTTTCCTAAGCCATATGATTGACTGAAGTCTATGAAACATGGTCTGATTAAGGATATTGTGAAATATGACATGGCTCTTGGCACACAACTATATTTTTTGGGTACAACTACCCCAGGACTCAATGAAAGGAAACTGACTCACATGACACTTCTTGACCATAGGAATAACATTCACTATTCATAATAGCACTAGTAGGGGATTTCATACAACACATGTTTCTCAACACCATATACATGAAAAGGAATGAGTATAACATGTAAATACTGGCATAACTTCAATTTCATGAGCATTCCATAACACAACAACAATACACAACATTTACCATGGAATTCATGTTGAGTCTTATAGAATAGACCATGGTAATGTAATTTATGTTCTATTTAGCTATAATACATGATTTGTAGTGTCTTAGGTCTTTTATCAAATACCTTGCATGCACACATTGTGGCAAAGGAATATTCATCACCTTAATGATTTAAACCACCAAAATTCATATATTTCAATTTGCATATCTAACAGTCTTGAAAATTTGAAGACCTATTTGACTTCCTTTATTGAGACTGATACTGAAATTGTGGAAGGTAGTTATTTTACCAACCTAACCTATATGTACCAATATAACAAAACTGGGGTCAAATCTCTATGCTGACATGAAGGGTGTCATTACAGCGCCACTGATAAAAATAGGCTTTGAGAACCCTCTAGTGGTAGGTACTCAAAATAAGAATGGTGGGAACCCTCTACTGCCAGGTTAGGCAACCTTATCTACCCTCAACTAGTAGGTATGATGTCTAAAACTACGCCGCCTACATAGTTCTGGAATGCAAGGATTGCTTCTAGAAATCACACCCTCTACTGGTAGGTAAGTTCCCATCCTTGGGTTCACTAGGTGCTAACTTCTACTCCAGAGTGAAGAGACTAAACATGATTTATTGACTGTACATGGACTGAGTTTGCTGAATTCCATTAACTGATGGAACACAACTAATATCTAATAACTGATTGAGATTATGAGGTTTCCCGAGTCACATTACTGACTGAAGTCTATAGAAAATGGTCTGATTAAGGATATTGTTAAACCTAACATCGCTCAAGGTATACAACTATATTTTTTAGGTACAAGTACCCGCAGGACTCGATGGAAGAAAACTAATACACATGACGCTCCTTGATCAAAGGAATAACATCCACTATTCATAATACCATAAGTAGGGGATTTCATACTACACATGTCTCTCAACACTATATACATGAAAGGGAATGCGTATAACATGTAAATACTGGCATAACTTTAATTTCATAAGCATTCCATATCAAAACAACAATACACAACAATTAGCATGGAATTCATGTTGAGTCGTAAGGAATAGAACATGGTCTTGTCATTTAAGTTCTATTTAGCTATAATACATGATTTCTACTCTCTTAGGTATTTTATCAAACACATTGTGGTAGAGGAATATTCATTACCTTAATGATTTAAACCACGTAAAATTCATATATTTTAATTTGCATATTATCCTAGCTTCATAAAATCACATAAACCACCCAAGATTCATATATTTTATCTATCCCTATGAATACATAATCTAATCAATTCAGTTAATATTATCCCAAATCCATTACTGCTAAACCGGTGGGTTCATGCTTCTATCTTTTGTTATATGCTATCATAGGATTCTGAGAAGGGATCTGGTGAAATATCTAAATCTGGGTTCGAGAATGAGTTCTCATGATCATGAATGAGATCCATACAAATTTGGAACATAATAGAACTGAGTGATACACTCTAAACATGTGGAAAATCCCTTAATTTGCTGTAGGGACTATATGAGAAGGACGTATCTTTAGGTATTGAGCTTCACTATTTCTGTTACCTTGAAAGTAAGGTGTAGTTGACATGAGTAGAGCCTGATGAGAATCTACATGAGTTCCTTAGGAAACCATTATATAGCATGATATGAAATATGAAAGAGGAGAAACTATTCCTAAAACATCTCATAGCCTCCTGTATGTGAGTGTGGTGTACATCACACGCATGTACAAGACTCTACTAGATGCGGCTTTCAAACTTCCTAGGACTCTATTGAACCTTAGTCTTTCATACCAGGTTTTTAAAGCCTCAATTTTCTTAATCGGAATGCGACACAGTACTCATAACCTCAAAGGACCATAAGCTAACCCATGACTGCTATCTGTACTTTTATACTGCATAAAATACTAGAAAATATAGAAACATGAACTGAAAGGCCATAAGGTTCAAACTGGATAAACATCTGAATAATAATGTCTGAATAAGGTGGTATCATAATACCAAAACAAAACTAAAAATACTAAAGTGTCAACCAAGTCTGATATCTAGTCTGTATCTATTCTGAAAGCCTCTACTATCTGAGTAATCTGAATAAGGAGATGATGGGACATATCCCTAACAAACTCTATCTAATAAATTGACTAATGGGATAATGAAGAAATAATCATGTCCTCAAAGGTTGAGGACTCACTTCTAACTTAGACTACTTAAATCTGTAATGCTACTACTTTCTGCTGAAACGGGCTTAGAAAGGGCGGTCCTATCTCAACTTAGGTTATAAAGGCCAGGTTTCTCGGCCTGGTATCCTGCACTTCTGTAATATGGAGGTGTAAGCCTTAAAAGCCTTTGGTACTTTGGTAGGGCGAGAACTTATTCCACTGGACCTATGGTGTAATATAAGAGAAATCACCATACCACAAATACGTTAGTACTACTAAATTTACTGAGTATACGAGTGAGGTAGGTTAAGTACAAAGGGTTTATATCCATGAACAATGTCGACTAATATGAACATGAGAATACATACATGCATAAGTAACTATAACTGAACTCATGGTGATACTGACTACTGATTATTAATACTGATAACATGAGTTTATATATAATGAGGTACTAAATAGTTAAAAAACTAATTCTAACCATTCGAATTATGAAGAATTGGTCTGATTCATTGTGTCTAATAGTCCTAAAACTAAATACTAATAATATGAATTATTATAACAGATATAACTAATATAACTGTACTGATCAACCTAACCGATGTAACTGATACTAAGCGACTATATCTGATAGTCTAAGTTATGATGGCATTATCTGAGTTTCACTATATATGGAGTAACTAAAACTCAGATCAATCATATTTAGTGCCTGATATTTGAGTATATTGTTAATAAAGATGAATTGACTTATTCTTAGATCAGTCCTACTTATCGGGTGATCTCTAAATATGATGATACAAATATATTGATTAACCATAGTTGAAATTCGTCCAAATTAGTGGATGATCTTGAAGTCAAATTTTAATGATAAGGATTGACCATATCTAATAGTTCTGAATCTATATTACTGAGCTGAATTGACTATATCTAACTGTCCTAATTCTGTAACTAAAATTGTGGGATGGATTCGTTTAACTGAAATGTCCCATGCTAAACTAACCAGGGTTTTAATATAACTGATAACATGAGTGACTATATCTGACAGTCCTGAGTCTAATGGAACTATCTGAGCACTTTACTTTAACTGTGTTGACTGTATCTGACAGTTCTAAAAATTTAAAGAACTATCTGTCTTTCTTTACTGAGACTGATAATGAAATTATGGGAGGTAGTTGATTAACCGACATGCCCTATATGTGCCAATATAGCTAAACTAGGGTCCAATCTATTCCCTGACTAGAAGGGTGTTAATACCCCACCACTGAGATAGACAGGTTGTGAGAACCCATTACAAGCAGGTAGTCAAAATAAGAACGGTCGGAACCCTTAACTGGTAGGTTCGGCCACCTTATCTACCCTCAACTAGTATGTATGATGTCTCAACTTACATTGGGTACATGGTTCTGAAATACAAGGATTGCTTCTGGGAATCACCCCTTCTACTGGAAGGTGAGTTCCCATCCTTGGGTTCACTCTATGCTAACTGCTACTCCTAACTAAAGAGACTGAAGATGATTTACTGACTGTACATGGATTGAGTCTAGTGAATTCCATTGACTTATAGAATACTACTGATATCTGATAACTGACTGAGTCATGCGGTTTCCTGAGTCACATAACTGACTGCAGTCTATGGAACATGGTCTAATAAAGGATATTGTGAAATATGACATGGCTCTTGGCACACAACTATATTTTTTTGGGTACAACTACCCCCAAGACTCAATGTAAGGAAACTGACTCACATGACACTTCTTGATCATAGGAATAACATCCACTATTCATAATACCACTAGTAGGGGATTTCATACTACACATGTTTCTCAACACCATATACATGAAAAGGAATGTGTATAACATGTAAATACTGGCATAACTTCAATTTCATGAGCATTCCATAACACGACAAAAATACACAACATGTACCATGGAATTCATGTTGAGTATTATGGAATAGAGCATGGTCTTGTCATTTATATTCTATTTAGCTCTAATACATGATTTCTAGTGTCTTAGGTCTTTTATCAAACACCTTCCATGCACATATTATCGAAGAGGCATATTCATCACCTTAATGATTTAGACTACCCATAATTCATATATTTCAATTTGCATATCATTCTAGTTTCATAAAATTACATAAACATTCTAATTTGGGAATTCTATAACAACCAATCACTCAAACGTAATCAACCCACAACATAACTTCATGATTCATAGTTCAAAAGAGTGTTCTTGAAATCTACGGATGAAAGGAATCCGTGGATGAATTCTACTTATACCTTAAAGCTTGATCTTGAAAGAGATCTAATGTTTCTCTAGGGTTCTTGAAGAAATCCTTAGGGTTGCTCTTGGTTTTTCTTAACTAAGGTTTAACCCCTTTGGGAGAGAATGTTCTTGTTCTTGAGGAGAATGAGAAAATAATGGGATAATAGCCTTCTTAGGGCTTTAATACCAAGTTTAGAGTGAGGGAAAAAGACCAAATACACCTACAAAATTACCTCCCAGTTGCTGAAATTATCAGCTGATGACATGGGCTGATAAGCCGTCACATCTATGATAGCCCGTCAGCCCAGGTCGTCACCTGGGATCCAAAACTTTTGTCATTCTGCCTAAGTCTGACGACATTGCTGATAAGTCATCAGAAATGTCGACAAAAATTTGATAGGTTATCAGAAATGTCATCCGAATTGTATAAGTTGCCAGAAATATCGTCACTTAGTTTTTAGGCTAACATGCTGTAGTAAAATGGGCATAACGTTTTACTCCTATACCGGATTAAGACAAAATTGGTATCGTTGGAAATATAATTAAATTATGTATCTATTGGTAGGTCATTAGATTTAAAATTCATAGTATAACAAGAGATATGCTCATTTAAAGTTGACTATAGTAATATCCTTCCCAAGAATTCAATCGGTAAGAAATGTTTTGATTCTTCTGATAGGTGTGAGTTAGTTGAAGACTTAATATACATCTAAATTGATCATAAAAAATTAAAATAACCACGATGTGATGTGCATGAGCTTGATACATGGCGCTAATATTGGTTTAGATTTTTTGGGGTATTAGAATATCTCCTCCATGGGAACATTCGTCCTCGAATGAGAATGACTGAGATGGATGAAAAGATCAACTAAAGTAAGTACAAGACATATACTAATGAAATATGGTTTTAGGACTAACATGACTGATAAGTTGAATACATCATACTGAACATGCAGATCTGATGCATAAGTAACTAATTCATGAATAGATGACTGAGTGTTCTGATGAACTGAGTTTCTCATAAGAAGAATGCATATCTGATGCCAAATTTTATGAATAACATGATACGTGAATGTATGACTGAAAGTATTGGTAAGCTGATCACGCATATCTGATGCATGAATACCTAACTAAACTGACTCATGAACATGCAACTGAACTTGTAATAGCAAAGATACCAAGTTTGTTACTGAAATCTTAACATGAGAATGAGTAAATTTAAGGAAGACTGTTACCTTGAACTAAAAATATCGATGAGTCTGATATTAATTATTCAAAATGTATGAGCAAAAATATGAGAACATAACTAAGTGTGGAACGTGATACATAAACTAAACTGAGTCCTTAATACATGGCGTGCAACTGAGGTTGGAGCTTAAAGGTCAACGTATGAGTATTCCCTACTCCATAATATATTCATTACATATAGAAAGAAAGGAATGCTTATGTTATGAAAGTTCAGGGAATCATAGTGTATTTCCCTGTTGGGACACTAGGTCTCTCACTGAATACTAACTTGGCTGAGCTACTGAGTGAAGCTGAGGTGATGCACAAGGCATCTAGAAATTGAATGGCGACTGATTATATGAAATCTAAAACTGAGGCATGAAATATGAACTGAGCTAATTACTGAACTAAAACATATATTATAACTAAGACTGTAACAGAGATAGAAACTGAGTTATGATATTCGCATAATGAAGGTTGTCATAAGTCAAGGATCTGAATATACACTCACACTCATAACCTTTCCTGATTTCTAAGTACAACCTCTTGCTAGTCATTTATTTGCATATTAGAATTGCATTCAACCCTATCTCCATAACTACACCCTCGTGTAAAATAGGCATGCAAGAATCTTCTCTTAATATGTATCATTTTCTCTTTCACTTATCTAAGCAACTGCTCATCACTACACTGTACTCACAAAGAGAGCTCACTGAAGCGGTTGAATCTAGAGGACTTGGAACATGAATGGACACTAGTTGAACCTGACACATGACTAATATCACATTCACACCTTCATGCTTAATTTCAAGTAAATAAACTTTAATTTCTAACTCACACTGTTCAAGCCTACTGATTCATTTTGGCATAACTATCCCCATGAATACATAATCTGATCAATCCGATTAACATTATCCCAACTCCATTACTTTTAAACCCCTAGGTTCATGCTTCTAACTCTAGTCATATGCTATCATAAGATTCTGAGAAGGGATCTGGTGAAATATCTAAATCTAGGTTGGAGAATGAGTTCTCATGATCATGAATATGATCCATACAACTTTTTAGCATAAAGGAACTAAGGGATACTATCTGAGCATGTGGAAAATCCCATAACTGTCTGAGAAAGCTTTAACTTTAGGACTTGATCTTCACTACTTTTGTTACCTTAAAAGTAAGGTAGAGTTGACATGAGTGGAGGATGATGAGAATCTACATGAGTTTCTTAGGAAATATTTATATAGCATGATCTGAAATATGAAATAAGGGAAAATGTTCCTAAAACATCTCATAGACTCCAACACACAAGTAAAATACACAACACACATATGTACAAGACTCTACTAGATGCGGTTTTCAGATTTCCTTGGAGTCTATTGAACCTTAGGCTTTGATTCCAATTTTATAATACCCCAATTTTCTAAATTGGAATGCTACACGGTGCTCATGATCCCGAAGGACCACAAGCTAAGCTATGACTAATAACTGTACCTATATACTACATAAAATAATGGAAAATATGGAAACATGAAGTGAAAGGCCATAAGGTTCCAAATGGATAAACATCTGAATAATAATATCTGAATAAGGTGGTATCATAATACCAAAACAAAATTTAAAATACTAATGTCTAAACAAAGTGTGATATCTAGTCTATATTTATTCTGAAAGCCTCTACTGTCTAAGTAATCTAAATAAGGAGATGATGGGATACATCCCCAACTAACTCTCTCTAATAAACTGGCTAATGGGATAATGAAGAAATAATTATGTCCTCAAAGTATAAGGAATCAATTCTAACTCTAACTGCTGAAATATGCAATACTACTACTGCTCTAGAACTCGTGCCTTTGAACCTATGGTGTAACATAAGAGAAAGCACCATAGCACAAATAAGTCAGTATGAGTGAATGTACTAAGTAAACGACTAAGGTAGGCTAAATGCAAATGGTTTATATGCATGAACAATGCCTATTGATTTGAACGTGAGAATATATACATGCATAAGTAACTATAACTAAACTCATGGTGATACTGACTAATGTATCTTAATACTGACAACATGAATTTACTGATACTATGTACTGAATAGATAAAAAAATATTTTTGACAGTTCAAATTATGAAAAACTGGTATGATTGACTGTGTCTAGTAATCCTAAAACTGAATACTAATAACGTGAGTTATGATGATTGATAGAACTGATATAACTGTGATGATCAACCTAACCGATGTAACTGATACTACTGATACTAAGTAACTATATCTGATAATCTATGTTCTGATGGAACTATCTGAGTTTCACTCTATATGGAGTAACTGAATCTGCGATCCGTCTTATCTAGTGGGTTATCTTTAAGTATATTGTTAATAAAGATGAATGGACCTATTCTTAGATCAGTCCTACCTATCAAGTGATCTCTAAATCTGATTTTACTGATACTGATTGACCATAGTTGAGATCAGTCCAATCTAGTGGATGATCCTAAAGTTTATTTTTAATGATAAGGATTGACCATATTTAACAGTCGTGAATCTTTATAACTAAGTTGAATTCACTGTATCTGACAGTCCTAATTTTGTAACTAAAATTATGGGATGTATTCTCCTACCGACATGACCCATGCTAAACTAACTGGGGTTCTGATATAACTGATAACATGAGTGACTGTATCTGACATTCCTGAGTCTGATGGAACTATCTGAGCTCCTTACTGTGACTGATTTGACTATCTCTAACAGTCCTAAAAATATGAAGAACTATTTGAGTTCCTTTACTCAGATTGATAGTGAAACTGTGGGCGGTAGTTGTTTCATCGACATGCCCCATATGTGCCAATATAGCTAAACTAGGGTCAAATCTCTACCCTAACTTGAAGGGTGGCAATACCGCACAATTGATAAAGACAGGCTTTGAGAACCCTCTACTAGCAGGAACTCAAAATGATAATGGTGGGAACCCTCTACTAGAAGGTTAGGCCACTTCATCTACCCTCAACTAGCAGGTATGATGTCTCAAACTATGCTGGCTACGTAGTTCTAAAATGCAAGGATTGCTCCTAGGAATCACAACCTCTACTGGTAGGTAAATTTCCATCCTTGGGTTTACTCAGTACTAACTTCTACTCCTAATTGAAGAGACTGAATATGATT
The DNA here is from genome assembly GCF_002878395.1 of Capsicum annuum. Taxonomy (NCBI): domain Eukaryota; kingdom Viridiplantae; phylum Streptophyta; class Magnoliopsida; order Solanales; family Solanaceae; genus Capsicum; species Capsicum annuum. The sequence continues at coordinate 61,174,463 of NC_061115.1, forward strand.
TACTGACTATATACGGAATGAGTTTATTGAATTCCGTTGAGTGACGAAATACTACTGATATCTGATAACTGACTGAGATCATGATGTTTCCTGAGTCACATGACTGACTAAAGTCTATGGAACATGGACTGATTAAGGATATCATTAAATATCACATGGATCAAGGCATACAGCTATATCTTTTAGGTACAAGTACCCCAGGACTCGATGGAAGGAAACTGACACACATGACACTTCTTGATCATAGCAATAATATCTACTATTCATAATACCATAAGTAGGGAATTTCATACTACATATATTTCTCAACACCATATACATGAAAGGGGATGCGTATAACATATAAACACTGGCATAACTTCAATTTCATGAGCATTCCATATCATAACAATAACACACAACAATTAGCATGGAATTCATGTTATATCGTAAAGAATAGAGCATGGTCTTTTCATTTAAGTTCATTTTAGCTATAATACATGATTTTTAGTCTCTTAGGTCTTTTATCAAACACCTTGCATGCACACATTATGGCAGAGGCATATTCAACACCTTAATAATTTAAACCTCCCAAAATTCATATCTTTCAATTTGCATGTCATCCTAGTTTCATAAAATCACATAAAGATTATAATTTGGGAGTCGTATAACAATCAATCAGACAAACATAATCAACCCTAAACATAACTTGATGATTCATAGTTTAAAATAGGGTTCTTGAACTCCATGGATGAAAGGAATATGTGGATGAACACTACGCATACCTTAAAGATTGATCTTGAAATAAATCTAATGTTTCTTGAAGTTCTTGAAGAAATCCTTAGGGTTACTCTTGATTTTTCTTAACTAGGGTTTAACCCCTTTAGGAGAGAATGTTCTTGTTCTTGAGGAGAATGAGAAAATATTGGGATAGTAGCCTTCTTAGGGCTTTAATACCGTGTTTAGAGTGAGGGACAAATACCAAAATACCCCTACAACATTACCTCCAGTTGCTGAAATTATCATCTGACGACATGGGCTGATGAGACGTTAGATTTGTGATAGCCCATCAGCCCAGGTCGTCACCTGGGAGCTGAATTTTTTGACATTATGCCTAAGTCTGATGATATTGCTGATAAGTCATCAAAAATGTCGTCAGAAATATGATAGCTTATCAGAAATGTCATCAGAATTATTATATGCCGTCAGGAATATCGTCACTCAGTTTTTAGACTGACATTCTAGAGTAAAATGGATATTTTTTTCTCCGATATTGGATTTTGGCAAAATTTGTATCGTTGGAAATATAATTAAATTATCTATCTGATGTTGGGTCATTTGCTTAAAAATTTCAGAGTATAAACAGAGATATGCTCATTTGAAGTTGACTATAGTAATATCCTTCCCTAAAATTCAATAGTTAAGGAATGTTTTGATTCATCTGATAGTTGGGAGTTATTTGAAGATTTAATATACATCTAAATTGCTCTTAAAACTATAAAAGAACCCTGATGTACTATGAATAAGCTTGAAACATGGCACTAATATTGGTTTGGATTTTTTGGGGTATCACAATATCTCCTCCTTGGGAACATTCGTCCTTGAATGAGAATGACTGAGATGGAACAAAAGATCAACTGAAGTACGTACAAGGCATATACTACTGAACCATGGTTTTAGGACTGACATAAATGATAAGTTGAATACATCATACTGAACATGCATATCTGATGCATGAGTAAATAATTCATGAATGCATACTGAGTGTTCTGATGAGCTGAATTTCTCATAATAAGAATGCATATCTAATGCCTAATTTTATGATTGACATGATACGTGAATGCATGAATAGAAGTACTGGTAAGATGATAACGTATATCATATGTGTGAATACATAACTGATCTAACTCATAAACATATAACTAAACATGTAATTGTAAAGATAACAAGTTTGTTACTTAAATCTGAACATGGGAATGAACTTCAAGGAAGATTGTTACCTTGAACTAAAAATACCAATGAGTCTGAGATTAATTACTCAATATGCATGAGAAAAAATACAGGAACATAACTGAGTTTGGAACATGATACATGAACTTAGCCGAGTCTGTAATATATAGCGTGCAACTGAGGTTTAAGCTTAAGGGTCAACTTATGAGTATCCCCTACTCCATAATGGATTTATTATATAAAGAAAGAATGAAATGCTTATGTTATGAAAGTTCGGGGAATCATAGCATATCTATCCCTTGGGACACTAGGTCCCTCACAGAATACTGACTTAGTTGGGCTACTAAGGGAATCTGAGGCAATGCGCAAGGCACCTAGAAAATAAATCGCGACTGATTATATGAAATCTGAAACTAAGGTATGACACATGAACTGAACTGAGTACTGAACTGAATCATACATTATAACTAAGACTGTAACTGAGATGGCAACTAAATTATGATAGTTGCATAATGAAGGTTGTCATAAGTTAAGGATCTGAATGTACACTCACACTCTGAACCTTTACTGATTCTAAGTACAACCTCTTGCTCGTCATTTATTTACATATTAGCATGACATTCAAGGTTATCTCCATAACTACACCCTCGTGTAAAATAGGCATGCAACAATCTTCTCTTAACATGCATCATTTACTCTCTCACTTATCTAAGCAACTGCTCATTATTAAAATGTTCTCACAAAGAGAGCTCACTGAAGGGGTTGAATCAAAAGGACCAAAAAGATGAATGGAAACTAGCTGAACTTGACACATGACAGTGGCCTGAGGTATAGGATATCAACACTATGGATTTACCCAAAAGGTCTGAACTGAGGATATACATGACATATCCTTGATTAACTAATCAATAAGAGTGTAACATGAGTTATGGGAGCTGAGCAATCTGTAAATCATGACATGTGTACATGATTCATAAGATGCATGACTTGAGCTGGGAGCTTTCTGTGTTCATGAGGCATGATTCGTAATACTGAGTGAGCTAGAAATTCTTATGTGGGGAACTGGAAAGGCATAAGATTAAATGAAAAGTGTGTGAATATAAGTTGTGTTCATAGAATTGAGTTATGAAACATGTGTAGGAATTATGCAGACTAAAGTACAAAACTTGTTCCAATTTAAGGATGGATCGAGAATAATCTTCCTTTACTTCTTTTTTTCTATTCATACTAGCACTACTATTGGAATTCTGAGTGCATGACCTGGTTACTTGATCTATCAGCTCCCCCTAACTTTAAGCCATCATCTTATGTCTGTGAAGACTAAACTAATCTCTAAATGGAACTACAATCATCATCACATACTTACACTCTGATGGACACATGCTCGTATTACTAAACACATCATCTGCCCCTATTTCCTCATAAACTACTAATATCATATTCACACCTTCATGCTTAATTTTAAGTTAATAAACTTAAATTTTTAACTAACACTCTTCAAGCCTACTGATTTATTTTGGCACAACTATCCCTATGAATACATAATCTAATCAATCCAGATAACATTATCCCCACTCTATTATAGCTAAACCCCTGGGTTCACACTTCTAAATCTAGTCATATGCTATCATAGGATTTTGAGAAGGGATCTGGTGAAATATCTAAATATGGGTTCAAGATTGATTTCTCATGATAATGAATGAGATCCATTCAACTTTGTAACATAACAAAATTAAGGAAAACTATCTGACCATGTGGAAAATCCCATAACTGTCTGTAGGGACTGTCTGAGAAAGCCTTATCTTTAGGACTTGAGCTTCACTACTATTACCTAGAAAGTAGGGTGGAGTTGACATGAGTGGACTATGATAAGAATCTACATGATTTTCTTAGGAAACCTTTATATAGCATGATCTGAAATATGAAAGAAGGGAAACTATTCCAAAAACATCTAATATCCTCCTGTATATAAGTGTGGTGTATAACACACGTATCTACAATACTAGATGTGTCTTTCAGACTTCCTAGGACTCTATTGAAACTTAGGCTTTGATAACAAGTTTGTAATGCCCTGATTTTCTTAACCGGAATGATACACGGTGCTCATGACCCCGAGGGACCACAAGCTAACCCATGACCAGTATCTGTACCGGTATACTTTATAAAATACTGGAAAATATGGAAACGTGAACTGAAAGGACAAAAGGTTATAAATAGATAAATATCTGAATAATAATAACGTCTAAATAAGGTGGTATCACAATCCCAAAACAAAATTGAAAATACTAAAGTCTTAACCAAGTCTGATATCTAGTCTTCATCTAGTCTGAAAGCCTCTACTGTCTGAGTAATCTGAATAAGGAGCTGATGGGACATCTCCCTAACTAACTCCATCTAATAAAATAACTAATGGGATAATGAAGAAATAATTATGTCCTCGAAGGATAAGGACTCACTTCTAACTCTGACTACTGAAATCTGTAATGGTACTACTGCTCTGGAACTCATGCCTCTGAACCTATGGTGTAACATAAGAGAAAGCACCATAGCACAAATGCGTTGGTACGTCTGAATGTACTGAGTATATGACTGAGGAATGCTAAATGCATAGGGTTTGTATGCATGAAAAATTCTGACTGATATGAACGTGAGAATACATACATGCATAAGTAACTATAATTGAACTCATGGTGATACTGACTACTTAGTTTTAATACTGAAAACATGAGTTTACTAATACTGAGGTATAAAATAGATGAACTACTATTTTTGACAGTTTGAATTATAAAGTACTTTTCTGATTGACTGTGTCTAACAGTCCTAAAACTGAATATTGATAACATGAGTTATAATGACTGATATAACTGTGATGATCATCCTAACCGATGTGACTGATACTAAGCGACTATATTTGATAGTCTAAGTTCTGATGGAACTATCTGAGTTCCTTACTATAACTGAGTTGACTATATCTAACAGTCCTAAAAATCTGACGAACTATCTAAGTTCCTTTATTGAGACTGATACTGAAACTATGGGAGGTATTTTTTTAACCAACATGACCTATATATGCTGATATAGCTAAACTGGGGTCAAATCTTTTCCCTAACTGAAATGGTGTCAATACCGCTCCGCTGATAAAGACAGGCTACAGAACCCTCTACTAGCAGGTACTCAAAATTAAAATGGTGGGAACCTTCTACAGGCAGGTTAGGTTACCTCATCTACCCTTAAATAGTAGGTATGATATCGCAACCTATGTTGGATATGTAGTTTTGGAATGCAAAGATTGCTTCTATGAATCACACCCTCTATTGGAAGGTGAGTTCCCATCCTTAGGTTTACTTGGTGCCAAATTCTACTCCCAACTAAAGAGACTGAACATGATTTACTGACTGTACGTAGACTGAGTTTACTGAATTCCATTGACCAATGGAATACTACTGATATCTGATAACTGACTAAGATCATAAGGTTTTCTGAGTCACATGACTGACTGAAGTCTATGAAAAATGGTCTGATTAAGAATATCGTGAAACATAACATGGCTCTAGGCATACAACTATATTTTTCGGGTACAAGTACCCCCAGGACTCTATGGAACGAAATTGACACACATAACACTTATTGACCAAAGGAATAACATCCACTATCCAAATACCATAAGTAGGGGATTTCATACTACACATGTTTCTTAACATCATATACATAAAAGGGAATGCGTATAATATGTAAATACTGGCATAACTTAATTTCATGAGCATTCCATATCAAAACAAAAATACACAACAATTAGCATGGATTTATGTTGAGTCAAAAGAAATAGAGCATGGTCTTGTCATTTATGTTCTATTTAGCTATAATAAATGATTTCTAGTCTCTTACATCTTTTATCAAACACCTTGCATGAATGTCTTGTTGAAGAGGCATGTTTATCATCTTAGTGATTTAAACCACCTAAAATTCATATATTTCAATTTACATGTCATCCTAGTTTCCTAAAATCACATAAAGATTATAATTTGGGAGTTGTATAACAATCAATCACACAAACATAATCAACCGACAACATAACTTCATGATTAATAGTTTAAAAGAGGGTTCTTAAATTCTACAGATAAAAGCAATCCATGGATGAACGCTACGCATACCTTGGGGTGGCAAACAGATGGATTGGATTGGATGGACGGGTTAAATATGGATCTAGCAAAAATGGTTTAGATTGCAATCCGCCCATATAAATATGGGTAATTATGGATTTGGTGAAATATTGATTGGGTAAAAATGGTTTCAACCAACTTTAACTCCTACGTCAAAGACTTAAAGGTTCTATATCATATCAACTTGACTTCTTTCTATTTCTTTTTTTTGTTCCACTTCTATATGTAGCCTCTAGTTTTCTTTTTTTATTTTTTTGTCATTTCTTTTTTTTCTCTTTCTTCTATCTCTACCCTCTACCCTTTGTTTCTTTTTCTTTTTTCTTTTTTTCCTTTTCCTTTTAAGTCTTCTTTTTTCTATTTTTTTTACTTCTTTCTCATTTTTTCTTTTTTTGTTGTATTTTATGTTTTATATTTGTTTTACTCTGGAAGAACATGGTTAAGTTGAGTACAAATTATGGATGATGACTTAAACATCGTAACCACTCAGTATATTTGTTTTCACCATCATCTTTTTTCTTTTTCCTTTTCTCCTTTTTCATTATTTTTTCTTTTTGATTTTTTTGTATTTTTTTCTTCAATTCTTTATTTACGCTTTTTTCTCTCTTCTATCTCTAACTTCTACCTCTCTTTCTACTCTTTTTTTGGTTTCCTTCTTTTTTTTATGCTAACGAAAATACCATAAGCGCATATTGATTTATATTTTCACAAAATTGATAATTCAAGGCCTATGTGGATCCTCAGCCATATATATATTTTACTCTCAAGAAAATACAATTAATTAATATACTTTTTTTTTTGTTTTTCATCTGATGTTCAGTACCTGTATTGGATCCCAGACTAATTCAGATCGGGCATTACAGGGCCCATTAAGGTGGAAGCGCTCCCAACAGAGTTTTCTCCATAACAAGGGTCGTACCGTTGACCTTTGATTAAAGATGGAGCAGCTCTATCCGCTACACCACAACCTATGTTGATTTTTTAATTCATATACTTATTTGTATATAAATACAAATGATAAATTGCACATATTGTCAATTAAACTCTTCAAATACAAATAATAAATTTATTTGAAATATATAGTATGATACAAATAAATTTAAAGTAAAAAAATATAAAATGCAATGACAAAAAAAGATGAGGAAAATAATATAATAAATAAGTAAAATGACAAAAATGATGAACCAAGAATGGAAAAAGGGGAAACAAAAATACAAAAAAAAATTCAAAGAAATAAAATTGAAAAAGAAAAAAATGATGAAAAAGAAGAAAGAAAAAGTGTAAGAAATGAGTAAAAAATAAGTGGAAAAAATGAAAAAGAAAAAAAAGTAAATTAAAGTAATAAATAGTAAATGAAAGGAAAAAAGAAAGAAAAAACAAAAAAAAGAAAAAAAGATATAAAAAAATAATTATAAAAGAGTGAGACTATGAATTATATTTAATTGATAAGAGATGTTATGAACTATCTTGCCTAAATGGGACAATTAGAAGCTTATATTTATTAACCCTTGTAGGTCTCAAGTGAATATGAATGATGAAATAAGAATGAGATAGGGAAAAACGAAAAAAAAGAATACAAAGAAAAAAGAAATAAAAATAAAAGAATAGATAAAAAAATGAGAAAGAAATAAAATTATAAGTAATGAGTAAAAAAATCAAAAATAATGAAAAAGAAAAAAAGTAAATTAAAGTAAAAAAGAAAGAAAAAAAGATGAAGAAAAGAAACTTAAAAACAAAAAAGAACTGAAACTTTAAGCATAGGTGGGTGATCCCTGTGTTTAAATGGGTACCTATATTTTACCCATTTTGTTCATATTTGTATGAGTTTTTAAAATGAGTTGAAATCCATATTTACCCATTTGAAATATGAGTGATCCAATTCAGTAAATATGGGTTAAATGGACTCTTTTCACAAATATGGGCTGAAATTGCCACCCCTACGCACACCTTAAAGCTTGATCTTGAAAGAGATCTAATGTTTTTTGAAGGTTCTTGAAGAAATCCTTAGGCTTGCTCTTGATTTTTCTTGACTCGAGTTTAACCCCTTTGGGAGAGAATGTTCTTGTTCTTGAGGAGAATGAGAAAATAATGGGATGATAGACTTTTTAGGGCTTTAATACCATGTTTAGAGTAAGGGAAACAGACAAAAATACCCCTCCGAAATGGCCTCCCAGTTGCTGAAATTATCAGCTGATGACATAGGCTGATAAGCCGTAAGATTTATGATAGCCCATCAGCCCAGTTCGTCACCTAGGAGCTGGAATTTTTGACATTCTCCCCAAGTCTAAGGACATTGCTGATAAGTCATCAAAAATGTTGTCAGAAATGTGATAGGTTATCAGAAATGTCGTCAGAATTGTGCTAAGTCATCAGAAATGTCGTCACTCAGTTTTCAGGCTGACATGCAGGAGTAAAATGGTATTAACTTTTTACCCCGATATCAGATTTAAGAAAATTGGTATCATTGGAAATCTAATTCTATTATCTATCTATTTTTGTTTCAAGAGCTTAAATTTCATAGTACAACGAGAGATATGCTCATTTGAAGTTGACTATAGCAATATCCTTCCCAAGAATTTAATCGGTAATGAATGTTTTGATTCGTCTCATAGCAGGGAATTATTTAAAGACTTAATATACATCTAAATTGCTCATAAAACTATAAAAGAACCATGATATACTATGCAGGAGCTTGAAACATGGTGCAAATGTTGGTTTGGGTTTTTTAGGGTATTACACTGACATCTAGCCATACTGGTGCTCCAGTTATTTAATTAAGATAACATATGACTCAACTTTCTAATTTAGCCCTAACAAGTTTGCCTTAATCTCCTTAAGATATATCTCTTTACATTCTTGGCCTTTTAATAGTTTTGACAACATTGATTCCGTTCTAGACTCAGTATCCCAGCTACCTGGTGAGTCATATTTGTCACTCTTTTCTTTGTAGTCATCGTTATGTCTCCAATCACTATCTCAATCTTTGATCCTATCTTTATATCTATAATTGTAATAGTTTCAGCCTTCATTCCCTTGTCCTTGGGCTTTGAAATCTGCCAATAGAAGATCAAGATACTTTGTTTCTTCTTTAGTCTCAGTCTCATAAATTCTAGAAGTAGTACTCTACACTTACTGTATTTAGTTTCAAATCACTCATTGATGAAAATTATTTTGTAAGAAGTGCAATAACTGTTTGAAGCTAGGCAACCTCTTGTGCTACAAAGTCATGACAAACTCCAAAATCATTACCTACTCCAATAACATATGTATCTGTACCTCTCTTAGTATTTTTAGTATGCCAACCTCGATTAGTCACATAATTATCATCTAGAATTTGTTGCTCAGTATCCCACCGTAGACACATAAATGCACCTCCTAAAATAGTATTTGCCCTTACTTACAAACTGATATTTAGGAATCTATAGAAGATTTCAAACAAATTAGACCTTTTGATAATATGATTAGGCACACTGCTTAGCTTCTTTCAAAACCTAAACTATGCCTTATACATAGATTTTATAGGTAGCTTTCTAAAATTGTAAATTTTATCTTTCAACTATAGTATCCTTGTAGGAGGGAAGAATTTGTTCAAAAACTGCCGACGCAACTCATGCCAAGTAGTGATTGAACCTCTCAAAAGTTTCCCTAACCACAGTGATGCTTCTCCAATCGGTAAAAATAGGAACAACCTCAATGTCGAAGCTTCCTGGTTTACTTCTAGAATAGTATACAATATACAGATCCAAGTAAAATTAGCAAGATATATTTTCTCATCATCTTTTGGGGGTAGAGCTTAATAAATGATATCTCCTATCTCAGTAGGTTCATCATATCCCATGTCCTAATCTTCATAATATGGTTGAAAATGTTAATATGTTGGAATCATTGGATCTCTACATGTTTGAACTTTATCTCAACACTTGGCAACTTGTCTTGGCCTGGCTAGTTCTGCTTGCTCAGCTAGACTAGCCTCTTTCGATAACTGGGCCTCCTCGACTAATCTAGTTTTTTCAGCTGCCTTTGCTAAAAATTGCTCAATATATCTCTCTACAATATTTTATGGATAATTAGGTGGGAAAAGAGGTACAATCTGATGGTCTTGCACCCCAATAGGGACACTATCACAAACTTTCTCTAACATCCTTCTTAGTGTTTGAAAAAATCTTTTAGGCACTGGATTCAATGGGAATAAGGGAGGGCATTAATCCTCGTGTTTGACATACACCAGTGTATACCAAGTAAGATATAAAAAATAAAACCTGTGAACTTTACTAACTTCAATCAATAATTCACACCATTTTCTCCAACAATGATGTAAAAATTTTATGTCTCCCAAAAAATAACCTCAAAAGAAGTATATTGCAATCAATGTCAAATATTGTAACCCAAACCAGGTTGTGGTCAAACCTACAAGAAAAACTTTTAACGATATCTTAAATTTGAAAAATTCCACGAGTACTGTGGAAAAGTAAATAGGGAGAATTTGAAGCTAACAGTAAGTAGTAACAAAACTTGTTTGGCTGGGTTTATAAATAGTAGAAGACAAGTGCTAGGACTAAGTTCCCCCTGGTTTCTCAACTCAATAAACTTCCTATGTTCAACTCACCTATTCTCTCGCTCTGCATGTAATATTGACAAGCTATGTATTATCAACCATCTTTTGAACGTGTTCATAAATATCACCCTTTAACTTGTAAGTTTCATGGTGTCTCTTTATTTATCCTTTTCTATAACTTCAGTTTAACTTTAACATTGTGTGTCTAAATTTGATAGGATGAGATGGTGGAATTATAAGATGGACGTGAATCCTAAATTACTGTCTTAATCCTCTTTTCTTAATCTGAAACTCCCTTGTAAGGATATTGTCGAATATGAGCAATCCTGAAGCTTCTGCAGTAGATCTAAGTTCAATTATTATGAAGAATATTAAGGTACATGTAACCATAATATAATAGATGAATCTCTCACTTCTTCTAGTAGTTAATTCACCAGGGTTCCCATAACCCTAGTCATGGAAATTATTCGCTTATGTTTATGCAACAACCCACGAAAATCAATAAAGAACAGATGTAATTAATTTCATAAGAATAAAAGGAAGAAAATTTGAATAAAACCCCACAACCTCAAGAGCAAAAATCTCAATGATCAAAGTATGTTAAAAGTAGTAAAATTAATGTAAAATTGCCTAACCTAATAAAGGAATAACCCTAAGACATTTATTGTATCTAAATTACCAAGAAATCCTAATTAAAATGGAATAGGGAAATTATGTCGGCACAAGGTATGACGCGCGTAGTCCACTCATATGGAATTCTTATAAGTCGTATAGTGCTAATTGTAAGTACTCTAGTAACTGATTTTTCAGGGATTTAAGATTCTGTTGTCCTTATGACTTATCTTCATAGTCGTAACCATATCTTGCAGCTTATTGTCTTCACTCCTAACTACATGGGCTTGTTCTTTAGATCTTTCATACATTGGATAACTTATTACTGGTCACTATGAGTCATCTTCATACTTTACAACTCATTTTTTTCTATGACTTCACCTCTTAATGACAATTGAGTTTCTATTATCTTTACGATTGCTCTTCAGGACTCATAGTGATTCCTTATGAGTTTTGACCATGCTTCACTTAGTTCCTTCAGCTCCAACTTTGTTACTATTTTTTCTACGAGTAAGCGTATGAGTCGTATGATGTGTTGACAACTTGTAAACTGAATCGTAGGATAAGAACACTTTATCTTTTTAGATCTTTTTCTTTTAATTTCTATTCCAAGGTTATTCATACATATTTTTCTTTCAATCAAGAAACAAATAGCTCATATCCACTAAAATAACCTAACTGCAATCACAAATTCTTTGTTCTAAGGATTCAAACGTGTTGTGTTTCCATGATGCATTAGTCAGGCGCGTCGTGGTATTTTTAAAGGTGGAGAAATAAGTTCTTTAAATATTGTCATATTGTTATTATATAGATGGATTGTCCTTCTAAGGTTGATTATGTGGAAAATAAGATTTCTATTACTTCTTCTTTAGCTCCTGCACAAAAAGGTGTTGCATCTGCTTCAGGCTCTGGAACTAGTCAGAACCGTCTGTATGCTCTTTCTTAACATGAGGATTCTAAGGCATCCCTTATTTTTGTTACTGGTACGCTTAAACTCTTCTAACATGATGTATATTTTCTACTTGATCCTGGGTTTACCCATTGTTATGTGGCTATCCATTCTGATTTTGATGCTAAATGTAAGATGGACACTTTCTCTATGTCCATCCTAGTAGGAGACTCTATTAAGGCTAGAAAGTTCTATAGGGGTTGTGTGATATCTCTCTATGAAATGTAGACCCTGGTGGATCCGATAGAGTTGGACATGTTAGAGTTTGATGTGATTTTAGGGATAGATTGGTTACATTAACGCTATGCATCTATAGATTGTTAAATCCAAAGGTTCGGTTTCCATTTCCCCATTGAGTCAATGATTGAATAGGAAGGTAGTGCCCAAGTACCCAAGGAAAGGTTTATTTTATATTTTATAGCCCAAAAATTAGTTTCTCAAGGGTTCCTCTATCACTTAGTGCATGTTAAGGATTCTAGATCTGACGTTCTTTCTATGCAGACTATCACTGTGTGGCATAAATTTCCTAAGATCTTCCCTGATAATCTTTTTGGTGTAACTCTCGATAAGGAAATAGATTTTACGATTGATCTACTTTTGAACACACGACTTATATCTCTCCCTCCTTACTGAATACGCTAACTAAGTTGAAAGAACTTAAGAAGCAGTTGAAAGATCTTCTTAACAAGGGTTTTATCATCCCTAGCATTTCTCCGTTGAGTGCTCCTCTTTTTTATGTACATAAGAAGGATGGGTCCCCTTGGATGTGTATTGATTAATGCCAACTGAATAAGGTAAGCATAAAGTATAGCTATACTTTTTTGAGATTTGATGATTTGTTTTTTCAACTTTAGGATTATAACTTTATTTTTATGATTGATCTTTAGTTGGGTTATCATTAATTGAATATTAGGATGCTGGATATCCCTAATAGTAATTTTAAAATATGGTATGGTAACTTTATGTTTTTGTTGATGTCTTTCGATTTGACTAATGCCCCGACAACATTTATGAATTATATGAATTGAGTTTTCCTTCAGTTCTTAGATTTATTTGTAATTGTCTTTATTGATGAAATTTTTATGTTTTCTAAAAGTGAGGCAGGTCATGTCGATCACATCTGCCTTGTGATGCTGACATTTAATGAGCAGTAGTTGTATGCTAAATTTTCTAAGTTTGAGATCTATTTAAGAGTTGTTTCCTATCTAGGTTATGTTATTTCTAGTAAAGGAGTTATGGTGAATCCATACAAGTTTACGATGGTTAAGAAGTGGCCTAGACCCATGACACTATCCAACATTCAGAGCTTCTTGGGTTTAGCTGACTATTATAAAAGGTTTCTTAAGAGTTTTTCTTCTATTGCTGCCCCATTGACTAAGTTGACTCAAAAAAAGATGAAATACTCATAGTATTAAGCTTGTAAGGGTAGTTTAAGAGGCTAAAGGTTAAGGTTACTACATCTTCGATCATGACTCTACAAAAGGACATTGATTGTTTTGTTGTCTACTGTGATATGTTTCTGGTCAGACTGGGTTGTATGTTGATGCAACATGACAAGGTGGTTGCTTATGTATTTAGCAATTGAATGTCTATAAGAAGAATTACATGACCCATGATTTGGAATTGTTAAATGTGGTGTTTCCATTAAAGATCAGGTGACATTATTTTTTTAGAGTCCATGTCGATATCTATTCAGATCATAAAAGCTTGCAATATGTTTTAACTTAGAATGAGCTAAATCTAAAGAAAACAAGATGACTTGAGTTTCTTAAGGACTCTAACATGAGTCTTCCCTATCCTACGGGTAAATTTATATGGTTGTTGATGCTCTTAGCAAGTTGTCCATGGAAAGCTTATCTTATGTTGATGAATAAAAGCGGTATTTGGTGAAGAATATTCACCATTTGGCTACTTAGAGTTTTCCTTTTGCACTCTAAAAATAGTGGTGTAATTGTTCAAGAGGTGGTGAAGTCAGCTCTTGGTGTTGAGGTAAAGGAGAAGTAGATATTAAATCCTATCTTATTGCAAATAAAGAATGATGTAGGTAGGCAAAAGGTAATGGTTTTTGACATTACTAGTGATGGTATCCAAATGTATCAATGTAGATTATGTGTTACCGATGTTTATGGGTTGCAAGGAAGAATTTTGGCCGAAGTTCATGAGTCGGATTACACTTTTCATCCTAGGTCAATGAAAATGTATCATGATCTTTTGGAGATTTAATTGTGGAATAATATGAAGAGGGATGTGGCCATTTTTATGTCTAAGTGCATTGTGTGTCAGCAAGTGAAGGTGGAGCACTTGAGGCTCGGTGGGTTGACTCTGGAGATTGAGCTATCGAACTTGTGTTGAAATAGGAGATAATTTATATGAATTTTGTTACCAATCTTTCGTGGTCTCCCAAAAATTCTATTTGATTTGGGTTATCATAGATAGGATGCCTAAATCTTCTCACTTCTTGCCATTGAAGACTAATTTCTATATAGAGGATTATGCCAAGTTGTTCATTGAGGAGATCGTGAAATTGAATGGTACTCTAGTTTCCATCTTATCTGATTGGGGTAATCATTTCGTAACTCAATTTTGGAGGTCATTTTAGAGAGGTTTGGGGACTAAGGTAACCCTCAGTACCTTTCTCAACCTACAGATGGATGGGAAATCGAAAAGGACAATTCAGGACTTAGAAGATATATTTCGGCCTTGTGTTTCTCATTTTGGTTGAAGTTGGGTTGACCACTTGTGTAACACCCTTAATCTGGTACCCAAAACGCTACACTATGCTCCTGACCCGGAAGGATCACAAGCTAACCCATGGCTGATATTTGTACATGAACACTACATAATATACTGTATAAATACGGAAATAAAGGGTGTAAGGCCGTAAGGTTCAAAACGGAGACACAATATCTGATAAAATATAACCTCTGTGTGGGTTATGTAAAACCCAAAACAAAATAGTAAACTGACTGAACATGATAGTATGAAAATCTTCTAACTATCTGAATAAGGAGTTGATGGGACATGTACCCAACTAACTCCAACTACTGAAATAAACTAAGTACTGAAATGATAAGATAATGCTCATGTCCTCGAAGGATGAGGACTCACTATTGACTCTGACTACTGAGTACTGGAACACTACTAATGCTCTAGAGCTCATGCTTCTTACCTATGGTAAAAAACACCATAATATAAATATGTTAGTATGATTGAATATACTGTGTATGTATGAGGTAGGCTAAATGCAAAGGGTTCACATGCATGATCTATACTAACTGACTGAACAACATGAATGTAAGAATACATGCGTGAATATGTAATAACTGTAACTGAGTTCATGATAACATGATTACTGAATCTGAGTATTGATAACATGATATACTAATAACTGTATAATCGAAAAGCGACTGTATTTGACTATCTAATTTATAATGGAAATAGCTGAGTTCTATTCCATTCTGAGGTGACTGCATCTAACAATCCTAAATTTAGTAGAACTATCCGAGTTCTTTTACTGAGACTGAATGACTGTATCTAACAGTCCTGATGTAAATGAAATTATGGGAAGTAGTCATCTAATCGACATGCCCCAAATAATACAATATAGTTGTGTTGGGATCCAATTTGTAAACCCAATTGGAAGGGTGTTAATACTGCACCATTAGTAAGGATATGCTGTGGGTGACCCTTATCTGATAGTGTCCCCGGAAGAAAATAGTGGGACCTTCATCTGACAGTGTTTATCCACTTTAACAACCCTCATCTGACAATGCAGATGTCTCAACCTATGCTAGCTACATTGTTCTGGAATGTAAGGATGACTTCTAAGAATCACACCCTCATCTAACAGTGTGTGTTCCCATCCTTGGGTTCACTCGGTGCTAATTCCTACTTCCATCTGAATAGACACGGAACATGGATTACTGAACTAAACTGTACTAAATTAATTGAGTTTTCATTGACTATTACTGTATTACTATGCTTTCCTGAGTCACATGACTGACTTAGTTCTATGGATCATGGCTTGACTAAGGATATCGTGAAAACATGATACTAACTCTAGGTACACAGCTATATTTTTTGGGTACAAGTACCCCCCAAAACTCGATGGTAAGAAACTGGCAAAGCTTGACTTTCTTGAATACATGACCAATATCACAATCTATAATACAATAAGTTTGAGATTTCATGAAATACAAGTTATAAAGCACCACAATGGCTACCCATATATCCATACTTCATTGACTAGGATATTTCATAAAACACTTGACGTGTATAAAGTTGTACATGAATGGAGATTTCATATTATTAATACTAGTATGGCACTTTTCCTTCACGTAGGCATTTAGTCAAACACATGGAGAGCATGCTTTGGTTGCACCATCATCAACACATCTAATAATCATGGATACATAAATCAACTTGTAAATTGAAGGGGGTTTATCATGATTATCAAGCAAATCTTCCTATACTAGGGTCAATCATTGCAATATGTAATTTAAAACATGAATCAAAGCCCCATAACATCACGAACATGAATTTTATTTGAATTTAAAGTATGAATGTTCATAAATACACAAATCTTGAATTTTGAAAAGAGATTCTTGAGATTCATGGGTGGAAGGGACCCATGAATCAACAAATGACATACCTTGATACTTCATTTGGGAAGATTGATTGAAGAATTCTTGAGATTTGGATCTTGAATTGGAAACCTCTCTTCTTGTTATAGAAAAAATTTGAGAGAAAATAATGTATTTTGGTGAAATGGAGGCTGAATTTAGTGTTTATGGAGCTTTGGGGTGAAGGTAAAATAACAAAATACCCCTCCAAAACTGTTTGGAAAATGCTGAATTCTACGGCTGACGACATTGGGCTGATGTCATCACATATGTGATAAGCCATAAGCTCATGTCATCACTTGATGCTGGAATTTATGAATTTCTACCTAAGGCTGATAACATTAGCTGATAAGTCATCCGATAAGTGATAAACCGTTAGCTAATGTCGTTACTTAGTTGCCAGGCTAACATGCTATAACTTTTTGCTCCAATATTAGATTTTACCAAAATTGGTATCATTGGAAAGATAATTCAATTATCTATTAGTTTGTGGGTCACCAGATCAAAAATTCATAATATAAAGAGAGATATGATCATTTGAATTTGACTACACCAATATCTTTCCCAAGAATTTAATCGGTAAGGAATGTTTTAATTCTCCTAATAGCTAGGACTTATTTAAGACTTTAATTGACATCAAACATGATCATATAACTACCAAAGAACTATGGTGTGTTATGCATATTCTTTAAATATGGCGCTAATATTTATTTACATTTTTTGGGGTATTACAATATCTCCCCCTTGGGAACATTCATCCTCGAATAAGATTGATTAGACCGAGAGAAATGATAACTGAAAATACATACTAGACATTCATAACTGATGCATGATTTTATGACTGACATCACTAATAAGTTGGTTTTATCATATTGAACATGTATATCTGATGCTTGAATACATGACTGAGCTGACACATGAATGTATGACTAAATATGTAGTGGTACTTAATACCGAGTTTATAATGGCAATCTGAACATGAAACTTAATAAGCTTAAAGAAAGTTATTAATTTGAGTTGAGTCTGAATTTGCAGAGAAGAGGTGAGGGTACTTGATTCACATGTCTTCTTCTGCTACCCAAGTAGCTTCCTCAACAGACTAATTCCACCAAAGAACTTTGACTAGATGGACTTCTTTGTTCCTTAGTCTACGAATCTGGTAGTCAAGGATTTCAAATGGAATTTCTTCATAAGAGAGACTTTTATAAACATCTATGCACTGAATAGCGACTACATCTACTGGGTCGCCCATGCACTTCTTGAGCAAAGAGATATGGAAGACTGGGTGAACTGAGGCTAGATCTGAAGGCAATCCAAGCTCATAAGCTACTTTGCCAAAGCGGCTGAGAATTTTGAAGGGTCCGACATATCTGGGACTAAGCTTTCCCTTCTTGCCGAATCTCTTCTCTTCCTTCATTAGAGAGATCTTTAGATAGATAAAGTCACCAATTTCAAACTCAAGATCCTTTCTGCATACATCTGCATAAGACTTCTGTTGCCACTGAGCATCCCAAAGTCTCTTTCTGATCAACTGAACTTTTTCTAAGGCATTGAATACCAAGTCAGGCCCTATGACTGAGGCCTCACTAACTTTGAACCAACCGACTAAGATCTGTATATCTTACTATAGATATCTTTGAATAAAACCATCTAAATACAGGAATGATAGAAGTTGTTGTATGCAAACTAAATCAATGGCAAATGGTGATCCCAACTTCCCTTGAAATCAATGGCACATGCACATAGCATATTATCCAAGGTGTGAATGGTCCTTTTTGTTTAACCATCTGTCCGAGGATGAAAGGCTGTACTAAGATAAATTTTGGTACCAAGACCATTTTGGAAGGCTTTACAAAAGTGAGAGGTGAACTGGGTACCTATGTCTAAAATAATGGATAACAGAATACTATGTAATCTGACTAACTCCCTAATATAGATTTTGGCGTAGTACTAAGCTGAATAAGAGCTTTGAACTAGAAGGAAATGAGCTGATTTGGTCTTCCTGTCTATGATGACCCTAAATGAATTATGCTAACGGCAAGGCCATAGAAAACCCATCACAAAGTCCATGTTCATATTTTCCCATTTCAAGGTAGGAATAATGAACTCTTGCATAGGACCACTGGCCTTCTGATGTTTTATCTTAACCTACTCATATGCATAGCACTTTACCACAAACTCTGTAATATCTCTGCTCATCCCACTCTACTAATAGATCTCCCGCAAGTTGCGGTACATCTTTATGGCCCCTGGATGAATAGAGTAGTGCACACCATGCATTTCTGCAAGAATTTGCTACCTCAAGTCATCTACACCTCGAACACATAGACAACCCTGACAACGCAAAACACCATCTCACTCCATGTAAAAGACCTCAACCTTCTGATCCTTGACTGACTATTTCAATTTGACTAGATCGAGATCTGTATCTTGCTTTTCTTTCACTTCAGAAACTAGAGATGATTCTAAACTACACTAAACCCATACATCACCCTCCTCTGTATCGACTAAGTGAACACCTACTCTGGTAAGTTAATGGACTTGCTAAGCTAACTTCTTCTTACTATCCTCAACATGAGCAATACTACCCATAGATAGTCTACTGAGAGTGTCGGCCGACATATTGGCCTTGCCCAAATGATAAAGGATACTAATGTACTAATCTTTCCAGATCTCTAACCACCTTATCTGTCGAAGGTTATGATCTTTTTGATAAAACACGTATTTAAGTCTCTTATGGTCTGTGAACACATCTACATAAAAACCATATTGATAATGCCTCCAAATCTTTAAGTCAAATACTACAACTTCTAACTTAAGATCATGAGTAGGATAATTCTTCTCATGGGGTTTAAGTTTTCTGGAGGCGTAGGTTATGATCTTACCATGCTGCATGAGGAAACAACCCAAACTAACTCTGGATGCATCACAATATACTACAAATCCATCTGAACTATCTGGAAGAGCTAGGACTTGAGATGAGGTGATTCGAGTCTTCAGCTCCTGAAAACTCCTCTCGCAATAATCTGACCACTGAAACTTTACCTTCTTATGAGTCCATCTGGACATAAGGGAAGTAATATAAGAAAAAACCTCATCAAAACGTCTGTATAGCCAGTCAAACCCAAGAAACTCATAATATTTAATAGAGATATAGGTCGAGACCCGTTTCTTACCTCTTCGGTCTTTTGGGGATCAACCCTAATGCCATCATAAGAAATAATATGACCAAGGATGCTACTGAACTTTTCCAAAACACATACTTACTGAATTTTGCGAATAACTAATGATCTCTGAGAGTCTAAAGAACAATTCTGAGATGGTCTGTATGATCACGCTCACTGCGGGAATAAACCAGAATATCATTAATTAAGATTATGACAAATATGTCCAAGTACTGCTTGAACACCCGATTTATCAAGTCCATGAAAGCTGCTGGGGCATTAGAAACACTAGAGGACATGGCTAGGAATGAATACAAAGTGACCATACCGAGTTTGGAAAGCTGCTTACAGAATGCCAAATTCTGTGACTCTGAGCTAATGATATCCTGATCTGAGGTCTATCTTAGAGAAATAGATAGCACCTTGAAGTTGATCAAACCAGCCATCAATACGGGGAAGTGGATACTTGTTCTTGACTATGACTTTATTGAGCTGAAGATAATCAATGAACATTTTGAGAGAATCATCTGTCTTGCACTCGAATATGGCTCGTGCGCCCCATGGGGACATACTGGCCTTGATGAGCCCCTTATTTAATAGATCCTTCAACAACCCTTCCATTATATGAGTTCTGCTGGTGCCACTTTGTATGGAGGAATAGATATAGGTTGAGTATCTAGAAGAAGATCAATGCAAAACTCTATTTCCCTTTTGGATCTTTGGGAAAGACATTAGATATTCATTCACGATTGGGACTAAGTCAAGACTGAGAGTTTTGGAACTAGTGTCTTTAACTCGAAAATAATGATAGACACATCATGTAGACATTATTTTCCTTACTCGAAGGTAGGAAAAAAGATGACCTATGAACACTGAAGTACTACCCCTTTCCTCTGTGATGGGTTTATTCAGAAATCAGAACTAGACTATTCTATTTATGCAGTCAGCTCTGGCATAGAAAAAGTGAAGCTTTCATGCTTAGAATGACATCAAAATTTATCATCTCTAATTCGACTAAGTTTGCTAAAGTGACTTTCTAAAATATCATAACCGGACAGTTCATGTATACCCATTGGGCTATGATTGTATTACCCACTATGTAGAGACTAAAAAATGCTCTGCTAGAATTTTGAGACTGATTCTGATATCTCTTGATATATAATGAGTAACAAAAGACAAAGAAGCACCTGGATCTAGCAAATCATAAACATGCAAGTGAAAGATCTATAACATACCAATAACCACATCAGGAAAATTTTTCTAATCCTATCAGGATTGGAGAGCAAAAAGTCTATTTGGGTGTTATGCACTAGTAGCACTAGAAGTGGCACCCTGCTGATTTAGGCAATTAGAATGAGCTGAAGAACAGTTCTACTGACCTTAATAACCTGAACGGGGAAAATCTCTGACTCTATGGCCTGGCTTTCCACATCCAAAATAGACATCGCTGCCATCTCTACAAACATCCTTGTGGTTCTTACCGCAAGTATGACAAAGGGGATTAGTTCTGCTATTGCTGATACTGCCCTGAGACATAAAACCTTGCACCCTATCTCTATTACCATCCCTAAACTTAGGAGCTGCAGCACTAGCCAAGAAGAGCTAGAACAGATGACTTAGGATAAAACTAAGAACTATTTACTCCTTTTTATTTGGGCTGAGCAAAGTTGAAACTACATGTCCTTGATTTCTTGTTCTACTTCTTCCTCATCTTAATCTTTTGCTTATGTATCTGCTATATTTGAGTCATAATCCTAGCTAAAGTTATGTCACTATTCAACATCGCAGACCTATACTCGTTGACCACACTATAATTCACCCCAAAAACAAACTTACTCATCTTGGCCCTGTTGTCTGCAATCACATGAAAGGCATATTTGGCTAATTGAGTAAACTTAAGAGAATACTGTTTCACCATCATGTTGCCCTACCTGAGGTTGGTAAATTCTAACACCTTAGATTCTCTCAGCTCTAGGGGAAAGAATATATCTAAGAATGCGGTGACAAACTCCTCCCATTCTATAGGTCCTGCATCAACTGACCTTTCTGACTTCTACTGCTTGTACCAAGTATGGGCAACATCCTACAATTGATATGTAGCTAGCTCAGCACTATTACTAGGAGAAACCCCTATTATATATGTAACCTTCTTAACCTGATCGATGAATTCCTGAGGGTTCTTATCTGACTTATACCCGAGAAAGGATGAAGGATTCATTGAGTTGAAGATCGAATCTTGGCTGCAGTTGAATTGGCCACTGGGTTGGCCAGAACGACAGCTAGTTATTTATTCTGAGCAGCAACTGACTGTGTAAGGTTAGTGAATACAACTCTTAACTCTGCATGAGAAATATGATCGTCCAAAGGAACTTTTGGCTGAGGGGCTGTCTGATGCTCGTTTCTTCTTTTAGGAGGCATGTTCTATAGAAAAAAAGAGAAATGGATTATACTCAGAGATTGGCTTGAGATTATGCTCACTGGTATGACATGAATACTGAAAGAAGGGAAACTATTACTAAAACATCTTATAGCCTCTTAAACATAAATGTGCCGCGCAACATACCCATGTACAAGACTTTACTAGATGTGGCTTTCAGAATTCCTAGGGTACTTTTGAACCTTATGCTCTATTACTATGTATGTAACACCCCGAATTTGGTACCCGAAATGCTACACGGTGCTCATGACCCAGAAGGACCACAAGCTAACCTATGACTAATATCTGTTCATAAATAAAGCATTATATACTATGTAAATGAGGAAATAAAGGTTGTAAGGCCGTAAGGTTCAAAACTGAGACACAATATCTGATCAAATATAACATCTGTGTGGGGTATGAAATACCCAGAACAAACTAATAAACTGACTGAACATGATTGTCTGAAAAGTCTCTAACTATCTAAATAAGGATATGATGGGACATGTCTGCAACTAAATCCAACTACTAAAATAAACTAATTACTGAAATGATAAGATAATGCTCATATCCTCGAAGGATAAGGACTCACTGCTGACTCTAATGGCTGAGTACTAGAATGCTACTGATGCTCTAGAGCTAATACTTCTGAACCTATGGTATAAAAAACCATAGCGCAAATATGTAAGTATGATTAAATTTACTGGTATGCGTGTGTGGTAGGCTGAATGCATAGGGTTGAAATACATAAACTATACTAACTGTCTGAACAACATGAATGTGGGAATACCTGTGTGAATAAATAAAAACTATAATTTAGTTCGTGATAACATGATTATAGAATCTGAGTAATGGTAACATGCGATATTGATAATCATATAATTGAAATAACTAATACTGAGCGACTATAACTGATAGTCTAGTTTTTGATGGAACTACCTGAGTTCCATTCTAATCTGTGGTCACTGCATCTGACAGTCCTAAATTCTGTAGAACTATCTGAGTTCTACTACTGAGACTAAATAACTTTATCTGATAGTCCTGATCTATAACGAAAACTATGGAAAGTAGTCATCTAACTGACATGCCCTAAATAATGCAATATACCTGTGTTGGGGTCCAATCTGTTACCCTAATTGGAAGGGTGTCAATACCACGCCACTGGTAATTACAAGATGTAGGTGACACTTATCTAATAGTTTTCCTAAAAGAGAATGTGGGACCCTCATCTGACAGTCTTTATCTGCCTCAACAACCCTCATCTGATAGTGTTGTTGCCTCATGACTTCTAAGAATCACACCCTTATCTAATAGTGTGTGTTTCCATCCTTCGGTTCACTCGGTGCTAGTGCCTACTCCCATCTAAATAGAGACTAAACATGGATTACTGAACTGAACTGGACTGAATTAACTAATTTTTTGTTGACTGATGAAATAGTACTGAGATTACTGTATTACTGAGCCTTCCTGAGTCACATGGCTGACTGAGTACTATGGATTATGGCTTGACTGAGGGTATCGTGAAAACATGACACTAACTCTAGGCACATAATTATATTTTTGTGTACAAGTACCCCCAGGATGCGATGCGAAGAAACTTGGAAAGCATGACTTTCTTGAATACATGACCAACATCACAATCCATAATATAATAAGTTAGATATTTCATGAAGTACAAGTTCTAAAGAAACATCAATGGCTACACATGTATCCATCCTTCATTGACTCAAACATTTTATCAACCTCTTGATGTGAATAAACTTGTATTTGAATGGATATTTCATATTATTATACTAGTATGGCCTTTTCCTTCACATAGGCATTTAGTCAAACATATGGGGAGCATGCTTTTGTTATACCATTACTAACACATCTAATAATCATGGCTACATCAATCAACTTATAAATTGAAGGGCTTTTATCATGATTATTAAGCAAATCTTCATATACTAGGGTCAATAATTGGAATATGTTATTTAAAACATGAATCAAAACCCTACAACATCATGAATATGAATTTCCATTCTATTTAAATCATGAACATTCATAAATACAAAAATTTTGTATTTTGAAAAGAGCTTCTTAAGCTTCATGGGTAAAAGTGACCCATGAATCAACACATGAAATACCTTAATGCTTGATTTGGGAAGCTTGATTGAAGAATCATTGAGATTTGGATCTTGAATTGGAAACCCCTCTTCTTGTTCTTGAGAGAATTTGATAGAAAAGAATGTATTTTGGTGAAATGGAGGCTGAATTTAGTGTTTTTGGAGCTTTGGGGTGAAGATAAAATACCAAAATACCCCTCCAAAACCGTTCGGAAAATGTTGAATTCTACAACTGATGATATTGCTGCTGATGCCATCACATATGTGACAAGTTGTTAGCTAATATCGCCCCTTGTTGCTAGAATTTATGAATTTATACCTAAGGTTTACGACATTGACTGATAAGTTGTCAAATATGTGATAAACCATCAGATAATGTCATCAGTTAGTTGCCAGGCTAACATGCTAGAGTAAAATGGATATAAATTTTTGCTCCGATATTATATTTGGGCAAAATTAGTATCATTGGAAAGCTAATCCAATTATCTATCTGTTGGTGATCATGAGATCAAAATTTCATTGTATAAAGAGAAATATGCTTATTTGAATTGACTGTACCACTATCTTTTCCAAGAATTCAATCGGTAAGGAATGTTTTAATTAGCCGAATAGCTAGGACGCATTTGAGACCATAATTGAAATCAAAATTTATCATGAAACTACCAAAGAACCATGATGTACTATGCAAAAGCTTGAAATATGGTGCTAATATTGATTTGCATTATTTGGGGTATTACAACTTGCCTCTCATAGAATTTTCTTTCAATAACAATTATAACTCTAACTTTGGTATGGCCACATTTGAGGCCATATATGGTAGGAGGTATAGGTATCCTATTAGTTGGTTTGAGGTCAGTATAAATATGATATTTGGTTGAGATTTGGTTCCCCAAGACATGGAGAAGGTGAAGGAAATTTGGGATAAACTTAATGCCTCCTAACATCGCCAAATATCCTATACAGATATGAGGTAAAGAGAGTTGGATTTCAAGTTTTGTGATTGGGTGTTCTTGAAGGTTTCTCCCATTAAAGGAGTGACGAAGTTTGTTAAGAAGTAGAATCGTACTCCCTATTAAGTTGGTATGTACTTGGTTATGAATATGGTTGGTAATGTTGCATTTGAATTTTAGTTGCCTTCTAGTTTGAGCCCTATAGACCTAATATTTCATGTTTCGATGTTGAAAAGTATATGAGCGATCCTTCAACATTTGTTTATTTGGAGGAGGTGAATATTTCAGATTCCTTATCCTATGATAAAGTCCCAATAAGATTTTTAATTGGCATGTCCATCAGTTATGGACCAAGGATGTGGCATTAATGAATGTTCTTTGAAGGAACCAAAATGTTTAACAAGCGACTCAGAGAGAAGAGGAGAACATTAAGTCCAAGTATTCTTTCTTGTTTTTCTTTCTTGATTATCGTGCTTGAGGTATGTGTATTCCTTAATATCATTGTTTTCTGTCTTTGTTAAAGGTAAGTGTGGCTGTGTGTGAAGTAAAATTGTGCTAATAAATGTCTTGTCCTGCCATTCGAGAATGATTGATCTTAAGGGGGGAGTATGTAATGTCTCAGGTTGATGTCCTTGAAAATTTCTGAAATTTTATCCTCACTATCTGACTATGACTCCCCTGTTAAGACATAGGAAGCGTGATCAATTGTTGGACTCAAATCGTAAGGAAATTAGTAAGTGTATGGCTGAGTTCCGCTCTAAGTACGAGTGGCTCACTATGAGTCATAAGGACTTGTTATGAGTCATTGGGTAGAAATCGTAGGGTGTCCAATGTATACCCTAAATAGTTGCTGGATTAACTATGACTGGACTCTACGAGATGCAGGGTCCAATTATGAGTAATATAGGTTTAGTTGGAAGGTCAACAAATTAAGAATTCCTTGGAGACTGTCTTGGCTAGGACTTGTGGTGACAAATTGTAATGAGTCTATATGAGTCGGATAGTGACCCAGTCACTAATGACTAACTTTTAGGTTTAAATTGTGTGTACTTTGGACTGAATTGCGGATAGTAAAACCCCATGTTTATAAGGCATTTAAGAGGGATTATTTTTCATTCATAATATAATAAAATAATTCTAAAGCTTTCTTAAATTCTCTCATGAAGCCATACTTAGGGTTTCGAAGAAATAGGCAATCCAAAGGTTCAAGGGTTGAATTTTTTTTTGAAACTTGGTATTTCAGGCATATTAATCTTCCATAATTACTAATTTTCTTAAAGAATAAGTTTAAAGTGTTGTTCATATGGTATTGAGGTTGGTTTTGAAAACATGGGTTGAGGGTTTTGAACAACTGTTATTTATGTGATGTTCTATGTTTGTCCCTGCATATGTTATTCTTATATGGTGTTTTTAAAAGTCAAATGATGCATGGGAATGGTGAATAAACAAGGGATTGCGACTTCCCAAATTTATGACGTTTTAAGTGGTTATGACCTCAATCCCATATTCTAAAATCTGTTTTTATTATGAAAAGTATACATATTGACAACTCTTGAACTATTGGATAATGTGAAAGGTTAATGAAGCATAATGATTTTTAATTGAACCTTATAAGGATTTGTAATTCCCCAAGATAATGTGTAACTAAAGAAAAAGGGGATTGTTATTTCCCCCAAGTGATGGTAATTGGTGTGGCATGTTGTTGTTACCTTACAACTGTAGTTGGTATGACAATTCCAACAATGAATGCCTTAATGAGTAATGTGGTTCAATGAATGGAAAAGTGTGATACATGTTTTAATTGGGGTTTAATGATAGTTGTGCAGTTTAGTCATGAAAGTAGAGGTCTTGAGGGACCAACAATGGAAACCATGGTTCTTGACACAGAGGTCTATATGACCAGGTGTTTCGAGTCCCCCTTATTACTATCATTTGATTGGAGTTTTTAGTCACCCATATTATATTATATGATTTGTTGCTTGTTTCACCTTTATTTTTTATGTGGTTTCAGTATGCTATAGGGCATACATATACCTTCTGGTTCATGTGGCCACACGCACTGGGGCCATATAATCTATTAGAGAGCTGGGCCCTTATAGCCCATGGGTGCCTTCTTATGTTATAATGGTTGAGATAAACAATCCAATCTAAGATTTAAAAGTGCTTGTTAAGTCTTGTTTACCTATCTTGACATATGATATATATATATATATGTGTGTGTGTGTGTTTATGCATTTGATTGATTACGTTGACTTTGAACTATTGATCATGGTAGTATGTGATCCTTATCCCTGGGTTACATGCTATTGGTCACCCCACTAACCCTCTCCAGATGTTGTATTCCCATGCTTTGCAGGCACCGGAGATACTTATACTTTTTATGCACAGAGTTAAGTGGATCGGCTGAGTTTGTTGGTTTATTGTGGTAAAGTGGTGAGATTCTATTCTTCGAAAGATTTAGACATTTCTTCAGTTTCATTCTTATAATTTAGTTGATTATTTCCATTATCAGTAACATCAACATTTTCATTGTCATCTATGAGAGTCGGGGACATGTCCTGATCAAAACTGGTTTTTTGGGTTCTTGTGTTAGAGTGATTTGTCTGATTACTAGGGACTTAAGTGATGTTGGTTGGTTGTTTTAGTCGATTGATGGTTATCGGTTGTAGACATACCCTTGATTCTTTAAACTTATCTTATTATATGTTTGGAATTCATCCAACATTGGGGGTATTGTGTGGTTTGGTTAATTGCACAATGGTGGTCTTCGGTCCCTGGTGGAACTTCAGATACCTATCATGACTAGGCCCTAGTTCGGGTAGTGATACTCAACCTTCTGACTCTATAACGCTTCCTTCAACCTCAGAAAATAGGATCACTATCGTAATTTTCTATTATCTTATATATTAATGAAGATTCTGAACTATTTTGATCTAAGATACGATATTCGATTGAATTAAGCAATCAAACACTATCTTTTCTAAAAGCAACTCTTCCTATTGACAACATACTAAGAGCGTCAGCAACAACATTGGCTTTACCCGGATGGTATAAGACACTCACGTCATAATCCTTCAATAAATCAAGCCATCTCCTCTATCAAGATTTTCCTAGATGAACGCATATTGAATGCTATTTTGATATATGAACATATCAACACAAATCCCATTAAGGTAATTCCTCCAAATCCTAAAGGCAAAAGCCTCTATTGCCAACTCATGATCATGATTTAGGTAATTCTTATTATGAGGATTAATATTCTTATAGGCTTATTCTATAACATTGCCATGTTGAATCAACATACAACCAAGTCCAACTCTAAATGAATCACAATAAACAATAACTCCATTTGAACCCTTTGGTAGCAACAAAGCTGAAGTAGAGGTGAGTCGAGTCTTCAACTCTTAAAAACTCGTCTTGCAAGAATTTCACCACTAAAACATGACTTTCTTATTAGTCAATTTGGACATAAGGTAGGCAATAGAGGAAAATATCTCAACAAACCTTCTATACTAACCATCTAAACCAAAAAACTCGAATATTTAATGGATAGATAGGTCTAGGTGATGTGAGGACAAAATTACATTTATTTAGTCATTATTTGTCTCATATTTAGTATTTTTATTTAACCTTTTTTTTCATTAATTTAATGGAATATGCTTAATATTTTATTTTTATTTGTAGGATTAAACTGGTGTAAAGATAATGAAGTTTGAAGAAAAAACATAATAGTATCCTCCGGCCTTGCTGTTTATCAATATCGTCACGACAGTATCCTCCGGCTTTGTTGGGTATAATTAGCATCACAATAGTATCCTTCGGCCTTGCCGGGTATCAATATCATCACAATAGTATACTCTGGACTTGCCAGGTATCAATATAATCAAAAGAGTATACTCTGGACTTGCCAGGTATCAATATCATCACAATTAATATAACCAAACAAGATTCACTAAAATATTCATAAAGATAGACTTATCACCATAGAATAGCTATCTACTCAATTCTTCCCAACTACTTGTTATTAGTTAACCAACACATACTATAATAGAATCACTAGTTCACCTATTATCACATATCCCCTATTTATTAGCTTAAAAATTATCCTTACTCATGGGATAGCAACTAACAACTATTTATTAAATAGCCAACATCTAACATATAGTCAAGGTTCATTACTATACCAAAACCACCATTTATCCACCATTCATTATTATCAACTAATCATACTATATTCGTTAATCATTACTAGACAACACATTAGTACTTGTCATCTAACCATCTTTTATTAACTGGCACCATTCATTAAATAACTATAGTTAGATACCATGTTTTAACTAAGGAAGATTTATTAACTTATACATTAGATTCCTAGCCATCAAGTGCTATAGTCCCCAAATAGATAACTAGTTACCACATATCTTAACCGTCTAAAATGAAGAGAAGTCATAAGATCACAGTTCAGCTATAATCACATCATTTATAATGGTAAATAATCATAAACATAACAAATCTATGCATGCCATCACCAATATTCAATAAGTGGAATAATAAGCATCATACCGCATCTTCCTCCGTGTCATATCGAATAGATATGTATACAAACATTTACATATTCATATTCATAAACTGTAATTACATCATTTAGAATGATAAAAACAATGTCATAATAATGACCTTAGACCTATAAACATATCCGACACTTATATTAATAATCATATTTATAAGCCATAGCATACTTCTAATCATCTCACATATAGGAGGCATAATATCAATTAACATGTAATCATCTCTCACACAAGAGGAATCTCACACTAGGAGGCATAATACAGATAGACATGTAATCATCTCTTACACAAGAGGCATCTCACATCTAGGAGGCATAATATATATAGCAATTAATCATCTATAGGATATTAAATATACATGGATCAAACATCATGACAATAAGGAATATCACTTCTCTAGGACAGTTTACATATCCAAGAGGAACGTCGTCTCTATAAGTCCAACAATCATGAATAAAGTAAATAGTAAATCTATAAGCCAATCATCACGCCTAAGAGGAAATAGCATCTCTATTGGCCAATCATCATGTCCAAAAGAAAATAACATCTCTATAGGACAATCAGTAAGTCTAAGAGGAAATAGAATCTCTATACGCCATATAACATATCTAGGAGGAATAAAATTTCTAAATTCCCAATATCACTTCCACAAGGAATATCAAAACCATAACTTAAAAACCGCAAACCGGGAACCACAATACAAGTTACCAAGTTACGAAGTAACCTTATTCTAAGGTTTACTAGCCTCATCTATGACCACCATCTGTGCTAAATCTACAAGACTTAAGACAATCTTAGGCCTAAGTGGGCAGAATGATCCTACTTCTAACGCAAAGTTTCCATAATTAGGCATACAATATAACTACTATTAGTTATTCTATGTTGGTAAATAGGATCTTAACAGAGAAATTTATTGCAAAGAAGGGTCTCAGACAAAGGGTCCCTATGTTTACATATCTTTTTATGCTGGTGATAGTGTATTTTAATAGATCACTGAAAGAATGAGGCACAATGCAAACTTCAATTACCATCCAAGATGTTCCAAATTGCAACTGGCTCATATATGTTTTGCGGGTGACTTATTACAGTGTTGTAGAGCAGACCAAATGTCCATCAAATTGATTTTGGAGGCTTTTGATCACTTCTCTTCTGTCTCGGCTGAAATCCAATTTAAAGAAAAGCTGATTTTAAGTAGTAGGGGTAACAAGTGAATTCAAACAATAGATCCTAGGGGATATACAATTCACCTTGGGGGAAATGCCCTTTAAGTATTTGGGGGTACCACTCTAATCTAGGAATTTTACTATTCAATAGTGCACACCTCTATTTGAGAAAATAGTAGTAAGAGTTAAATGATGGACTCCTAAGCTCCTCTCCTACAGTGGAAACTGCAGCTGATCAAAAGTGTGTTTTTTGAAATGTAAATTTATTGGGAACTAGTGTTCTTACTACCAAAAAAGGTCATATCCATGGTCACAAATATTTGCAGGATGTTCCTCTGGACAAATGTTGTTGAAACTCAAAGAAGTCACTAGTCTCTTGGCAAACCATGTTCTTACCAAGAGCTGCTAAAGGGCTGAACATAATGGAGTTTTATACAGGGAATAAAGCTTCTATACGTAAACTGTTATGCGCATTATCAAATAAGAAAGACACCTTGTGGGTTTAGTGGATTCACAGCTTTTATATCAAAGGCACTGGAGTTAGTGAGCATACCTAAACAAGCATGCTGGCTCATAACGAAACTATTTGATGCAAAATAAGGAATCCCACCTAGTAACGCAATACAACATCTAGTATAATTTATAGTGGGATCAAATTTTAGTATCAAGATTGCTCAATGCTTCCACAACATCCCAGGATAGTATGGGGAATCTTGGTACAATCAACAGGAACCATCCTAAGAAACTAGTTCATAATGTGGTAGGCTTTGAATGGGAGGTTAGCAACAGTTGAAAGATTTGATAAATAGGGCATCAATGTAACCGTTGGTTGTGTCCTCTGTTGTTCAAAAACTAGAGAAATATTTCATCATCTATATTTTGAATGCTAGTGCACTGAACACATATAGAGCACCGTACTGAAATGTCTTCATACTCACAGATAAATCCAATCCTGGAAAACTTAAATTACATAGCTGGCTCTTGGTATCCACACTTCAAAAGCAAGGTCACTGGTCCTCATATGTTTGTTTTGCTACTACAATTTATCAAATCTAGCTAGAAAGAAATGCACGTAGATTCAAAGTTCAATACAAGAATAACATACAACTGATCAAAGATGTCTTCCTTCAAGTTCATATAAAAGACCAACAATAGAGCAAATGGAAAGATATATTAGCATAATTGACTAACTATCCAGATTAATGTAGTGGAATTTGGAATTGTAATAGTTAGTACAGACAAGGAAACTTATACTTCAAATGTTCTGGTTTGAATAAAATTTTTCTTTTGACCAAAGAGAAATTCTAAGATAGCAACATCAACTAGAAACAACTGTCCTCAAGTCAACTCTGACTACCATACTAGCCCAATAATGTTAAATATAAATATCATGCATCAAATTCTTAAACCACATCCCAAAGACAACATTATATCATATTTATGCTATAACTAATATAAACTAAAGAGGGAAGGCAATAGGATACCAAAGGGTTATAAACATGTCATCTTACGGGTCCAAAACCCTCATCAAATTACAAAATATCAAGAATCAAGACCAAGTTATCCTACTCATAATCAAGCATAATATCCATATTCAGACATAACATAAATCACAAATCATCTATGAAGAAATATGGATAGAAGACTACCTGAAGAACAAACCATAAAACCACAATTCATAAACCACATACTCATCCTCACTTTACAATACTTAAAATTCCATCAAATTATCAAAACCATAATCTACTGATAAATACTAGTCTAATGATACCCATATTGCACTATTGTGCTTTAGGTCAAAAAATAACACCAAAAACCCAAGTGGGTCCCGTATATGGAAAATGAGTTTCCGAGACCAACCCAATGTTCATACATGAATAAGGAATCATAACCCTTAAATAATGGATTAAAACTAAGCATACTTTAGGCTAAAATCAATCCTTAATATAAATTGGGGTTTTAGGTCCAAACTAAGAAATTCTATAAATTCTTACCTTAATATTAAAGATAATGGTGATACGAGATGATAATTATGCTCCCAAGTCACCTCCATGACCAATTTTGTGTTATTACAACTATTCTGGGGTTTCTAGGTCTAAATGGTAAAGGGAAAATTCCCCAAATGCATCTTGGGGCCTTTATATATCCCCTATAGGTACTCAAATGTGGCAATCGCGGGCTGCACTACTCACTATCGCACACTCTTGGTAGTGATCAATGTTGTACCAAATGGCAACAAACTTCAAAAATAAGTTTTTGTCTCTCAGCACTCATCCCAAATCAAAAAAACAAGATTCAATAATGAATTTTGAGTGTTAACAACATTTCAAATACATTGGATTTAGCAAAACTTTCATCAGATATCATTTAGAAAAAAAATGGGGCACACACCTGTAGTTTCATCAGTTTTTATAAAATCTGCTCAATAGCCCAAAATAAGTACGGGAGCCTTAGGACATGAACCAAGGTTCTCCGTAGCCTAAACAAGACATTTAGAACATAATGACAAAGTTTGATTTTCAATATAATGTTATTTCAAAAAAAGGTAGGTCCCACACCCATTCTTTCTAATTTTTAAATTTTTGACAAATAGGTCGAAATGAGCTATAGTATGTTGGAACCCAAACCAAAGGCAACCTAGACCTAAATCGATATTCCAAATCTACTGGCGTAGTCAGAATTTGTATCTGAGATTATTTCATGAAAGGTTCAGCCTGGTGGCCATTTAGAACTAGCAAAGACTTCAAAATAGTGTATTAGCTTTAAAAACTAAATAAAATTACCTGGTAACTGAACTATCGGTCCCAATAAGTCATAAATGACTTGGGAAAGCTATGGAAAATCTCAAATTGTAATGATAAGAATAAAGATGGTAAATATTCTAAAGGGTTATTACAATATCCACTAAAAAAAGGACTTTCATCCTCAAAAGTCAACGGACTGAAAGATTCTGAAAAGCTCAAAAGGGTAAGGTACTGGGCCATCATGGATTCCTAGATAAACTTATTTGAGA
Organism: Capsicum annuum; assembly: GCF_002878395.1. NCBI lineage: Eukaryota > Viridiplantae > Streptophyta > Magnoliopsida > Solanales > Solanaceae > Capsicum > Capsicum annuum. The sequence continues at coordinate 61,208,669 of NC_061115.1, forward strand.
GAAAATACTTGCAACGGATATGGATATAGGTAGCCCTTTTTCAATAAGCACTCTCATTCTACTTAAAAAATAGTTAACTCAACTTAACCGCTAACTTGCCTCTAACTGAACGGCTGATGCGCACACATTTGATTAAAATCATGCTGATATAATCTCTATATTCACATAAATCAACAAAGGCTCTTCAAAGCCAAAAGCTGCAATACCCCACATATCTACTTAGCTTGAAATCATCCTAAGTATGTTGGAAACTTACTTGGAAAGATGAATCCACTTTTATATATGTGGAAATTTTAAGTTTTTACTCTTTGTTATGATGGAAATTGAATTATCTTCCAACGATACCATTTTCATCGAAATCCAGTACCGGGGTAGAAAGTTATGGTTGTTTTACAGAAAGTAGTCAAAACTGCCTAGGTGTGATGATGAGGGCCAACGGACTGTTGAACTAGCGACGGACCATAACCTAAATTATCATAGTGGATGGAGTGAGACAACCTTCTGCCTAAGGGAGAAGGCTCAAGCCGACGGAATGTCAAGCTAGTGACGGACCATCACCCATGCCATCATAGTAGAGGCAGTGAACCCCTATTCTTCCTAGGTACAACAGTTAGGATCGATGGACCATTGACCCAGCGATGGACCGTCACACCCTCCATCGCTTATTTTGTTTAGTTATTTTGAAGTTAATTTTAAAGGGGTATTAGGGTCTCTATCAATTAATTTTAAACCCTAATAATATCAGATCGAGGATCATAAGTTCATTATCCATCTACATTACTAAATCAGGGTTTTCTCTCCAAGATAATATCTAAGAACAAGATCCAAATCATTCTTGAAGAAACTATGAGATTTCAAGTTTTTCAAGTCCACGAAATTCAAGAAAATCACAACCCAGGTATGTCATATGTTGATTCATGGGTCCCTTTCACCCATTAAACTCAAGAATCTCTCTTCAAAATCAAAGATTTGTGTATTTATGAATGTTCATGATTTAAATTGAATTGAAATTTATGTTCATGATGTTATGGAAATTTCATTCATGTTTTAAATTACATATTCCAATGATTGACCCTAGGATGTGGTGATTTGTGTAAAACTCATTATAAACCCTTAAATTTACTTGTTGATTAATGTATCTATGGTTACTAGATGTGTTGATGATTGTATAACCAAAGCATGCCTTACATGTGTTTGATTAAATGCCTTTGTGAAGGAAAAGTTCCATACTAGTTTGATAATATGAAATCCCCATTTATGTATAAGTTTATGCATGTCCAGTGATTGATGAATTGTCTTAGTCAATGAATTATGGATATATGTGTAGCCAATATGGTGCTTTGGAACTTGTACTTCATGAATTCTCCAACTTATTGTATTATGATTTATTGATTATGGTCATATGTTCAAGAAGTGTCATGTCTTGTCCGTTTCCTTCTATCGAGTCCTGGGGATACTTGTACCCGACAATTTAGCTGTTTGCCTAGAGCCAGTGTCAGTTTCATGATAATAGCTGTCAAGACATGATTAGTAAAATTCAGTCAGTTACATAACTCAGGAAAAATCAGTAAATTCAATATCAGTCTAGTAATCTCAGTAATCTCAGTCAGTTATCATATCTTTGTAATATTTTGTAAGTCAACAGAATTTAGTGAAATTTGATACAGTTCATTCTCATATATTCAATTCATTATCTATTCAGATTGGAGTAGAGTTCAGCACTGAGTTAACCCAAGGATGGGAAATCATATGCGAGTAGAGGGTGTGATTCTTAGAAGCAATCCTTGCACTCCAGAACTATGTATCCAACGTAGGTTAAGGCACAAAAAATACTAGATGAGGGTAGATTAGGTGGATTAACTTGTTAGATGAGGGTCCCGCCACTCTCATTAGAGTACCTGTTAGATGGGGTCACTCACAGCTTGTCAATACCAGTGGTGCAGTATTGACACCCTTCCAATTGGTGTTATAGATTGGACCCCAACTCAGTTATAACAGCTTATTAGGGGCATATAGGTTAAAGGACTACTTCCCACAGTTTGAGTTACAGAATCAGGACTGTCAGATGCAGTTATTCAGTTTTAGTAAATGAACTTAAATAGTTTTTCACAATTCAGGAATTCCAGATATAGTCAACTCAGAATAGTACAGAACTCAGTTAGTTCCATCAGAACCTAGAATATCAAATACATTCTCTTAGTATCATTTATTTTAGGTATACAACTATCAGTATCTCATGTTATCATTGCTCAGACTCAGTAATCTTGTTATCATAAACTTAGTTACAGTTACTATGTATTCATGCATGTATTCTCACATTTATGTTATCCAGTCAGTTTGTATAGTTCATGCAATTGAACCCTTTGCATTTATACTACCTTACATGCATACTAGTACATTCAAACATACTGACACATTTGCGCTATGGTGTTTTATACCATAGGTTAAGACGCACGAGCTCCAGAGCATCAATAGCATTCCAGTCTTAGCAATCAGAGTTAGTAGTGAGTCCTCATCCTTTGAGGACATAACCATTACTTTATTATCATATTAATTAATTTATTTTTGTAGTTGGAGTTAGTTGGGGACATATCCCATCAACTCCTTGTTCCGATAGTTTAGAGGCTTTCACCTAGCATTTTCATACAATTATTTGTGTTGTCTAGGGAATTTCATACCCCCTCCAGATGTTATGTTTTATCATCTATGTTTCATTATTGAACCTTACAATCTTACAGCTTTTATTTCCATATTTATACAGTATATTATGTTGCGTACAACTACAGATATCAGTCATGGATTAGCTTATGGCCCTTCGTAGTCATGAGCACCTTGTAGCTATCTGGGTACCATATTCGGGGTGTTAGAAACTTGGTATCAGGGCCTAAGGTTCAACAGTGTCTTAGGTAGTTTGAAAAGCCGCATCTAGTAGAGTCTTGTGCATGGGTGTGTTGTGCACCACACGTATGGATTGGAGGCTATGAGATGTTTTAGGAATCGTTTTCCTTCTTTTAGTATTCATGTCATTCCAGTGAGCACAATATCAAATGTAGACTCCTCGTCTAATCCATTTTTCCATTTCATTTACTGAATATGTTTCCCAAAAAGGGCTAACAAAAGGAGAATCGAAAATCAGTTAGTACCTTCGCCCATTTAGGCAGATTCTTTGGACGAGAATGCATTTCATGGTGAATTAAGAACCGAATCCCTCACTTTATCTTACTTAGTAGTAGCTCAGATCTATCAATAAGATAGTTTCCTAGCCCCTTCTTCATCCAGTGCTCTACTGCAAAAATTCAGAGATGGCCACAGGGATAGGGTGCTAGGCCCTAAAGCTCAGGTCAGTGTTAGCAGTGCCCTAGGCCCTAAAGCTCAGGTCAGTGTTAGCAGTGCCCGAACCCATCCCCTTTGTCCAACTTATGGTAAGAACTATTAGGATATTTCAAGATCTAGTAATGATGTTTGTTTCGTATGTGGCAAGCCAGGCCACATAGTCAGAGATTGTCCCAGTCAGGCTTTTAGGGTCATCATAACTATTCCTCAGCTTAGTCCAATGACTCGAATCAGCAGGGTGCCACCTCTAGTGCTACTAGTGGACAACGGTCAAACAAACTTTATGCTCACTAATATATTTAGGATTGGGAAAATACTCCTGATGTGGTGATTGTTACATTATAGATCTTTCATTTACATGTTTACGTTTTGCTAGATCCAGGAGCTTGTTTGTCTTTTGTTACTCCCTATATAGCGGTTGATTTTGGAGTCAGTCCTAACATTCTAGTAAAGCCCTTCTCAGTCTCCACCCCAGTGGGTACAACAATCATAGCCCGACGGGTATACAGGAACACCAGGTTATGATATTACATAAACTCACTTCAGCAGACTTAGTCAAATTAGAGATGGCTAATTCTGATTTTATTCTCATAATGGATTGGCTTTATTCCTGCTATACCATAGGCGAATTTAGAAATAGAGTTGTCCAGTTTTAGTTCTCAAATAAACCCGTCCTACAGTGAAAGAGTAGTACTTCACTTTTCAGAGGTCAGCTTGTTTCCTACCTTTGGGCACGGAAAATGATATCTTAGGGATGTATCTATCATCTTGTTTGAGTAAAGGATTCTAGTTCCGAAACTTCCAATCTTGAATCAATTTCAGAAGTGAATGAATATTCAGATATATTTCCCAAAGATTTTCTCAGAGTCCCTCACGAAAGGGAAATAGATTTCGAAATTGATCTTCTTTTAGATACTCAGCCTTTATCTATTCCTTCATACAAAATGGCACCAGCAGAACTCAGAGAACTAAAATAAAATTTGAAGGATCTCTTAGATAAGGGATTTATCAGGCCTAGTATTTCCCTGTATGGTGCACCAGTTCTGTTCGTGTGAAAGAGAGATGACTCTTTTAGAATATGTGTAGACTACCTTCAGCTTAATAATGTCATGGATGCAAATAAGTATCCACTTTCAAGAATCAATGACTTGTTTGGCCAACTTCAGGGTGCCAACTATTTCTCTAAGATAGACCTCAGATTAGGCTATCATCAACCTAGAGTTAGAGAATGTGATATTCCGAGGATACCTTTTCAAAATTGGTACGGTAACTTCAAATTTTAGTAATGTCCGTTGGTCTTAAAAATTCCCGAACAGACTTCATGGACTTGATGAACTATGTGTTCAAGCAGTACTTGGACATATTCATCATAGTCTTCACAGATGTCATCCTCGTCTATTTCTGTGGTGAACATAAATATGCGAAACATCTTAGAATAGTATTACAGATCCTCAAAACCCATCAAGTGTCATGATATCGATTCATGTCCTACCAATCAGCTTCATGATCATCACATATATTTATGCAAATTAGTGAAATCATGTACGATTTTAGTTCTTTGTAAAAAGAGTCCCATTTTTCTCAGGGTACGAATCATATTCCATGAACACATCTTACATTTATGCACCTTCCATAGAATCATGTGCATTTTCAATCCCTAGTATAAGGAATTCTAGTACACTCAATAGTATGGACCATGTGCCATGAATATAGAACCTTCAAACTCAGGTTATGCATCTCATGACTCATGTACTTATGTCGTGCTTTACAGTATTCTCAGCCCACATGACTCATGTTCCACTCCTAGTTATTAGCCAAACTCAGGTTATGTCACGTATACCCTCAGTTTAGATCCTTTAGTGAATTTGTGGTATCGATGTTCTGTCCCTCAGGCCTAAGTTACAGCGTCAGTTCATTAATCAATATTCAGTAAAGGACTCAGATAGTCCTATAGGACCATGGCTTTATGTTATCATTTAATGCACCATCGTATTTCTATAGTTCAGTATCAGTCTAAAACTTAATTATTAGAAACCAGAATTCAGTCCCAGTATGAGTCTCAATTACATATTTAGTTGCATTCTCTGCTACAGTCTTAGATATAGTGTCAGCCTCAGCCTCAGATAAGAAATCAGATCAGCACCACAGTCCAATTTTGGGTTTGCTTGACCATAGTTTGTAGTTATCAGTTATGCATATTTTTAGAGTTTTAGTACCTGAACTTACAAAATGTTTCAGAATCATGTTATACGCCTGTTCTTGCATTCTCAGACAATAGAAGTATTTCATGAAATTATGCTCAGTTATCTTATGTTAGTACCTTTCTCATTTTCATAAAAAACTCCATATTCTAATTTATACATGACTACTACTTAGCCATCAGTCAGTCAGTAAATCAGATGAGTCAGTCAGTAGGAATTAGTTTGAACAACCAGTACATTAGTACGACAGTCAGACGGACAAGTTTATATATTTTCCCATTCTGTCCACCTTGTTGAACTATTCAAAGTCTCATGGAGTTTACCATTCTATGATGGACCAATCAAGCAGTTGCGTGTTTAGCTTAGTTCATGTTTCATGAAATGGTCTCAGATATCATATATTCAGTCATAATTTTATTCGTTGGTACCCATTCATTATTTCAATCTCTCCTCAGTATCTCGGCCAAGTCAGCATTCTACGAGGTATATAGTATCCCAAGGGGAAGATACACTATAATCCCCTAAACTTTCATTACCTAAATATGTCATACCCTTCTCATGTGAGGAATCTAGCTTCGAGTAGTTGGTACTCATAGGTCGACCCTCAAGTTCAAATATCAACCATAATCTATGTGCACAATCGCTAAGTTCAGTTTATGATAATCAGTCCATGTCACACGTTATAGACTCAGTCATGTTCTCATGTTCCCGTTCCTGCGTGTTCAGTAAAGTATCTTGAGTACGAGATTAACTTTATCTATTCAAGGATCTCTCCTATGAAGAAAGTTAAGAGATTTGGAAAGAAGGGAAAGATCATTCCTATATATGTCGGTCCAATAAAAATTCTCAGTTGCTTCGACAAGGTAGCTTATGAGCTTAAATTGCCTTCAAATCTAGCCTCAGTTCATCCAATATTCCATGTCTCTTTGCTCAAGAAGTGCATAGGCAACCTAGCATTCGTAGTTCCTATTTAGAGCATAGATGTTCAAAATAGCCTCTTTTATGAAGATATTTCTGTCAAAATCCTAGACTATCAGACTCGTAGACATAGGAACAAAGAAGTCCCTTTAGTCCAAGTTCTTTGGAGAAATTAGTGCGTTAAGGGAGCTACTTGGGAAGACGAAAAGACATGCGAACCAAGTACCCTCACCTCTTCTCCGCTAACTCTGATCTAGCTGAAGGTAACAGTCCTTCTTCAGTTTTTTGGTTTCATATTAAGATTTTAGTTACAAACTTGGTATACAGTTCATGCTTATAATTTTATTCTAAACTTGGTATTAAAGGTCATTGCATGTTTAGTCATATAGTTATGATTAGATATACATTCTCATTATGAGAAACTTAGTTCCTCAGAACACTCAGTCATGCATTCATGAATTAGTTACACATGTATCAGATATACGTGTTCAGTATGATATATTCAGTTATTAGTTATGTTAGTCATGAAATCATATTCCATTCATTCATGTTCAGTATGTACGTCTGTTTATCCCTCTCCTCTCCAGCTCAATCTAATTCAAGGAGGAATGTTCTCAAGGGGGAGATATTGTAGTACTTCGTACTTCTACCTAGCTTGAAATCATTCCAAGTATGTTGCAAACTTACTTTGAAAGATGAATCCACTTTTATATAAGTGGAATTTATAAGATTTTCACTTTTTGTCATGCGGGAAATTGAATTGGCTTTCAAATGATACAAATTTTGTCCAAATCCTGTATCGGTGTAGAAAGTTATGGCCGTTTTATTGAAAGTAGTCAAAACTACCCAGGTGTGATGATGAGGGCCAACGGACCATCGATTTAGCGATAGACCATTTCCCAAACCGTCATAGCAGAGGTAGTGAGACCACCTTTTACCTAAGGATTTTGGCTCAGGCCGATGGATCATCGAGCTAGCGACAGACCATCGCCCAAATCATCGCAGTAGAGGCAGTGAACCCCTATTCTCCTAGGTGCGACGGTCAGAATGGATGAACCATCGACCCAGTGAAGGACCTTTGCACCCACTATCGTATAGTTCATTCAGTTATTTTGAAGTCATTTTTAAAAGGGTATTTGGGTCTTTTTCAACCCTTTTTTGCCCTTAATAATATCATAACGAGGCTCATAAGCTCATTATCCATCAACAACATCAATTACCATTTTCTCTCAAAGATTATCCCTAAGAATAAGATCCAACTCATCCTTTAATAAACTATGAGATTCCTAGTTCTTTAAGTCCAAGAACTTCAAGAAACTCACAACCCAGGTATGTCATGTGTTGATTCATGGGTCTCTTTCACCCATGAAGCTCAAGAATCTTTTTTCAAAATCCAAGATTTGTGTATTTATGAATGTTTATGATTTGAATTGAATTGAAATTCATGTTCATGATGTTGTGGGGTTTTGATTCATGTTTGAAATTACATATTCCAATGATTGACCCTAAGATGTGGTGATTTGCATAATAATCATGATAAACCCTTAAATTTACATGTTGATTGATGTATCCATGATTTAGATGTGTTGATGACTGTATAACGAAAGCATGCTCCCCATGTGTTTGATTAAATACCTATGTGAAGGAAAAGTGCCATATTAGTATGATAATATGAAATCCCTATTTATGTACAAGTTTATGCATGTCCAGTTTTTGATGATATGTCTTAGTCAATGAAATATGGATGTATGTGTAGCCATTATGGTTCTTTAGAACTTGTACTTCATGAATTCTCAAACTTATTGTATTATGAATTATTGATTATGGTCATGTGTTCAAGAAGTGTCATGTCTTGTCAGTTGCATTCTATCGAGTCCTAGGGGTACTTGTACCCAATAATTTAGTTGTATGCCTAGTGCCAGTGTCAGTTTCATGATAATCTCAGTCAAGATATGATCAGTAGAATTTAGTCAATTACATGACTAAGGAAAACTCAGTAAATTCAGTATCAGTCTAGTAATCTCAGTAATCTCAGTCATTTATCAGATCTAAGTAATATTTCATCAGTCAATGGAATTTAGAAAAACTCAATACAGTTCAGTCCAGTATATTTAGTTCAGTGTCTATTCAGATGGAAGTAGGATTCAGTATCGAGTGGGCCTAATGATGGGAGCTCACTTGCGAGTAGAGGGTGTGATTCTTAGAAGTAAACCTTGCATTATAGAACAACATAGCCAGCGTAGGTTAAGACATCAAACCTACTAGATGAGGATAGATGAGGTGGCTTAACATGTTAGATAAGGGTCCCATCATTCTCATTAAAGTACCTGTTAGATGAGGGTCACTCACAACTTATCCTTACCAGTGGCGCGGTATTGATACCCTTCTATTTGGGGTTACAGTTGGACCCTAACTCAGCTATAATATCTTATTAGGGGCATGTCGGTTAAAGAACTACTTCCCAAAGTTTTAGTTATAGAATCAGGACTATCAGATATAGTAATTCAGTCTTAGTAAAAGAACTCAGATAGTTCTTTAAACTTTAGGAATGTCAGATACATTCAACTCATAATAGTACGAAACTTAGCAAGTTGCATCAGAACCTAGACTGTCAGATACAGTCACTCAATATCAGTTATTTCAGTTGTAGAGCTATCAGCATCTCATGTTGTCATTACTCAGACTCATTAATCAAGTTATCATGAACTTAGTTACAGTTACTATGTATTCATGCATGTATTCTCATGTTCATGTTATCTAGTTAGTTATTATAGTTCATGCATGTGAAGTCTTTGTATTCGGCCTACCTCACAGGAATACCTATACATTCAAACATACTGACGCATTTGCGCTACGGCATTTTATACCATAGGTTTAGAAGCACGAGCTATAAAGCATCAGTAGCATTGCAGTCTCAGCAGTCAGAGTTAGCAGTGAGTCCCCATCCTTCGAGGACATGACCAATGATTTATTATCTCATTAATTAATTTGTTTCAGTAGTTGGAGTTAGTTGGGGACATATCCCATCAACTCCTTATTCAGACAGTTTAGAGGCTTTCAACTAGCATGTTCAGATAGTTATTTGAGTTGTCTTCAGTAATTCATACCCTTTCCAGATGTTATGTTTTATCAGTTATATTATAGTTTTGAACCTTACGGCCTTAAAACCTTTATTTCTACATTTATATAGTATATTATGCAGTGTACAGGTATAAATATTAGTCATGGGTTAGCTTATGGTCTTTCAGGGTCATGAGAACCATGTAGAATTCCAGGTACAAAATTTGGTGCGTTACAAAAGCAAACCAAGAAATAAGTCATAAAACTGACTCCAAATCCAACAATAACCTTCCTTTATATTTGGGTACATGCTATCTACTCTAAGTGATAACGCTCAAACTACACCTCTCAACGAGAGTGTAAGCGAACGTTGTCAATATAAAACCCAACTAGGCTAGGGTCGAATCCTCCAGGGAATATGGTGTGAACTTAATTTGTTTGTGATTTAATCCTCTGATAGCTTAATGTCTCCTGAAATGGGGGGTTTAGGTTTAACAAATAGTTGTTTGTCACTTTAATTTTAGTATTTGTAATCAAGAGTTTATGAAATAACCAGAATTATGTTCACTAGGTCTTTCAGTACATGACATATGCTAAAAGTGGTTCAAGATTCTCATAGTGGGTAGGACAACAAGCTATCTTTATCGACGTTGTGATTAAATGTCTCTTGACCTACATAAGCATTTAATTTACTTATCCTATAGGACTTAGGAAATTTCTATTCACTGCAAAATTTTACCTCAGGTTAACCAACCTAGTTAAAGCGCTGATTATAAAATGAAGTATTTTCTAATCCCTGTTGATAATTCACTTCCTACTATATTTGATTTCATTCTCAAGCAAATCAAAGTAGGTGTCTCTCCTATTTGCAACCAACAAACGTTAATTAAAGCTTTAGAATTATCTGGAAAGCCTACCACCTTATGAATTTGGAAAACTTAGTACCGTATCAAGACCTAACCCTATATTCCATTACTCAGGTTAATGGAATTTAGCCTCTCTTAATGAAATGACCAAAACACATAATTGAATTCATGATTTGAAAGATAAATTATAGATATGAATAATAACTAATGAATCACAGATTATATCACAAAGGCAGTCCCAAAATACTGATAATAATCTCTTTGAAGTATTTACTTTTTCAAGCCAAAAGTAGATAGAGAAAAATAACAAAATATGCTATCTCAAAACCCAATGTGTCGACTCTCTCAAGAATTCTCTCTTGAAAACACTAAAACAAAAGATTAAATAGTTCACCCTAAATAAGGTAAGAAAATAAAGGTTATAGCTTTTTCTCGGAATAGACGACGACTATAGGTGATGCCTTATCAAGATCCTAACGACTTATCAAAAATGTCATCAGTTCTTTTTCAAATCTGCAGTAGTCCTATATTAGGTTGATGGAAACTTCTGACGGCTTATCAGGACTTTGATAACTTATCAGAACTGTCGTCACACTTTTGTTGTAGTTCTCATATCCTTCCTAAGTCTGACGGCATTCGTGATGACTTATCACCATTATGATTGCCTATCATAAAATATCATCGATTCTACCAGCTAGAACTTATTCCCTATTTAAGGCTAACGATGTATTTGATAGCCTATTACTGGGCTGACGACCTATCATGAACGTCGTCAGCTACACTTTTCTATTAATTGTTTCCGATTTTAGCCCTTTTGCTTCCATTATTATTGGTTTCCCTGCATCACAACCTTTACTGCAAAATCAAAGTAAAACTAATTAAAAACAACTAAAGTTTCTAAATTCCCTCTAATTATTTATAGTTAAAAGCCTCAAATGTGTCAGCATAGGCTCACATATCAACACCCTCTACTTAAAACAATTGCTTGTCCTCAAGAAACCATAACACAACAAAGAGAATACAGAGTACAATTTGGCAGTCAATTATACATTTGAGCTCATAATAAATTCACCATCTCCAAGGTCTGTTAATTTAAAAATGACTATAAAGGTTTTGAAGAACAACCATGCAACTCACAAGAATAAAGATATGTCAAAAATTCAACAATAACAACCATGCTATATTAGGATCACACTATCTAAACAAGTCAGCGACTAGCAACATACCCAGTGTACCCTCACAACAAAGAAATCCCTTTTTCACTCATATCAGAATTCATATACATAAACATAGGGATAATCACAAGTCTCACTCTGAGAATGAAGTTTCAAACACTGCATGTAAAATGCCATAGGATTGCCCTTATAGTCAGTACCCAAGTCTTCAGACAGATTAGTTAGGATCACTATAGGGATTTTCTTAGGCTTGTATTGTAGGCTAGGGGCTTGTATGATATTCATGGATATTTTAGAGTGACTATGCCTCCTTGACACTACACTAAACTCCTTGGGTTTCACTTCTCAACATTCTTTTCTTCCTCTTTTTTCTTGATCACACATGCTCAAGATGGATGCAGTATTTTCAATTATCATTTTCTCTTTTTATCAATTTTAACATAGCTTTCTCTTTTCTTATTCCTTTTACACTGCACCCAACTTTCTATGCATTTTTCTTATTCTTCCTCTTTTCATACTCATTTTGGATCATGCACCCCTATGATATCTATCCTCAACTTAGGCTATTTACCTAAGTCAAGGTGCCAATTATCCAAGAAGGTCCAGGGATAAAACAGGTTCATTGTATTATAAACAGGAAGGTGAGAGGTGCCATAGAAAGAAACAGGCCTATAAGCTCAACTTAGGGATCAAGGTATATGATTCATATTGGGAAGGACATTTAGGCTGTAAGTGGGCTACAGTAAAAATTGGACTATGATCCTTTCCTAACCCGTATCCTATAAACTAATAGGGCAAGTTCTAGATTTGGCATACACCAAGAACTGAGTAAGACTTCACACACACATGGCACACAAGTACATCACACATCACTAATTATTCGATTCATGAAATTATTTCAGCAAAAATTGTCAAGTTGCAAGACTAATGCAACAAAAAAATGAACCGCGGTCACAAATAAATGCAATTCACACAGTTATGAACTCAGATTGAAGGAGAGATGCTCAAAAGTCACAAAACAAGCTAACTACCTTAACTACTTGAATTACTCTTAATTATCTACCAAAAATTGTTACAACAACCCATTCCCAACAACCTCAAATTAAAATTGAAAATACAATAAACCCAGGGTTTAGGGCATACCTTGAGTGACTCAAGTTTTGGTGTCATGGGTTTCTGACCTTGATGGCGCCTTATCTGCTATCTTTTCTCCATCAGGAGAATCTAGCCATGCGGTGGGTGGGGATCTGCTAGATAAGGCACCTGCAGCCCTGGCTCTCAAAGCCTCCTCCTATTTCTCATTGTCCGCTAGGGACTCTATTCATGCACTCTTCAAACCCTCTTTTTTGGCCTTCTTTTTTGCCTTTTTTTCACTTTTTTTCTTTTGGGCTATCAGGATCTTCTCTCTTATATTTTACCTTTTTCTCTCCCTTCTTCTTCTTCTTTATTGGTAAATATCCAGTGGGGTCAAACATTGGAATTTCGTCCTCAGATTCCGCCACAGCTGAATCTATCAACACCATAAATTAGTGCTGCCGCAATACCCCAACATCTGCCTTTATCTTTTTCAAGGATGCATTGAATTTAGCAAGACTTGCCACTTATATTTCTTTTGCCCACACATCAAAGCGGTCCAAATTTTCTACCCGTTTACGAAAAGTCACAAAAGGCTAAAGGGAAGCCTTGATTCTCTTGTCCATTACAGCAGTAAACTGTTTGGCAAAGG
>NC_061115.1:61224947-61276227 GCF_002878395.1 Capsicum annuum
TTTCTTTGGAAATTTTTGTTCCTGGCATACACTATCAACATCCTGCAATCAAATAAAAATAAAAAATAAATATAAATATAGGAAACTTAACTAACGGTCAATTATCGCACACACACTTTAAATTTACAATCGTATTCCCTGACAGCGGCGCTATTTTTGATAACTCTCAAACTGCACCTGTCATAGAGAGTGTAAGCGATCATTGTCAATATAAAACCTAAGTAGGTTGGGGTCGAATCCCATAGGGAAGACGGTGTGAACTCATGTTGTTTTCTATTTAATCCACTCATAGATCAATGTCTCCTGAAATAGGGGGTTTAGGTTTAACTAGTATTTGTTTGTCACTTTAATTTCAGTATTTGTAATCAAGAGTTTATGAAATAACCAGAATTATGTTCACTAGGGCTTCCGGTAGATGACAGATTCTAAAAGGGGTTGTAGATTCTCACTGCGGGTAGGACAAGCTATCTTTATCGACGTTATGCTTAAATGTCTCTCGACCTACTTAAGCATTTAATTTCTTAATCGTTTCGGAATTAGGGAATTTCTATTCACTTCCCAGATTTTAACTCAGGTTAACCAACCTTGTTACAACTCTGTTTATTAAAGAAGTATTTCTGAGTCCCTATTGATAATTTAGTTCTTACTATATTTGATTTCTTTCTCAAGAAAATCAAAGCAGGTGTGTCTCATGTTTGCAACCAACAGACATTAATTAAAGCTTTAGAATTATCAAGAAATCTTACCACCTTTCGAATTTTGAACACTTAGCACCTTATCATGACCTAACCCTAGATTCCATAACTCAGGTTAATGAAATTTATCCACTCATGATGAAACGAATGAAACATATAATTGAATTAATGATTTGAAAGATAAACTTATAGATATGAATAATAACTAATGAATCACAGATTATATCACAAAGGCAATCCCAAAAAACTGATAATAATCTCTTTGAAGTATTTACTTTTTCAAGGCAAAAGTAGATAGATAAAAATAACAAAATATGCTATATCAAAACTCAATGTGTCGACTCTCTTAAGAATTCTCTCTAGAAAACACTAAAACAAAACATTAAATAGTTCACCCTAAATAAGGTAAGAAAATAAAGGTTATAGCTTTTTCTAGGAATAGACGACGACTATAGGTGATCCCTTATCAAGATCCTAACGACTTATCAAAAATGTCGTTAGTTCTTCTTCAAATCTGCAGTAGTCCTATCTTAGGTTGATGGAAACTTCTGACAGTTTATCAGGACTATGATGACTTATCAGAAATGTTGTCACACTTTTGCTCTAATTCTCAAATCGTGCCTAAGTCTGACGGTATTCGTGAGGACTTATCACCATTATGATGGCCTATCATAAAATATCATGGATTCTACCAGCTAGAACCCATTCCCTATTTAAGGCTAACGATGTCCTTGATAGCCTATCACTGGGCTGATAACCTATCATGAATGTCATCAGCTGCAATTGTCTATTAATTATTATAGATTTTAGCCCTTTTGCTTCCATTATTGTTGGTTTCGTTGTATCTCAACCTTTACTGCAAAATCAAAGTAAAACTAATAAAAAACAACTAAAGTTTCTAAATTCCTTCTAATTATTTATAGTTAAAAGCCTCAAATGTGTCAGCATAGGCTCATATATCAACACCCTCTACTTAAAACAATTGCTTGTCCTCAAGAAACCATAACACAACTAAGAGACTACAAAGTACAATTTGGTAGTTAATTATAAATTTGAGCTCAGAATAAATTCACCATCGCCAAGGTCAGTTAATTTAAAAATCACTGTGGAGGTTTTGAAGAACAACCATGCAACTTACAAGAATCAAGATATGTCAAAAATTCAGCATTAACAACCATGCCATACTAGGATCACACTATCGAAACAAGTCAGTGACTAACAACATACCTAGTGTGCCCTCACAACAAAGAAATCCCTTTTTCACTCATATCAGAACTCACATACATAAACATAGGGATAATCACAAGTCTCACTCTGAGAATAAAATTCCAAACACTGCATGTCAAATGCCATAGGCTTGCCCTTATAGTCAGTACCCAAGTCTTCAGACTGATCAGTTAGGATCACTATAGGGATTTTCTTAGGCTTGTATTGTAGGCTAGGGGCTTGTATGATATTCATGCATATTTTAGAGTGACTATGCCTCCTTGACACTACACTAAACTTTTTGGGTTTCACTTCTCAACATTCTTTTCTTCCTCTCTTTTCTTGACCACACATGCTCAAGATGGATTCAGTATTTTCAATCATCATATTCTCTTTTTATCAATTTTTATACAGCTTTCTCTATTCTTATTCCTTTTTCACTGCACCTAACTTTCTATTCATTTTTCTTATTCTACCTCTTTTCATACTAATTTTGGATCATGCACCCCTATGATATCCATCCTTAACTTAGTCTATTTACCTAATTCAAGGTGGAAATTGTCCAAGGAGATCCTGGGCCAAAACTGGTTCATTATATTATAAACGGGAAGGTGAGAGGTGTCATAGAAAGAAACAGGCTTATAAGCTCAACTTAGGGATCAAGGTATAGATTCATATTGGGAAGGACATTTAGGCTGTAAGTGGCCTACGATAAAAAATGGACTATGATCCTTTCCTAACCCGTATCCTACAAACTAGGCAGGACTAATAGGGCAAGTTCAAGATTTGGCATACACCAGGAACTGAGTAAGACTTCACGCACACATGCCACACAAGTACATCACACATCACTAATTATTTGATTCATGCAATTTTTTTAGCAAAAATTGTCAAGTTGCCAGACTAATGCAACAAAAAAATGAACCGCGGTCACAAATAAATGCAATTCACAAAGTTATGAACTCAAATTAAAGGAGAGATGCTCAAAAGTCACAAAATAAGCTAACTACCTTAACTACTTGCATTACTCTTAATTATCTACAAAAATTTGTTATAACAACCCTTTCCCAACAGCTACAAATTAAAATTGAAAATACAATAAACCCAGGGTTTAGGGAATACCTTGAGTGACTCACGTTCGGGGGTCATGGGTTTTTGACCTTGATGCCGCCTTATCTGCTATCTTTTCTCCATTAGGAGAATCTAGCCATGCGCTGGGTAGGGGTCTGCGAGATGAGGCACCTACAGCCCAGGCTCACACAGCCTCCTCCTATTTCTCATTGTCCGCTAGGGACTCTATTCCTGCTTTCTTCAAATTCTCTTTTTTGGCCTTCTTTTTCACTTTTCTTTCTTTTGGGCTATCAGGATCTTCTCTCTTATATTTGACCTTTTTCTCCCCCTTCTTCTTCTTTTTCTTCATTGGTAAATATCCAGTGAGGTCAAACATTAGAATTTCTTCCTCAGATTCCTCCACAGATGAATCTATCCGCACCATAAATTAGTGCTGCCACAATACCCCAACATCTGCCTTCATCTTTTTCAAGGCCGCACTGAATTTAGCAAGATCTGCCACTGACATTTCTTTTTCCAATACATCAAAGCGGTCCAAATTTTCAACTCGTCTAGGAAAAGTCACAAAAGGCTAAAGGGCAGCCTTGATTCTCTTGTCTACTACAGCAGTAAACTATTTGGCAAAGGCATAAAGTTGTGCCTCACAGTATTTGGCTTGTTTGTCCACTTTTTTGATATCGATCAGATGAAATACAAATCCTATTGATGCTAAAGGAGTTGAGGGTTTGGGTTCATTCTGAGGCATTGAACCTGCCTATGCTAAAGAAGTTAGTGCTGTAGTCCAAAAATCTTGCACTTCCACATTAGGTATTGAACCAGCATCTGTAACTGGAGGGTATGCTACTACCTCTGTACCTCTATTAACTCTCAGTCCTGGCTGATTTTCATTATACCATACGGCGTTGTGATTCTTTCGGGCAGGAATGTCTTCATCAACCCCTGCAATCTTTGGCATATTAGCAGCCCGGCATATATTTGAGATAAGAAAATGGTAAGGATAAGTAGTGTCGGTTCTCAACATTCTAATCTTTATATCATCAGCAATGATTTCCCTAAAATTTAAGGGGAGCTTCTACACCAGGCTTGCTGCTAGGATGGCTCGGTCGTCACCTAGAATATTGTCTCCATCAGTGGGCATCATCTAGATACGCACTACACCCGACTAAAACTTTGCCTCTTGAGTGAAACAGGACTTATATATTCTCTTATTTGGGTTGGTCACCTATTCTGATTCTTCTTCAGCTATGATGTTGGCCAACCATAGATGTTGTTTTGTCCGATTCTTAATCCGAGCATAGATTGATGGTGAAGTGGCCTGACGAGTGAAGTTGAGGCCATGCAAGAACCTGTTGATGGTTCTAATTGAGATATCAACCCTTATGCCCCTTACCTAAACTCTATCTAACAGGGGTTGGTCTATAACTCTTCCTTCTAACCTATATATGTTTTCCAACTGAGCTTGGTAGTTCGCGTAAAGCACTCGGACCAGTGCAGGACAAAATAAGCTTCCCCCTTTTGCAGTTTATCCTAAGCCATACTCTTGGAACTTCTATTCTACTTAAGGATACCTACTCAAACCTTTTGTGATAATCCTATTTTCTTCGTGAATCAGCCTTTAACACCTTCTTCAATCAGTTTTGTGGAGCCCAGCAGTGAAGATGCCCTAAAACTTGGGTATTTTCCATCTAGTATTGTCTCAAACTTTAGGGTTCTTACATTTGATAAGTTTTCCCCAAATTGGGGACTCCTCATCATGTTATTGTTCAGTGGAAAGGGATTCAGATGTTGTCCCCTCAAACTCAGGCTTCAGACCCTTCATGTGCTTCTTTCTCAGATTTAGTATGTTCAGACTCATTTTGCTCATGTTTACACTGTTCAGATGCCTTCTACTTAGAAGCTGTTGTTTTTTTAGTGTCCTCATTATCCTCCTCCTCAACTGGTGGGGGTGGTGGAGGCTTGTTGGGGCTTTGCTTATTCTTTTGCTTCTTGAGCAGAGCTTCTTTCTCTTCATAATTTGACTCCTTATCAATGAGTTTCCAACATATACTTTTCTATTATTCCTTCTTTGTAAGTATGGGGCTCTTTCCTTTGGGTGCCATTATAAGGTTCCTATAGAAAGAAAAAACACGTAATTAGTGCCCATGATTACATAACTCCCTAAAACACGTAATTAATACTCTGAAAAGGGTCTCCTTCATATTTCATGTTCAAGGCGTGACGCTATTTCTTACTAAGCCATCACGAATGTTGCTTGACATTTTGCACATTCACCAGAGCTCTAGCTAAGGCTGCCAAATGTCAACCTCTTACTGTTCTGCCATTCTTCTATTTCATTGTGGTTCCAGACTGAGTTGTAATAATGTTTCTCTGGAAATTTTGGTTCTTGGGATACAGTATCAAAATCCTACAATCAAACAAAAATAGAAAAATAAATGTAAATATAGGAAACTTAACTAACGGTCAATTATCGCACACACACTTCCAATTTACAATCGTATTCCCCGACAGCGGTGCTATTTTTGATAACTCTCAAACTGCACCTATCAACGAGAGTGTAAGCGATCATTTCAATATAAAACCCAAGTAGGTTGGGGTCGAATCCCATAGGGAATATGTTGTGAACTCATGTTGTTTGCTATTTAATCCACTAATAGATTAATGTCTCCTAAAATAGGGGGTTTAGGTTTAACTAGTATTTGTTTCACTTTAATTTCAGTATTTGTAATCAAGAGTTTATGAAATAACCAGAATTATGTTCACTAGGGCTTCCGGAACATGACAGATTCTAAAAGGGGTTGTGGATTCTCACAGTGGGTAGGACAAGCTACCTTTATCGACGTTAAGCTTAAATGTCTCTCGACCTACTTAAGCATTTAATTTCTTAATCCTTTCTTACTTTGGGAATTTCTATTAACTTTCCAGATTTTAACTCAGGTTAACCAAACTTGTTACAACTCTGTTTATTAAACGAAGTATTTTTGAGTCCCTATTGATAATTCAGTTCTTACTATATTTTATTTCTTTATCAAGAAAATCAAAGCAGGTGTGTCTCCTATTTGCAACCAAGAGACATTAATTAAAGCTTTAGAATTATCAAGAAATCCTACCACCTTTCGAATATTGAACACTTAGAACCTTATGAAGACCTAACCCTAGATTCCATAACTCAGGTTAATGAAATTTATCCACTCATGATGAAATGAATGAAACATATAATTGAATTAATGATTTGAAAGATAAACTTATAGATATGAATAATAACTAATGAATCACAGATTATATCACAAAGGCAATCCCAAAATACTGATAATAATCTCTTCGAAGTATTTACTTTTTCAAGCCAAAAGTAGATAGATAAAAATAACAAAATATGCTATATCAAAACTCAATGTGTCGACTCTCTCAAGAATTCTCTCTAGAAAACACTAAAACAAAACATTAAATAGTTCACCCTAAATAAGGTAAGAAAAAAAAGGTTATAGCTTTTTCTCGGAATAGACGACGACTATAGGTGATGCCTTATCAAGATCCTGACGACTTATCTGAAATGTCGTCAGTTCTTCTTCAAATCTGCAGTAGTCCTATCTTAGGTTGATGGAAACTTCTGACGGTTTATCAGGACTATGATGACTTATCAGAAATGTTGTCACACTTTTACTCTAATTCTCATATCGTGCCTAAGTCTGACGGCATTCGTGAGGACTTATCACCATTATGATGGCCTATCATAAAATATCATAGATTCTACCAGCTAGAACTCATTTCCTATTTAAAGCTGACGATGTACTTGATAGCCTATCACTGGGCTGACGACCTATCATGAATGTCGTCAGCTGCACTTGTCTATTAATTATTTCAGATTTAAGCCCTTTTGCTTCCATTATTGTTGGTTTCCCTGTATCTCAACCTTTACTGCAAAATGAAAGTAAAACTAATAAAAAACAACCAAAGTTTCTAAATTCCTTCTAATTATTTATAGTTAAAAGCCTCAAATGTGTCAGCATAGGCTCATATATCAATACCCTCTACTTAAAACAATTGCTTGTCCTCAAGAAACCATAACACAACTAAGAGAATACAAAGTACAATTTGGTAGTCAATTATAAATTTGAGATCAGAATAAATTCACCATCTCCAAGGTCAGTTAATTTAAAAATCACTATAGAGGTTTTGAAGAACAACCATGCAACTTACAAGAATCAACTTATGTCAAAAATTCAGCATTAACAACCATGCCATACTAGGATCACACTATTGAAACAAGTCAGTGACTAGCAACATACCTAGTGTGCCCTCACAACAAAGAAATCCCTTTTTCACTCATATCAGAATTCACATACATAAACATAGGGATAATCACAAGTCTCACTCTGAGAATGAAATTCCAAACACTGCATGTCAAATGCCATAGGCTTGCCCTTATAGTCAGTACCCAAGTCTTCAGACTGATCAGTTAGGAACACTATAGGGATTTTCTTAGGCTTATATTGTAGGCTAAGGGCTTGTATGATATTCATGGATATTTTTGAGTGACTATGCCTCCTTGACACTACACTAAACTTTTTGGGTTTCACTTCTCAACATTCTTTTCTTCCTCTCTTTTCTTGATCACACATGCTCAAGATGGATGCAGTATTTTCAATCATCATATTCTCTTTTTATCAATTTTTACACAACTTTCTCTATTCTTATTCCTTGTTCACTGCACCCAACTTTCTATTCATTTTTCTTATTCTACCTCTTTTCATACTCATTTTGGATCATGCACCCCTATGATATCCATCCTCAACTAAGGCTATTTACCTATGTCCAGGTGCAAATTGTCCAAGGAGGTCCAGGGCCAAAACAGGTTCATTGTATTATAAACGGGAAGGTGAGAGGTGTCATAGAAAGAAACAAGCCTATAAGCTCAACTTAGGGATCAAGGTATATGATTCATATTGGGAAGGACATTTAGGCTGTAAGTGCGCTACAATAAAAAATGGACTATGATCCTTTCCTAGATAAATCTAGCCATGCGGTGGGTGGGGGCCTGCTAGATGAGGCACCTGCTGCCCTGGCTCTCAAAGCCTCCTCCTATTTCTCATTGTCCGCTAGGGACTCTATTCCTGCTTTCTTCAAATTCTCTTTTTTGGCCTTCTTTTTTGCCTTCTTTTTCACTTTTCTTTCTTTCGGGTTGTCAATGTTTCAAAGAATCAAATTGTTGATATATGTTTCAGAGTTTTGGCTCCGGATAAAGTGCTGACCACAATCAGGGAGTTCCTACGCTTAACCAGATTACTGAAGCATTTTTGAAACACTGAAAGAGTGATATTAGAATATACCTGAGAAGGAAGGATCGTTTTTAAGGTATTAAAGAAAAATCCCCTCTATGTTATGTAAAGACAAATGCTCCTTTAAACAGACGGAGATTCTTCTTTTCATTGGTAAATATCCAGTGAGGTCAAACATTAGAATTTCTTTCTCAGATTCCGCCACAGCTGAATCTATCGGCACCACAAATTAGTGCTGCCGCAATACCCCATCATCTGCCTTCATCTTTTTCAAGGCCGCACTGAATTTAGCAAGATATTCCACTGACATTTGTTTTGCCCACATATCAAAGAGGTCCAAATTTTAAACCCGTCTAATAAAA
This sequence comes from Capsicum annuum, assembly GCF_002878395.1. Classification (NCBI taxonomy): domain Eukaryota; kingdom Viridiplantae; phylum Streptophyta; class Magnoliopsida; order Solanales; family Solanaceae; genus Capsicum; species Capsicum annuum. Next base: position 61,233,555 of record NC_061115.1, read on the forward strand.
GTCAGAAAAGGCTAAAGGGCAGCCTTGATTCTCTTGTCTACTACAGCGGTAAACTATTTGGCAAAGGCATGAAGTTGTGCCTCACACCATTTGGATAGTTTGTCCACCTTTTAGATATCAATCAGATGACATGTAAATCCTGTTGAAGCTGAAGGAGTTGAGGGGTTGGGTTCATTCTCAGGCATTGAACCTGCCTATTCTGAAGAATTAGTGGTGCAGTCTCAGAATCTTGCACTTCCACATTAGGTATTGAACCCACATCTGTAACAGGGGGTATGCTACTAGTTCTGCACCTCTATCAAGTCTCAGTACTGGCTGATTTTCATTATAGCATACAAGGTTGAGATTCTTTCGGGCAGGAATATCTTCATCAACCCCTGTAATCTTTGGCACATTAGCAGCCCGGCATATATTTGAGATAAGAAAATGGTAAGGATAAGCAGTGTTGGTTCTCGACATTCTTATCTTTATCTCATCAGTAATGATTTCCACAAAATTTAGGGGGAGCTTCTACACCAGGCTTGCTACTAGGATGGCTCGGTCGTCACCTAGAATATTGTCTCCATCAGTGGGCATCATCTAGATACGAACTACACCCTACTAAAACTTTGCCTCTTGAGTGAAACAGGACTTATATATTCTCTTGTTTGTGTTGGTCACCTATTCTGGTTCTTCTTCAGCTAGGATGTTGGCCAACCACAGATGTTGTTTTGTCTGATTCTTAATTCGAGCATAGAGTGATGGTGAAGTGGCCTGAGGAGTGAAGTTGAGGCCATGCATGAACCTGTTGATTGTTCTAATTGAGATATCAACCCTTACGCCCCTTACCTAAACTCTATCCAACAGGGGCTGGTCTATAACTCTTCCTCCTGACCTACATATGTTTTCCAACTGAGCTTGGTAGTTCGTATAAAACTCTTTGACCAGTGCAGGACCAAATGAGCTTCCCCCTTTTGTAGTCCATCCTAAGCCATACTCTTGGAACTTCTATTCCACTTCAGGATACCTACTCAAACCTTTTGTGATAATCCTATTTTCTTCCTGAATCGGCCTTTAAGACCTTTTTTAATAAGTTCTGTGTGGCCCAGCAGTGAAGATGCCCTAGTACTTGGGTATTTTCCATCTAGTATTGTCTCAAACTTTTGGGTTCTTATATTTGATAAGTGTTCCCCAAATTGGGGACTCCTCACCTATTATTGTTCAGTGGAAAGGGATTCAGATGTTGTTCCCTCAGACTCAGGCTCCTCAGACCCTTCATGTGCTTCTTTCTCAGATTTAGCATGTTCAAACTCATTTTGCTCATGTTTAGAATGTTCAGATGCCTTCTGCTCAGAAGCTGTTATTGTTTTAGTGTCCTCATTATCCTCCTCCTCAACTGGTGGGGGGGGTGGAGGCTTGTTGGGGCTTTGCTTCTTCTTTTGCTTCCTGAGCAGAGGTTCTTCCTCTTCATAATTTGACTACTTATCAATAAGTTTCCTACATATAATTTTCTGTTATTCCTTCTTTGTAAGTATGAGGCTCTTTCCTTTGGGGGCCATTATAAGGTTCCTGTAGAAAGAAAAAACATGTAGTTAGTGCCCATGATTACATAACTTCCTAAAACCAATCAACATAATCCACATTTCTGAAGAGGGTCTCCTTCATATTTCATGTTCTAGGCGTGACGCCATTTCTTACTAAGCCATCACAAATGTTGCACATGTTGAGTGGAAATAATGATTCTTTGGAAATTTCAGTTCTTGGCATACACTATCAAAATCCTGCAATTAAACAAAAACAAAAACTAAATGTAAATATAGAAAACTTAACTAATGGTCAATTATCGCACACATTTTCAGTTTACAACCGTATTCCCCGACAACGGCGCTATTTTTGATAATTCTCAAACTACACCTGTCAACGAGAGTGTAAGCGATCATTGTCAATATAAAACCCAAGTATGTTGGGGTCAAATCCCATAGGGAATACGGTGTGAACTCAAGTTGTTTGCGATTTACACCACTGATAGTTTAATGTCTCCTGAAATAGGGGGTTTAGGTTTAACAAGTATTTGTTTGTCACTTTAATTTCAGTATATGTAATCAAGAGTTTATGAAATAACCAGAATTGTGTTCACTAGGGCTTCCGGTAGATGACAGATGCTAAAAGGGGTTGTAGATTCTCACAGTGGGTACGACAAGCTATCTTTATCGACGTTATGCTTAAATGTCTCTCGACCTACTTAAGCATTTAATTTCTTAATCCTTTCAGACTTGGGGAATTTTTATTCACTGCCCAGATTTCAACTCAGGCTAACCAACCTTGTTACAACTCTGTTTATTAAACGAAGTATTTCTGAGTCCCTATTGATAATTCAGTTCTTACTATATTTGATTTCTTTCTCAAGAATATCAAAGTAGGTGTGTCTCCTATTTTCAACCAACAGACATTAATTAAAGCTTTAGAACTATCAAAAAATCCTACCACCTTTCGAATTTTGAACACTTAGCACCTTATCAAGACCTAACCCTAGATTCCATAACTCAGGATAATGGAATTTATCCACTCATGATGAAACGAATGAAACATATAATTGAATTCATGATTTGAAAGATAAATTTATAGAGATAAATAATATCTAGTGAATCGCAGGTTAGATCACAAAGGAGATCCCAAAATACTGATAATAATCTCTTCAAAGTATTTACTTTTTCAAGCCATAAGAAGAGAGAGAATAATATCAAAGTATGCTATCTCAAAACACAATGTGTCGACTCTCTCCGGAATTCTCTCTAGAAAATCCTAAAACAAAGCATTAAATAGTTCAACCTAAAGAAGGAAAGAAAATCAAGGTTACAGCTTTTTCTCAGAATAGACGACGACTATTATTGATGCCTTATCAGGATCCTGACGACTTAACAAGAATGTCGTTAGGTCTTCTTAAAATCTTCCCTTGTCCTATCTTAGGTTGGTGGAAACTTCTGATGGCTTATCAGGACTGTGACGAATTATCAGAAATGTCGTCACACTTTTGCTCCAATTCTCATGTCCTGCCTAAGTCTGACGGCATTCCTAATAACTTATCACCATTATGGTGGGCTATCAGAAGATGTCGTTGATTCTACAAGATGGAACTCATTCCCTATTTAAGGCTGATGATGACCTTGATAGTCTATCACCAGGCTGATGACCTATCATGAATGTCGTTAGCTGCACTTGTCTTTTAATTGCTTCAGATTTCAGCCCTTTTGCTTCCATTATAGTTGGTTTCCCTGCATATCAACCTTTACTACAAAATTAAAGTAAAACTAATCAAAAAACAACTAAAGTTGCTCAAGAACTTGCAATTATTTAGAGTTAAAAGCTTCAAATGTGTTAGCATAGGCTCACACATCACTAAGCTAGGCGGAAAATCACTTGAGTCTTGTCTATAAAGTCTTATCATTAAACACTCAAAGAATTGAAGCTAATCCACTGACAGTCTATAAGGAAAATATGAGAATAAGATCATAAGGCATTATCTAGGCTTAAAAATGGAGATAATCACGAAATGCAATCTATGCCAATGTTGTAACCAATACAGATGAAAATTAAATTGAAATCTCAAAATCCAAGGTATAACTACTCATCACTGAATATTCCACTCCAGGATGTCTCATCCACCTAGAATGAAGCCATATTGAATCCAAATTGAGTATATTCCTCCTACAGAGTAAATCATCCAAATTTCACAAAGAAAACTTAAACTCAAGGTCGAAACTGAAATAACCAATACGAGACCCATGTGCTATTATCTGAATACTTTTCAATTATAATCCAGGCAAAGTATAGAAGTCTGAATATGTAACTATAGAGTAGGTTCAATAACCTATAAATGAAATCAAAAATGAAATAAGTCTAAAATAAAGGTTGGACGATGGCTCTACAATACCAAGCTGAAATCTCAATGCCAAGATTGAACCGCTCAATCTCAAATATCTAAAATAAAACTAAAAATGGGTAGGCATTAATACTCTGAATCTATTGCCATTCCAAGGAGTAAAAATAAAAAATCGGGCTAGTAAGGATATATCAATATCAACTATTGCAAATTGACTCTAGTATCCAGATCTGACATATCTGAGATAAATCATATCATGCCACAGTCAAAACGTATCTAAAGAGCAAAATAACCACATGAATAACGACTATCTGATAACACAAGCAACAAACTTTATATCAGCTAGAGGGAATGCAACATAGCTGCAAAATATAAGTCATGCCAAAGGAAAAATCACTAGCTAAAAATGCATATAACCCACTCCATATCTGCTGGAGGGAATAAACTATCACAATATACTCAAAACTTCTCAAGGCTGAAAACCACACCAGCGAAGGGATAAACTTTAGCATCTCGAAGCAATGCAACTTAAGATCGAACTAACCAATCTAATACTCCATCTAAGCAAAGAAATAGCCACAGGCTCATATCATCTAGGAAAATCACCCCACCAAGCCTCACTAGGGCAAATAAACACTAAAATGGGAATTTACTGAATCCACCTAAGAACAAAATCATTGAAGAAGAAATACTAATCTCAAAATCAAGGTCAGAATTGAGACCACCTCCAGAATCCAATAACTTCAGATAAAGAGTTTCTAATTTGGGTACTTAAGAATTGATCACAGGAAAGGCCACCTTCCTTCAACTCTCTAACACCACTTAAGGTAAAACAACATCACAATAGTAAAGGAGTATATAATCTCTACACTAACAAAAAGGTAAACTACCCCAAGGGTACAGACCCAACATACCTATGAGATAAATCCATGGCATCTAAATAAATATCTACATCAAAATCAATATTGGACTTTGAACTAGACACAATGAAGAATGAACCTCAAACTGGTCCATCTTACAAATGGGTTATAACGGAAGGGATAGATAAAACGAAATCCTTCACAACCCAGGAGGCAAGTCTAAGGATCTGAAACTCTAAAACAAGAAACATAACTAAATTGCCAACTAAAAATCCACAAAAACTAGGGAAGGTCACTTACCATTGATACCATAACACATCTCTGAAATCAATCTAATATAGTTAACCAAGAGAGAATACAGTCATCCTCGCCACGCTAGGGGAAAAAAATCATCAAATTAGGCTATATATACTTAATCCATCAAATAGTATCACAAGAAAATGAGTCTAACAAGATAAGACTAGTCTATACAGCCACCGAGCCAGAATCAAATTTATCATATAACAACATCTAATAATAACATCAAGTAATATCAATAACCTCGTACAGAGGTGGCAATATGACTATCAACATACTAAAAAGTTGGTACCAAAAAAAATATCAATATCATGTACCACTCAAGGGCCATAATAGGGCTAACGTGCAAAGATAAATGGGACTTGAACCCATAACCACTCCCATAGGGAGAAAACATCAATATATATCTACTTTATCCACTACTAAAAGAAATAAAACATAAAGTAGGACCATAATTATGAATTGAACAATAAGGCACATAATGACTGATATAAATTCATCAAGGCATGATAGACATGAAATAATCGTACATAATAATGCAATCATAAGATAGGAGAGGTAGAAGACATACCTTAAATCCCGATACCATATCAAAGACCAATTTGTCATATGCTAGCCATAATATTGATCATAAAAATGATAACAACAATATCTATAATAATATGAATAACTGGCTACTCTAGACAACCAAATACCTAGATGAGCCTATACGTACCCCCACCGCCCCAGGCTCACGAGGTTCCATAAATATATAATAACACAATGTATATTCTTTACCTATATCTATGCAACCATCCCACACTCACCGATAGACATAGGTTCATATCGGTAATAGGCAATACAAATGAAGGAATGAATGCAAAGTAGACAACCAATGACACAAATCATCATAATTATCCTCATCAAGACCATTATTATCATGATTGACCTCTGACCTTCCCGAGAATCAACATATCATCAATATATACTCCGTCCTTGCTGGGTATCAACTTCATCAAGAGAGTATCCTTTGGTATTTTTGGGTATTAATATCATCATAATAGTATCCTTCGACCTAACCAGGTATCAATATCATCACAATAGTATCCTCCGGTCTTGCCGAGTATTAACATTATCATGATAGTATTCTTTTGTTTTGTAGAGAATCTATGGTCTCATAAAAGTATCCTCCAGCCTTATCATATTTCAATTTCATCACAATAGTATTCTTCAGCCTTACCAGGTATCAAGATCATCATAATTACCACAACTGAATAAGGTATACTAAAATACTCATAAGCATAAACATATTACCATAGAACATCTATCTAGTCAATACTTCCCAACTACTCGTTATTTGTTAATCAACACTTATTATAATAGAATCACTAGTTCACCAGTCATCACATATCTTTTCGTTATTAGCCAAAATATTATCCTTACTCACGAGATAGCAACTAACCACTATTTAATAAATAACCAACATCTAACATCTATTCAAGGTTCATTACTAGGCCAAAACCATCATTTATCCACCATTCATTATTATCAACTAATCATCCTATATCTATTCACCTGACCATCTTTTATTAACTAACACCATTCATTAACTAACCATCATTAGCTACCATGTTTTAACTAAGCAAGATTCATTAACTAATACATTAGATTTCTAGCCATCAAGTGTTTTAAGTCCCCTAACAGACAACTAGTTACCACATAGGTTAACCGTCTAAATAAAAGAAGTGATACAGTCATATTTTGGCTATAATAACATCATTTACAATGGTAAATAGTCATGAACATACCAAATCTATATATGCCATCAACAATATTCAAACAGTTGAATAGTAAGAATCATACCGCATCTTTCTCCGTCCCATATCAGTAAGATGTATATATAAACATATACATATTAATATTCATAAACTGTACTCATATCATTTATAATGATAAACACTTTTTGGCTGTTGAATTAATATCATAACACAGTCCTTGGCCCATTAATTTATCTAAAATTATCAAAACAACATAATCACGGCCTTAAGCCTAAACACATATCCAGGACTCATATCAATAATCATATTTATAAGTCATAACATACCGCTAATCATCTCATAAATAGGAGGCATCTCATATATAGGAGGTATAATATCACCAAGCATGTAATCATCTCTCATATAAGAGGTATCTCACATCTAGGAGTCATAATAAAGATAGACACGTAATCATCTCTCATACAAGAGGCATCTGTCATCTAAGAGGCATAATATACATAGACTTGTAATTGTCTATAAGATATTATATAAGAATGGGTCATACATCATAACTATGAGAAATATCACTTCTCTAGGCCAATTTACATATCTTAGAGGAACATTGTTTCTATAAGTCCAACAATTATCACTAAAGAAAATAGCAACTCTATAGGCCAATCATTAAGTCTAAGAGGACATAGCATCTCTATAAGCGAACCATCAAAACTAAAAAGAGATAATATCTCTATAGACCAATCATAGAGTCTAAGAGAATATAGTATCTCTATAAGCCACATAACGTATATAGGAGGAATATCATCTCTAAATGCAAAACATCACTTCCACAAGGAGTATCATAACCATAACTCAAAAGCCACAAATTGGATAGATCAATACGAGTTACTATGTTATGAAGCAACCTTATCTAAGGTTTACTAGCCTCATATATTTCTAACATTCGTACTAAGTCCAAAAGACTTATCACAAGCTTAGGCCTAAGTGGGCCGAACGATCCCACTTCTAACCCATAATTTCCATAATTAGGCATACAATGCCCCAAACTAGGATAAGGTATCTAGTTCATTTTCTAGATGTCTAGTAAGCCTTATTCAAGCATAAGATAGCAATTTCAACTAGAAATAAGGGTACTTAAGTCACCTCTACCCACTTATGATTTCATGACTACCATAGTAGCCTAATAAGACTGAATATACAAAACATACTTCAAATGATAAAAACACATCCCAAACACATAATTATATCATGTCCATGCTATAACTAATCTAAACTAAAGTGAGAAGGCAACACAATACAAAAGGGTCACAAACCAAAAACCCTCATCTAATTCCCAAACATCAACAATCAAATCCACGTTATCCTACTCATAATCAAGACTAACATCCATATTCACACACAACATATATCACGAATCATCTATCAAGAAAAGTGGCCTACCTCATGGAGAAACTGTAAAACCTCACTTAATGCACCACATGCTCATCTTCACTTTACAATCTTGAAAATGCTATCACACTATCAAAACCATAATTTGCTTATCAATACGAGTCTAACGATAACCATATTATAGTATTGTGATTTGTGTTAAAAAATGACACCAAAACCCTAAGTAGGTCACCCATACGAAAAATGAGTTTCAGTGACTAACCCAATGTTCACACATTATTAAGGAATCATAACCCGCAAGGAATGGGTGAAAACTAAGCATACTTTTGGCTAAAATAAAGCACTAATATAAATTGGGTTTTGGGTCCAAAGTAAGAAATTCCAGCATGAATTCAACAAATTCTTCTGTTATTCTTCAAGATAATTAGGATACAACATGACAATTAAGCTCCCAAGTCACCCCTTATGGCCAATTTTGAGATATTACACTCATTTTAGGGTTTCTAGATCTAGATCTTGATGGGTAAATAACCCAAATATATCTTGGGGCCTTTATATAGCCCCTACAGGTACTCAAACATTGCAATCATAGTCCTACAGGACGCAATCGTGCTACTTATGATCCCACATTCTTGGCCACTATCGCGGTTGCACCGGATAAAACTTCAAAATTAAAATTTTGACCCTCAAAACTCGTCCAAAATCCAAAAAACATGATCAAATAGTGAATTTTGATTGTAAACATATTTCAAATTCATTGAAATCAACAAAAGTTTCATCATATATCATTTAGAAAAAATTTAGGGCCCAAACCTATAGTTCAATCATTTTTTATAAAATTTGCTCAATAGCCCAACAAAAGCCTAAGAGCCTTGGTACCTGAATCAATGATCTCCTGAGCCTAACATCTATATTCTGAATAGGATAAAAATGTTTGATTTTTAATCTGAGGTTGTTTTGACCAAATATGGGTTCCACACCCATTCTTTCCAAGTTTCAACTTTCTGACCAATAGGTCGAAATAAGCTTGGGTGCATTGGGACCCAAATTAAAGGTCTAACTAGATAAAAATAAATATTATAGATCTACTAGCATTTTTAGAATTTACCTTCGAGATTATTTCATGAAAGTTTTCATCTAATGGCTATTTAGAACCAGTAAAGACTTCAAAACATGGAATCGGCTCTAAAAACAAAACAAACTGCCCGGTAACCGAATCATCAATTCTAGCATGTCATAAATAAATTAGAGCAGCTATGGAGAAGCTCAAATAGTGAAGAGAATCATAAATATTTAAATGACATGAAGTGTCATTACAGAATGGCTAGTAACACACTACCCAACTAGATGAAGGTAATAATATAGAAAAGTTAAAGTAAAAGACTAAATACATAAGTGTCCCAGAACCAAGGGGTATAAGTACAAGGTCCTCTACATAACGAGAACTAAAAATAAAATACCAATGAATATACTGATACAACTTATCTCTGAATACAACATAGAGACTAGTTTAATATATAAGAGGGACATATGTATTATTTTGAATGTTTGGAGATCATTATAAGTCTCTAAACCATGTATTATCTACACAACACACACATCAATGGTGATAAACTGTACTACGATCTATAATTTGTAGAAGTGTAGTATGAGTATCAAATACGTTGTACTCAGTAGGCAACTATAGACTGAGCTCCAAAGATAATGCAGAAATATATAACATATAAGTAGAATGAAAACTATACTCAAATGTCCAACAACCAATTAAGAAATACAATGAATTAATAAGGACCAACTATACTATTCATATCCAATAGACTAACATAATAAGGAGGTAACAAGGATGCACTATCTTATTCTATCCATACTAAGGAATCTCAATACTATACCTTATATTACCGATCCATATATGAATAATGTATGAAAGAAGGATATACATAAGTATATAAGGCCATTGAATAAATATACAATCTGTCAAAAATAAAAGAAAGAAGAGATATATATTGTAAAACCATAGCTACATATAGCTAGATATATATATATATATTTGTATCTATATATAAAAAATTTCAACTCGAGATATAGTCTAAGTCATAAGGCTAGCATTCTAGGAAATGATAATCCTATAGGATAGAACACTAATATACTTAATATTTCTAGTTCAAATGTCTAATCATGAATTAATCATGCCTACTAATGAAATAATAAGATAGAAGAGGAAAACAACATATCTCAAGTATTGATATCAAACAAATAATCAATCTATCTCGAACTAGCCTTAACAATTATAATAATAATGTCAATATTTAAGTTAGTAACCAGCTTGTCCGGACAACCAAATTGTTGTGACACCCTAAAAATCCAAGACAATCTTAGAATCATTCTTATAGTCACTGCAAGATAAAATCTCATATTTTGATAGGTTTATTACTCGTTAGACACATATTAAGGTCACATAGAGCTCCTAGGTTTTAGACAAGTCAAAAGATCCCTTAGCAATTAAATTCTAGTGAAGAATATAACCGTAGTTATGTTAAAAGTAACATACCATTTGGTTTACTAAGAACTTTTTATCTAAAGACCCATGAACATATATATAATTTAATCATCTTTCCAACAATACCAATTGCTCCATAATCCGTATTGAGGTGAAAGTTATGGCCAAATTATTGAAGCATTATCAAAGCTGCCTAAATTATAGCTCGTAATGGCTCATTATGCATCAGTAGGAGGGAGTCATAATTTTTGCAGTAGAGGTTGAAATTATACTATGACCACCACCGATGTCATGACTCATGGCCCAACCCTACGAGTCATGACCTAATTCGTTGCAATCAAGTCTTTCATCTTTTTTATATTTATTCAATATTAAGTTATTCCATGTCATCCACTAGTTTTGAGTCATGGGAGAAGTTATTAGTGCTTATGTTAGGATAGATTTTCTATATCACACTTTGAATTTTTGAATGAGGTTCATTCCCAAAATCTCCTATCGTGGAGTTTTTTATCCCTCGAATTGTCTTGTCTTCTTAAGAAGATATCCATGTTTATTTAAGATGAAGTTATTCCATATGATCTATAGGTCCTAATTTTTGAGTCGTGGGAATGTACTAATATTTTTAACACATGTTTTCCATTTCTTTTATAAGGAGACAATAGCAAGCAAGTACTTGGTAGAATTTAAGTTGAGAAAATTTTATTACTACTATTAGAACATTTAGTTGTGAAGTGTTCTACCAATAAAAAATTTGGAAAGTGATTCTCCCTTCCTTATTTTACATTAGTATATACTATTTCTTGGACACTTTTACATATTTTTGACTGAATATATTGATTTTTTAGGTATTTAAAGTATAAAATATTTTCATTGTGCATTTGAATGTAAGATGAATTATCATATAAGACACCTTTGATTTATATTTTAAAAATGGTTTATACACACATTTTAAAGTGTTTTTCTCTTAACCCAATGCAAGAAATTGGTATTTTTTATATCCAAGTCCAAATCACCAAAACTCTAATTCAAGAATCAAAAGTAATGAAATATGTGGAGTTTGAATAAGGATAACCTTTCATCCTTTTTCCCAAAAACATGGGTTTCAAATTTGAATATATGTGATTTCAATTGGGGTTCATACCTAACTTTCCATATTTTAATATGGTGGTTTTATTATGTGATTTAAAGTTATATTTGCACACGAATTTACCTTCATTCTTGTTTTCAATTATATGATTGTTATTACCAGATGAATTTTAGTATTTTGACATGTATGTCTATGAAATGGTGAATATATAAGATTTTCAACCTGATTTAGTTGATTTAAAATTAAAAGCATATGAATTTATCATTACTCTCTTATTTCACAAGAAGTTCAGATTTATTATTTCATATTACTATAGAATGATTCATATTACAATTTTAATCTTACAATCTCAAATATGATATGAAATTCATAGAATATTTATGAGCAAAAGTTATTAATAGAAGCATAATTGGTTTTAAGATTTATGAACCCATATCCTAAATATGCTTAGTTTAAAGTGAATTTCATCAGTATGAGCATATAGTACATATGTTTTGGGAGTAGTATTTAACACTGAGAGGGAACTATGGGTTCAACACATCCTATTTCATAGAAACTACTTTCCTTCGTAGGTTTAGGGACCTCACTAGAGAGTATTCCCCTTGCCCAATATGTGCTCAGTTTAGTAACAAATCTAGTTCAAGTTTACTCCAATGGCAAGGATAGAATAACCCTTATTAATGTAGGTCATACATTGGAATCCATGATAGCTCACATGATTTATGTTAGTTATGAGAATCTCCCACAGAAAATTAAGTTTGCAGAAACTAAGTGTTGTAACTCACCCAATTTATCAGATTATGTCTTTTTTTATGTTTTTTATGACACTTCAACTTATTGTTTCTTTTAGTTTCTTAGTGAAACTATTTTCACTTGGCATGCATCTTTTAAGATTGTGCATTAATTCTGTTTTGCTTATTGCATTCACCAGTACTTACCTGGTACATTAAAGAAGTACTAACCACATAAACATCTGTTGGCTTCATTATTTCATAACATAGGTAACAATTGTATCCCATACATCCTAATCAAATAGTATATAGTTTTAAGCTAGCACATTATGAGTCCTCTTGATTTGAGGACTCGAGCCAACTATAGTTCTAGTATTATATGTTTTATTTAGTTGTATTGATTAGGGATAAATAGAGGTCATGTATCATCTATCTATAGTTAGTATTTTTAGAGGCTTCATAGACGGTCAGTAAGAGTTGATGTATTCTGTTTCAACTTTTTTGTATAATCTAGTAATGTAAATATTTTAATACAATCTTGTAATGAACAAGTCTAGCTAATGACATATCTTCTGCTTATTTTTTTTGTTTTATCTATTCTATTATGTTGTTCATGAGTTATGGTAGTATCATGGGTTAGCTTAGAATCACTTATGGTTCAAAGAAACATGTGACGTCCATGGGATAGTCTCGAGGCATTAAAAATGTGGTATCCAAAGCATAGATTTTAAGTGTCCTGGGGTGTCTGTGAAGTGTCTAGTAGAGTCTTCTGGAATAATATAGAGACGTCTGTACTTTTCTTCAAGATGATATTAGGCATATAAAATATATTTCCCTTTTCCATGATCTAGATTATGTTTTATAATTGTTCTCATAGAAAATATTATCTATTTGTGTGTTACTCCATATTTCTCCATCTATGACTTATTCTTGAGATAAAATGATTAGTAATTTCCAATTCCTACTGAGATGATTCTCTTATATTTACTATCAGTGACTATAAAAATTACACAATGGACTTGAGAAGATCCTTCTAGTGTGTTTAAAGACCTTTAATTCCGGAGATTACGTCCTCTTCCATATGAGTGTGTGCTTAAGATAGACTATGCTATGTAATCAGATTTCTTTTTAGCCCTTCATTACAATTAACTATTATAAAAGGAGAGAGCATGTGCCTAGAGTAATGAGTACAATTTTTATTAAGGGATAGTATAACTTAGGGTGTTATGATTCATAAGTAGTAGACCATCCTTAGAGTTATATGTATTTAAAAGTGTAGTGACAAGAAAGATAGAGATGACGACTAATTAAAAGTATAGCAATGGATCTACACAAGATATTAAGTAAGGATTTACATAATTCTTCTATTGGTTTTAACTAAAGGGGTAGTGAATGTGGCATATATTTCATGATGGAATATATAGAAGGAGTTATTTGTTAAGGTGACTTATAGAATGTTTGAGGTAGTAAAGAAGTTCCTGATATTATTACATTGTGTGATAAAAGTATAGGTTATTAATGAAAGTATTTGGTGGTTTAGTATTGTTAATTTAGGCTTCCCTTGTGGTTATGAGCTATGAATGTATTTTAGGTGTATAGATTGATATGTGGTAGTAACGTGTAAAAATAGGATGTGCTAATCGATTATAATATGATATACCATAAGATTAATATCGATTAAAGATATTTTGAAGTTCTAGTGGACTAGTGTTTCTTGATTTTTTAATTTGTAGCTTCCAAGAGAGAATAGTATGTGAGGTGCTGTTGTTATAAATATCTAGAACTAGACACTAAATTTTAAAAGATGATGATCATCAAGGAGGAAATAATGATTTCTTAGTTATAAATGCTAATTATATGGAAGTGATCTAGTAGGCTTGAACAGTGTACGCAAGAGTTTAAGCTCATTTATTTTGCAATTAAGTATGATGGTATAGGTAAGAAATAGAGGTGTACCCATGGTGATATAGGGAGGGATGCACTATGTCCAATGTTTTTAAAGAGTCACGTGTGCTTCGATGATAACCATGAGTTTCTAAGTGTAAAGAAGGATAGTGATAAAATATATGAAGTTTTTGATGGCTAAGTTGGGAGTTATGGGTTGAGGATGTCAAGTCTTTTAGTATAATATTTATTCTCATTGTTTTGGGAAAATATAAGTATAGAGTTGTGATATTACTAAGCTTTGAACAAATTATTTATTATGTTTTTAGAAAGATAGGGATGTTGGTGAAGAAGAGCATAAGTGTCTGATAATGATCATTGAAGCTACAGAAAGATAGGAATGGTATTTATGAACGCACTATACAAGAATGAAGTTAGTATTTCCTAAATATAGTTTATTCACGTGACTAGAGCATTTAGGTTTAGACCATTATAGTGATGAAATAATACCCCAATCTTAAGGATATTGAATAGATCCGCAAGCTTAAAATGATGGCTTTAATTTAAGGGGAAGATAATAGGGTGATGAACCAAATCAAGTTTTGAGAAGTAAATTGTGATGTATGTTGATGAGTGGTGAATTTGCCACTCATTTGTACTAAACCTTCATGCACATTACCATATTTTGAATGAACGAGTTAGATATATTTATGATTAACTACACTAACATCCCTTTTTTGCAGGCACATAGGTAATGACATAAAAATATGTGGATGCAAGCTGAAGAAGAACAAAAGAAGGAATGAAGTAAAAGTTGAAGATCTAGAGTAGAACATAGCCTCAGTTACCACGATCACGGTCGATCTAGAAGGTTAATATACTATGATAATGTGGCTCTGACTACGGTCGCAGTAGCCGCAAACACAGACAAACTCTTGTGATCGCAGGCTAGTGGAAAAATAGCCAAAGGGAAAAGGTATAAATGCACATAGCTGAATCCTAAATTCTCTTAAGAACCCCAAACCTTATCCCATAGAGGAGATCCGACTCTTGCGGAATTTTTGCACCATATAATTTCCAACTTTGATAAGACAACTATTGTACTAATTTTTGGGGAAAAGAATACATTAGAGTAACTTTCTAGTGGAGGATTGGCAATTTCAATTGAAGATTTGTTGAGTACTAAAGCTTGTAATTTGAATTCTCTTTATCATTCAATAAATCAAATTGACGGAAATTTTTGGGCATATCTTGCTTATTAATCTTATGTTTAGCTAGTTCTTCCTCTTGATATTATGCTAGAATAGGGTGAAATTGTGTGTGGATTGTGATTGATATGTGTATATGTTAGTTTCTTAATGATGGGTTCTACTATTATCTGATTAAATTTGTGGGGATTTGTAGGTGAAAGCCCCGAATACCCAAATGGGTTTGTGGGTGAATATCCCAAGATCTGAAAATCTCAATCTATCCTTAAGAGGGGGTTTTGGGTAATGTTTAGGGACCTATACATCCATGAAAGAGGGATTTGGGAACCAAGGAAATACTAGATAATTTATGGGCATAGCTTGCTACTTGTCACTGTGTTAGACATAAGGTTGATTATGATGTTGACTATACCATGGGTATCATCCTAGATATCGAGATTCCTAATTGAGGTGTTGGGTGGCTTTAATTCACACACTCGTTAGGTACTCAAAAGGGTTAACGAGTGACATATTTGAGAATTTGTTGACAAAATAGCCTCATGGACATTCAACCTATCCTACCACATCATCATTAATTATAATTAACACCGAATCATCATGCTTCTATGCATAATTTTCCCTAGAAAAGCATAATCCCAAGATCCATTTCTAATTGTTTACTCTATAATTATTCAAAGCCTCGAGTTTGTCCATTAGAAGTCCAAATTAATCATATCGTTGAAATGTTTTAAACCCCCCAATTACTTATATCTTAGGTTTGAACTTAACAATAACTTTAAATTCAAACTTGTTTAATTGCCACTCACATTATTCCTCGTTGATTCGACCTCTACTCAAAGTTAGGTAATTATATTGATAATGACCACTTGGCACTTCAATTGATGTGTAAGTTGAGCGTTATAAATAATGGCATTGTTGTCGGGGAACAATTTGGCGTACTGAGTTAGTTTGAAATATTAGCTTACTGTCTTTGATTAAAACTTGTAAATATTTATTTATGATTTTCTTATGTTAGGCAGGTTTTTTGTTTTTTTGTTGACCTGTCACTATGGCGTCTTTGGGAAAATATGATTTTGGTTTTTGGAAATTCTATCTGGATGATCCATGTCCATATCATGATGGACCCCACTTCTTACTATATTGTAAAAATGAGTCATTGAAAGAGATATATGCACCATCTTGATCCTATTAGGAGTATGTTTGCTCTTTGTGTGGTGGTCGGGATGGATATTAGTGTGATTGTCCAAATCCTTCCTTCCCCTGTTATAGTAACCCAATTTCTAGTTCTTCTTATGATTTTGATAGAACTTGTAATAACAAAAAGGAAGAACAACTTGCCGAAGACAATGAGATTTAAGGAATAAATTAACTTATTTAGGATCTGGTGGACACAATGGGGAATAACATAGATATCATTCATTAATCTGCGAGGGTATGTAACCAGGAAATCAAAAGGATGGGAGAGATGGGTAATAAAGATAATTATTCAAATACAATGAGTAGATCCGTTGGTCTAAATGAGCTTGACATAAAACAATCCTTTGTGATTTCTCAATCAATCTAACCTAATATGATTGATGATGCCAAAATTTAAGAAATGGAACTAGAGTCAAAAGAAGAAGCCAAACAAATCTTTTATAAATACTCTAGTCCATTTCAAGGTGAGGATGCTAATAGGGATACAATTCCTAAATTAAGGGAAAGACCTCATTCAACCTATTTTTCGACATTATGATTGGTGGATGTGATAAAAGTCAACCTACCCAAGCAAATAATGGATTTTAGGGAGAAAGAGCACCACCCCTACACTTTGGAGTTTGACAATCTAGAAGAGCACAAGGAATCCCTACAGTCAAAGTCCAAGGAGATCAACTTCTAAAGTTTAATTAGTGGCCTATTGATGTTCCTACCATTACCCAAAGAATCGAATTACAAAGTTGATATGTAATTGGGTAAAAGGTTCAAATCTTCGATGTGGAATGATTGAATGTATCATTGTGACCTTACATTTGCCAAAAGTACCATAGAGGTGTATTGATTAAAATTTGGGCAAAAGATTTAAATCCTATAAATGGAGACATAAATGAAAAGAAAAGACGCGTTGTGCCATGTTGTTAAATTAAGCACTTGATGGGAGGAAACCCACCATTTTTATTTTTAATCTATAGGCTTTTTAATATGTAGTATAGTTTTGATGTTTTTAGGCGCTTTGGACAGGATTGGAAGCAAAAAATAGGGGAAAATAAAGTTTGAGAAGTGTGGCAACCCTATAGACAATAGGAAAAATAGGGGAGCAAAATGCCTCAGGTCTCGTGAATGTGGACTGAGGATCACAATCGCGATACCACGATCATGGATTCAGGATCACAATCACTATACCAAAATCGCATCGACTATGCTACAATCATGATAGCTTCTCAATCCTACACCTTGGTTATCACTGTAGTTTCAGGGAGCCTTTTAACACTTCTTATTCTTTTATGTTATGTAGTGAAGTCACTACAAGTTTTATAGTTTGGGGTGTTGCCCTACTATTGTGTGTATTTATTGTTTTGCAATAATTGAACTTATTTCAAACAAAGAATGAAAATTTTGTGAATCAATAGCTTTTATTTTTACTTTCATCCGTATGATACATTGAGTAATGACATTTTTAAAGAAAGCTCATCGTAAGAGAGTTTTTAGCAATGGATGCAAGGAATGTCTAATTACCTATAGAATTGATCACAAATGCAAGTGAAATCTGAGTATGTGTGGCATTTTTTATTTGGGATCACATTTATACCTCTGGCAAAAATTGAGTAACCATATGGTTGGTTTCCACCTATGAAAGCCACAATGTGAGGAAAAGGCTTGGGTTGTTGCATTGGTTAGAAAATTGTGTGAGCTTCACATTCAATAGCAAACACCCTCCACCATAAAGAAAATTTCAAAAATCAAGGGCATGGATGCAAGAAACCCTATTACAAAATTTTTTCTCTTTTTTTGACACCTCCTTTTTTTTCCGAACAGGAGGGCCAATTGAGCCCCCTTAGAGAATTTACATGCAATGTGTGGTGATTTTATTTGTATTAATCTCTTGTATACTTGTTTCATCTAGAACTACCCTTATTAGTCTGTCAAGGCTAAATTTTAATTTTATTTGGTTGCTAAGATAATCTTAGGCCATCTTTGTGACATTGGAAGCCCACATAACCTAAAAAGACTTCCCATGCACGGATGTTGTCCCTAGTCACCCACTTTAAGACTTTAGAACTTTCTTTGGCAAAAATATTACAAGCCATAATCTATTGAAATTTTATCCTTCTTTTGAATGATATCTGTCTTGAACTTACGAATGTAACTTTTTGATAAAAACATAAGTTGGGAGTAGTGAAGATTGAAGGAAGTAAATTTGAGTCATGAAGTTGTAAGTTAATTCTTATGATCTTAAGTATTAAAAAAAATTAACAAGAAAAAGCAAAGGATCAAACAAAGAAAAGAAAACTACAAAAGGTGAAAGAAAAAAGAAACGTAAAGAAAATGGGTGATCCAAGAAAAAAAAATTAGGCACATGTGGAAAGATTAAAATCAAAAAAAGTGGCCCATATTCAAAAGTTGGATGGAATTTTGTGATGTAGATGTTCAAGGAGGGTATATCCATGTTGTTCCTAAATTCTATCCTAACATAACCCTGAACCTATATTACAAGGTCAAAAAGCCCTTCGTGATCCACAATTATTACTTTCATTGTAGTGGCAATTGAAAATAGGGGCAAGCCTATGGTATGATACTTGTTATCAAAGATATTTTTTGAGAGGGAGAGAGTTTTTCACTTAAATTCCATGTTGCATGTTTGGTCGATTGATGTGTGGAATTTTACTTATTGTGAGGAGGTAAGTGAACAAGTTGAGGAGGGTTATTTTGTCATCTTCTGAGAAAAGAGGCAAAAGGATTATAATGTAGTTGAGGTCAAAAAGTGAGTCACTTTTAGATCATCGATGCTTGTTGCCATATTGATCTTTGAAGTCTTTTGCATCCTTCATTATTCCATTTTATGTTTACTAGTGTCGGATGAATAGCTTTGCCTATGTTTGTTGAGCTTCTTGAGGTAGAAACTAAGCTTGATGTCATTGTGATCATAGGGTCATCTTATGTGGGCATAAATGTGTATTTTCTCATTATAAGAGGTAATGTAGGTTGAGGACAAACAAATCTTTAATATAAGGGTGTTGATGAGTGGTGAATTTACCGCTTATTCGCAATCAGCATTCGTGCACATTACCATATTTTGAATGAACGAGTGAGACATATTTTTGATTAAATGCACTAATATATACTTTTTGTAGGCACATAGGTAATGAGATTAAAATATGTGGATGCAAGATGAATAGGATCAAAAGAAGGAAAGAAGTGATGTTTAAACACTTGGAGTAGAATATAGACTCATTTACCACAATCACGATCCTCAAACAACAATCGCGGTTAGTCTAGAACCTCAGTTTTGCTCATTTCCATTCTTCCTTGAGATCCAAGAACCCTAAAAGAGTGTTCTAACTCAAAATTGAGTCATGTGGGTAACTTGCGAGATTTATTAACATCTATTATGGCAAATATCTTTGGATTTAAGGTAAGAGTTCATCCCTTTCTTTGTTCTTGACCCAAAATACCAAATAGCTTAAGGGCTTGATTTTAGCCCCAAATTAGGTTGGTTTTCACCCATTTCTTGAATTTTATGATTCCTTCATCATCTATTAACATTGTGTTGACCTCATAAGCATGATTTCAATAAGTGTGACCGACTTGGGGTATTTGGTGTCATTTTTGAACTCAAAGCACAATAGTGCAAATATGGGTTTATTTTTCTCGTATTAATTAGTAGATTCTTATTTTGATATTGTGATGACATTTTGGTATTGTGAGGTAAAAATGGGCATTTGGTGAATGATGTAAGGATTTGTAATTCGGCTTTAGGGTTGGCTTGTATCTACTCTTTTTCATAAGATGATACGTGTTATATATTGCATATGAATATGAATTTTAAGTTTGATTATGGGTAGAATGACATAGTATTGAATATTAAATTTTAGATATTAGATGAGGGTTTTGACCTGTAAGTTAAAAGTCTTAATACCCTTTCTAAATCCTAGTACATTTTCCCAAGATTAAACTAATTCATAGCATGGATATGATATAATGCTAGGTTTAGGGTGTGGTATTAGTATTGGAAGTATGTTTGCTATACATAACCTTATTTTGTTAATTTTTGTGATCTTGAGATTGTAAGAACTGGCTCAAGAGTTAGGGTTTCAAAATTTAAACCCTTAATCCGAATAAGATAATAGATGCATCCTTTGGAAATAATTTTTCTTGCCTTAAGGTAAGACAAAAATCAACCTATAGGCACTGAAATGCTACCCTTTCACTCTATGGGTAGCTCATTTGCGAATTTAAGCTACACTAATCTATTTCTACAACCAACTGAGTCTTAGCAAGAGTGGAGCCAATCCACAGAAATAATAACATCAAAATCTATCATGTCTAACTCTAGAAGATTGACTGAGGTAACTTTCTAGAAAACTGTGACTATGTAATTTTTATATACTTATCTAGTTATGACTAATTACTGACTAGAGTAGTGACTAGGAAAGGCTCTAAGAGGATATTGGGATAGACACCAAAGTTTACTACTATATAGGAAACACTGAAGGAATGTGTGGCTCCGAGATCTAACAATACATAGAATAAATATGAAAGAGATGAAATGTAACATTCACCACATTAGGAGAACCCTTATAATCTTATCAAGTCTAAAGAGAATTAACCTATCCTGATACTGTCCACCGATTATACTAGATGAGATGCCCTATTGGATTAGGCGAGCTGCTAGGGCTTCTAAAGAGGTATCCTTAGTACGACCATCATTTTCACCTCTTTTTGGGTGATGGAAAATATTTATGCTTTTAACCTAGTTTTCCATAACTAAAACAAGCATCCTTACATATCAAGCACTTTTTGGGATTGTGTTTCCCATATTTCTTACAAGTTGGGAAAGTACGACCACTAAAAGCGCTAAAAAGAGACTTAAAGGCTAGCTTTACATTTCTGATCTTGCCAGAGCCTAGGAGATGGAAGACTAGTAGATACGGTGTTAGGGAATATAAACCTCTATTGAAATTGATAGAGGTTAACACCACATGAATTTCGCTGAGAATAATAAAAGCTCCATCTTCTAGCTCTCTTATTCATATTTTCTCTTTCCATTTTTAATCTTTTCCTCCTCAATGTATTGGCAAGAACAACTAACGTAAACATATCCATCTCCCAAACCAAAAACATAGTCTTAAACTCCTGAATATATTCTTAGAAAAACTTGGCAAGAACATCCTCATTTGTTCCCAAGAATCAGTAACCATAGACTAAGCAAATATAGAAAGCTGAGTGAACTTAAGAGAATACTCTTTTACACTCATGTTACCATACTTCAAATTAATGAATTCTTGCACCTTAGCCTCCCTTAATTTTTCAAAAAATTAAACAACAAACTAATCCCACTTTACAAGTTCTATATCAGCACCTTGTCTTTCCATTACTTTTACCAAGGGTGAACCATTCCTTTCAATCGATAAGTACACAAGTGAGAATTTTAATTTGCAGTAAAACCCAATTATCAAACTAAATTTTTGAATATTATATAGGAATTCTTATGGATCCTCTCCAGACTTAAAGTCAAACAAAACAGGAGGGTTTATTCGAATGAAGTCTCTTACTTTAACTGATGTTGCATTTATTATCACGTTGGTTGGTACAGCAACATATTGGTCATTTTTTTTGGTCATGGATTGGGCTATTACTATGTACGTAGCTCTAAATTTAGCGTGAGAAACATGCTCATTCAATGGGTCTACAGGAGTTGTTGGTGCTTACTAATTTTTATTTTTGTTTCCACTTCTCCTAATATTAGTTTGTTATGGAGAATTATTTTGTAAATATGAAAGGAAAGATTTAGAAGAATATTTAATAGAGTTTAGACTCTATCACCAAATATAAACATGAAACTAGTGAAATGTTTCCTAAAATGTTTCATACCCTCTTAGTCATAAGTGTGGCGTACTTCACACCCATGAACAAGACTCTACATAATGCATTTATAAAACACCTTAGTACACCTTAAACCAGATATTCTAATACCAAGTCTGTCATGATTTGAGACTATACTCAGGTCGTAACAAGATGCTTATAGTCATAAGTGACCCCAAGCTAACCAATGTCCTGGAATGACACTAAAAATAATAAGTTATAATGATAAATACTAAATGAAAACTAAGCTAAAAGATATAAAAATTTTGTAAGTAAATAAATATGGAATATCAAATCGATAATGTCTACACAACCATCATATAATAAGTCTAACTGATTGTCTGAAACCCTCTACTAAATTGGGCTATTGGGATAATCCCCTAGCTGACTTTATCTTTTTGAAACTAAAATGAAGATAAACTAAAAATACTGATACTAATCCTCGATTAATGAGAATTTACCAAACAATAAAACAAAATTTATATTGGATCAAGCTAAACCCACTTGTGATGATGAACATTTGAATTAAAATTATAATTCAATATAGCACAAAAAAAAGTATGCTGTCGGTACTTTGAATCTACTAAGAATGTGAGATATGAATTACGTTTTCTGAGATAAGCATACTAAAAGTTACATAATAACGTCAACATAGGATTGAAATCTATAAAATGGTGTAATAAGCAAATAATAGGCATATAAAACAACAAGATGCTAATATGAATAGAAGGTCAAGTAAGGACTGAGATTAAACTATGGAAGGTTTCTATAATCGACATAGACGATGTGAGAAACATAGAATTCAACATTTAACGTATGTTTGGAGGGTATTATATACCTTGCCAAGTTATGAACCATGATTGGTGTAAATTCACTCATAATCCCAGTAAGGGAAAGGGAGACACTCTCAGCTAGCGAGGACTCCCCTTTACCTATTACAACATAATTTGACAGTTCCATTTTCTGAAACCTTCTCCTCTCAATGCAAAAGTACTACTCCTAACAATAAGTAAATCAATATATTGTAATTTTAAACAATAATAATACTCTAAAACTGAAATATAAGTTCTTTATCAAAAATATTTTAAATCATGAAAATTATGTGACTAAGTATACGACTAAAATGAATGATATCCTAGGTCATCGAGTATTCATAACCCACCATTTTAGAAGAATACAACTATTAAGGAATTCTATAACTCAAGCTCAAAATCAAAATTTATTAAATATGACGAGGGTTCATAGTGATGAGTATGTAAAGAATTTATAATTTATGGGAAAATTATGCTCATGGTTTATTCATAGAAAAAATTGAAAGAAATTGGAATTATCTCTTTCCATGGAAACAAAGATTAAAAATGAATTAATTTGATGAGTTAAGTCACTTTTGGGACTCAATTGATGGAAGGAACCCATTGATGAAAATCCTTAATACCTACAGATAAGAACCCTAAAAAAATCTCTAAACTTAGTGGCTAAAGGAGATCAACCCTAGTTTGCCTAAAAACTAGATATCACCTTTGTTCTATTATTTTTTAAAAGTATAGATTGTTTTATAAGTAATGAAGGACATAGGGTAAAAAAAAAATTTAATAATCATCTTTAAGGTTTCTTAAATGATATAGTTTAAGGGTTGTCAAAAGTGGAAAGAGACTGGATTGCTTTTTAGGACTCAAACCAGGGCCTGGCCATGATGGTTTTCTCAAGTCCCACTAGGAACTGTATACCACCCCTGTGCACCTAACCAAACCACACAATATTCCCAATATAGAATGAATTCCGAACATATAACACAATAAGTTTAAGGAATAAAAGGTATGTCTATAACTGATAAACATTAATCAACTAAAATAATCGACCAACATTACCCAAGTCCACTCTAATCTAACAAAGCCTTCTAAACAACAACCCAAAGAAACAACTCTTGGTCAGGAAATATCCCTGATTCGAAAAACTGACAATCAAAAAAATAATGTTAATCATAATAAAAACACGAAACCAAATTCTAAGAATGAAAATTGATGAAATGTATAAGACTTTCAAAGAATGAAAGTACACCACTTCACCACAATGAACCGACGAACCAAGCCAATCCACCTAACTCTGTGACTTAAAAATAGAGGTATCTTTGATGCCTGCATCATGTGGGTATAATGTCTGAAGATGGTTAGTAGGTTAACACTAGAATATAACTCAAGGATAAGGATAACATAAAGTCGCGATCAACAGTTAAAAATTATTCAAAATCAATTCACATAATCAAATTCATATACATATATATTTATATATCATATGATGGGATAGAGAAACATGTCTTAACATGCACTTTAAAACTTTAGCCTTGATTGTGTAGCTTAACCATCATAACATAAAAAGGCACAAACAGGCTATATGTTCTAAAATCCATCCTAGCTGATTGGGCCTAAGTGTGTATGGCTGCAGAAACCAGAGGGTACACATATGCATTATGGGTGACACAAACCACCTGATATACCAAGGTGACACAAGAACCAAATCATGTAATATAATGTCGAGGACTCAAACCTCCTAATCAAATAATAATAATATGGGGGACTCAAACCACCCATTCATTTAAACCCCCACATTGACAATAATGATTTGCAGTATTTGTACCTCGGTACCTCCATTTTTATGACTCAACTACACAACCCTTATTAAATCCTAAGTAAAAAAAAGTATCACCCATTCTCATTCATTGAACCACATTACAATTAAGGCATACATTATTCGCATAATTATACCAAATATATTTGCTAGGTAACATTAATATGCCACACCAATTGTCATCACTTAGGGAAATCACAATCCCCTTTTGGTTCAATTATACATTAGATTGGGGAATTACACAACCCCATAAGGTTTAATTAAAAATCACTATGCTTCATTAATAAAACACCTTGGTTTCTGTACCATATAAAATTTCCTTAATTTTTGGTCTCTAGACCCAATACGACTCATGGGTAAGAGCCATATTTTGGGATGTGAATGGTATGGTCCAATTGTATAATGACTAGTATTAGTTGATGAGATGGATTATGGTCAGTGGAATGTGTACGACTTAGTGGTATGAGTCATATGGTTGGATTCTAATTTTTTTCCTTTACTTAACCTTAGACTTGGTAACTTCAGTTGGATCTGAGTATAAGGGGCTCATCATGATCCGTAAGTCAAAGTAAAAGTTGTACCCAAGACTCAGATGGTGCATAGTATTGGGTCCAAGGAAGGCCCAAGGTTAACAGTGGAGGGGACTCATACAGGAAGGATACGACTCATAAGGGTAAGTCGTATCCCTACGTTAGGATTTTTGTACAACTTAAGAGGGGAAAATCTAGACATTTCCCCACCGGTCCTAATAAGGTACCACAACTTATATTGTACTTGAGAGGTTGTTTGAACTATTATTCAATTCTTAAATATTTGAAAAACACTTTTTAATAATCTCTACAGTTCTTAGGCAAAGAAAGCCAGGGTTTTATCTTAAAGAGTAAATTGGTGCTTGTTTTTGTGATTTCTATGCATCATCATCTTGGTTTAAGGCATTTTCTTTTCCCTCATTATTATTTCAAAGTAAACGCATGGTTTTACACAATGTTTTCATGATTTGAAGATTGTATTCTTTTTGGTTTTCAAATATGATTTAGGGATTTTGGTTATAAATGCTTGGTTATGGTTTTCCCATATTTTAATCATGTTTTCATATGTATTAATAGTGGTTTTGGATAATTGGCTGACTGGTAATGGTTCTTTGGTTTTGTACTGTGTTCTTGGAAATAATATGCCACCAACATATTTGATAAAATGCCTTTAACAATTTTTTCACTATAATATTTGTTTTTATTGGAACTTATGTATGGTTTAGACTTGGTAATGGAACCCTAAATAATATAAATGGTTTAAATGGTTTTAAAAGAATTGGAAAGGCCTTGGTGGCCTTGGTTTGGTTAATTATAAATCATATGGGGTTCCTGAGAATCCCCTAAGGCTTTACTAAGTATAATACTTGCAAGTTATTATTGGTATGATGATACAACTACTAATAGCCTTGGTTAATAACAATAGAATAAAGGTTTGGATGGAAAATAGTTTTTATTAGTCTTAAAAAAAGAAGGTATAGAAAAGCCATGGAAGGTAGAGGTCTTAGGGGATCTAAACTTAAAAGTCAAATTTGCCGATATGAGGTTCGGTCCTAGTTATTGTGTGCCTGATCTCACATTATATATTTGAGGGATGTACTAGTCATCCCAGATTTTCTTCCCTAGCCGTCCATCTTCATGCACTAGGGCCCTTTCAGTAGGGATAGCTAAATCCATATAGCCCATGGGTGGATTAGGATGATAAAGCTACAGAGCCTAGGTTAGGTTTTTAATGGCATGCTAAACATGGTGCCCTTTCCCGGCATGGTTATAAATATATGTATGGTTGTGTGCATATGGATGGTTTTTACTTGGTTTTATAGATGGCATTATTTTCTCCTTATCATGAGTTCATTCTAATATTCACCCGCTAACCCATCTTCAGGCAGTGTATCCCCACGTGATATTGAAGCCAACCATTCTACTCCTTCTGTTTAATATTTCAGATTTTGGGGTCAACATTTATATTAAATTGGTGATCTTCTATCTATTCTAAAAGATCTATTTCATGGATGTTATTTCATACTTTGACTTATTTATGGATATTAGTTTTAGTTATGGTTGGGGGCATGTCCAAACTAGATTTTGGTATTTTTATGTTTAGAGGCTTTCATGGTACTGCTATGGGTTAGAACGGGCAACATCCACATTAGTGTTGGCCTTAATATTGGCATTGGTATTAGGGATGACATCATTGGACATAATTTTTCACTATTCGATCGTACTTCATTTTGGGATTAATCATATTATATTTTGGATCTCATTTGGTTATGGCCTGGTTAATGGCCTATGGTTTTGCATTAGTTTGTCCTTGTGGTTTCGTTGGTTTGGTTTGTGGATGGGATGACTTGGAAGGGTTGTTTTAGGAATAGACCTATCCTAAAGTCAGTCCTAGTCCAGTTATGCTATCTTGTTATATGTTTGAAATTCAGTTAACTCAGGGTACACGACTTGAGGTTAGATTGGGAAATAGGGGTTGTCTTATATGCCATTTAGACTCGAGATTCCCATTATTACTATCCATAGGTTGAGTTATGTGAAATTAGTGTCAGAGCTTTAGGTTTATGGTCAATTGAGAATCCTCGAAGTCATGTTTGGTTAGGTCTCTTTTAAGGGTGTAGCAAGTCACACTCATAAGAGAGAGGATACAAGGCATTCAGGAATATTTTACTTTCTTGGTATTCTATTTTAATTCTTGGAGTCTAAGTCCTAGAATTCTTCTCTAATCATTGGTTGTTCACTTTTTAGACCATGCCTTAACAATCTGCAACACAAGAAAACTATTTTGTCCTATCTAGGGATGATGTTGATGGGGTGCGTACTATGTCTGAAGTTCATCTTTGATCTCAAGGTCCTATCCATAACAGTTTATGACTTCTTGCAATTGCTATTGGTCCTTCAAAGGGTGAGGTGACCAATGTAGAATTTTGCTTCTAGTTGCTTAGTTAGTTTCTGCTTATGTTAAGTGGGATACATTTGTCCAGTTGTCTGTGGAGGTCATAAGGGTTGGCCTATTTATGAAACTGAATCTTTCTAATTTTACTGGTGTGAAGGTGAAGGAAGATATCCAGGGTTTTTTCAATAAAATATAAAAGATATTTAGCGTGATGCAGCCTAGTAATGTGGAAGGTGTAAACTTTGTAGCTTATCAGCTTAAAGATATTTCGTATCAATTGTATGAAAAGTGGGATAGGCATAAATGTTATGTAGAGGAGTTATCCTTATAAGATGCTATTTTTGGTTCTTTTTTGGATCGGTTTTTTCCTCAAGAGCAGAGGTAATCAGAGATGGAAAATTTTATGAATCTTAAGAAATAGGTAATGTCTATCAAGGAATATGCCTAAAACTTTCATCAGTTGTCAAGGTATGCTCCTAATTTGGTGGATTAAATAAGGCTAAGTATAAGAATGTTTGATTCTAGGCTATCTCGAGATTTGATCTTAGAAAGAAAGACTACTTCACTAATCAATGATATGACCATTTCAAGGTTAGTTGTTCATATGTAGTAGATAGAGAATAGAAAGATGATACAGGTGGAGTTCAGAGATAGGCTAGGTATGAGGGTTTGGTTTTTTGATCAGGGAGGTTCTTAGTTGCAAGGTGGTTGGGATGGAGGAAAATGGTTGCAAATAAAGTAAGAGAGTTTTTGTTCCTTCTCTATTGCTGGCACTCCTCACCAAAGGAAATTGGGTGATAGGCGTCAACAAGTTGGTGATAATTTCTGTGTTTAGAGTGCTCAATCACAGGCTAGTGGGGGTCAGTTACCTTCTTCATATCCTCCTTTCCAGTTTTGTGGTCGTTTTTATCAGGATTATTATTACGAATAAAGGGACGCTCAAGAATTTTTTGGTTAGTAAGGGAGCTTCAAGGGTAGTCAAAGCTTTGATTTCTTCATCTTTTGATCTTGTTCCTAGTGGTGTGGCTTCGGTGTCTACTGCTACTTCTGGTACCGTTACTAGATGAAATAGGTTGTATGTTTTTACATCTCGGCAGGAATCTGAGGCAACACCTGATGTCATTACATATACGTTATAACTCTTTACTCGTGATGTATATTGTCCACATGATTTGAGGTCCATTTTTTTATGTGACCTCATCGTGGTTGTATGTATTGGTTTTGATTGTGAGGGTTATTTTAAATCCTTTTTCTATTTCTACCCTAGTAGGTAACTCGATTACTACTAAGAGAGTCTATAAGGGGGTGTGGTATCCGTTGGTGGTAGGAAGACTTTCATGGATTTGTTTGACCTTTATATGATGGATTTTTATGTTATTCCTGGAATGGATTGGTTTTACTCATGTTATGCATACTTGGATTATCGGACCCATAAGGTTTTCTTTAGGTTCCCTGATAAACTAGTTATTGAGTAGGAGGGTGGTTCCCTAGCTCCTAGAGGGAGGTTTATTTCTTATGTTAGAGCTCAGAGATTAATCTATAAAGGTTGTCTTTATCACTTCATCCGAGTTAAATATTCTAAATCAAAAGGTACTTTATTATAGTATGTTCAGGTAGTAAATGAGTTTCATAAGGTCTTTTCTGATGATCTTCTTGGTGTTCCCCCGTATAGGGAAATAGAGTTTGGTATTGATTTGGTTTTGGACAGTCGTCTAATTTCTATTCCTAATTAGAGAATACCACAGGATGAGTTCATAAAACTGAGGGAGCAACTTAAGGATCTTCGAGATAAGAGGTTTATTAACCCCAGTGTATCCCCATGTGGTGCACTAGTTTTGTTCATGCACAAAAAAGATGGATCCCATAGGATGTGCATTGACTATTGAGAGTTGAATAAGGTAATAGTAAAGAACAAGTCTCCTTTCCCAAGGATAAATAACTTGTTCAATTAGTTGAAAGCTGCCAAGTACTTTTCTAGGATAGATCTTCAGTTGGGGTATCATCAAGTTAAGATTAGTGAGGAGGATATTGCTAAGACGGGTTTTCATACTCAATATGGGCACTTTAAATTTTTGGTGATGTCATTTTGTTTGACTGATTCCTTAGTGAAATTTATGGACTTGATGAGCACGATTATTAGGCTGTTCTTTGATCTTTTTT
Source organism: Capsicum annuum (assembly GCF_002878395.1). Taxonomy (NCBI): domain Eukaryota; kingdom Viridiplantae; phylum Streptophyta; class Magnoliopsida; order Solanales; family Solanaceae; genus Capsicum; species Capsicum annuum. The sequence goes on from NC_061115.1 coordinate 61,263,887, forward strand.
TCATTTGTGTTTTTCGATGACATTCAAGTTTATTCCAAAAGTAATGTCCCACCATTTGGTGTTGCATACCTTGAAGGAACAACAGTTGTATGCCAAGTTCTCTAAGTGTGAGTTTTGATTAAATACTGTGACTTTCTTGGTCTTATTATTTCTAGTGAGGGGATCATGATGGATGCATCAATGTGGTTGTGGTTAAAAAGTGTCCTAGACCCACGACTCCAACTAACATTCAGAGCTTTTTGGGTTTGGTTGGGTATTATCAGTGGTTTACAAAGATCTTTTCGACAATAGTTTCTCCTTTTACTAAGTTGACTTAGAAAAAGGTAAAGTTTTCTACATCAAATGCTTGTGAGGGGAGTTTCAAAAAGTTGAAAGATAAACTAACTTCGACTCTAGTCTTATGATTGCCTGAGGAAAATAAGGGGTTTGTGGTTTATTGTGATGCTTCTATTGTGGGACTTGGTTCTGTCCTTATGCATCATGGGAAGGTGATTACCTATTCCTATATGAAGTTTAAGGGGCATGAGAGGAATTATCCTACTTATGATTTGGAGATGTTGGTGGTGGTTTTTTCTTTGAAAATCTTGCGGCATTATCTATATGGAGTGCACGTAGACATCTTATCTAATCATAAGAGTCTATAGTATGTGTTCACTCAGATGAAGCTAAATCTCAGGCAAAGGATATGGTTGGAACTTCTCAAAGACTATAATATGAGTCTTCACAATTACCCAGGTAAGGCTAACATAGTTGCTGATGTTCTTAGCAGTTTATCTATAGGGAGTTTGGCTCCTGTGGAGGAAGGAAAGCAGGAATTAATAAAGGATATTCACCGCTTAGAAAATCTTAGAGTTTGTGTTTTGGACTTTGAGGATGGTGGGGTAATGGTATAGGAGGTGGTTCGATCGTCTGTTTTTTCCAAGATTAAAGTGAAGCAAGTACTATATCCTATCTTAATGAAAATCAAGAGTAATATGGGTATGCAGAAGGTAATGGTGTTTGATATCAGAGGCGACTACTTTAGGTAAAGGTATATCTTCAAGAGATTGTGAAGCTGCACAGGGTACCTGATTTGATTATCTAATCTTGGTACATAGTTTTCATCTTATTTCTGGTGGTCTTTTCAAAAATGATTGGGTACTAAGGTCAGTCTGAGTACTACTTTTCATCCTCAGATAGATGGTCAAGTAGAAAGAACTATTTAGACATTGGAGGATATGCTTGGGCATGTGTGGTCGATTATTGTGGTAGTTGGGTTTAGCATCTACCTTTGGTAGTGTTTGATTACAATAATAGCTATCATTGTTGTATTTGCTTGGCGCATTTTAAGGCATTGTATGTAGTGAGGTGTAGGTCTCCTATTGATTCATTTGAGCTTGAGAAACGAATATGTTCAGTCTGGATTTTGTCTATCTGGCTATGAAAAAGGTAAAGGTGATTCGAGATAGGCATAAGCTTCCAAAAGTTGTCAAAAGTCCTATGCGGATGTAAGACGTAGAGACTTAGAGTTTGAGTTTGGGGATTAGGTGTTCCTCAAGGTATATTATATGAAGAGAATAATGAGGTTTTGCAAAAAGGGGAAGCTCAAACCCTGGTATATTGGTCCATATGGGATTTTTAGAAGGGTTGATAATATTGTTTACAAATTAGACTTTCCTTCAAGTTTGAACTCTATTCATCTAGTATTTCATGTCTCCATGTTTAGGAAGTGTCTTGGTGATCCTTCTTCGATTGTTCCTTCGGAGGGTTTAGGAATCTCAGTTAAGGGTTTAGTTAAGATCTTGGATAGGCAGGTTTGTCGGTTATGAATGAAGGATATGGATTTTGTTAAGGTTCTTTGGAGAAACCATAAGGTGGAAAAAACAACATGGGAAGTGGATGAGGACATGAAGTTCAAGTCTCCGCATATTTATTCTTATCCTAGTATTCATGTAGAAGGTATGTTTCTTCAACATATTTTTTTTTTTTTTAAACGAAAGATTAATATCCTTGGCTCTTTGTTTTCAAGCTTTGTTAAAGATTGGAAATATATTTTATAATGCAAATGACTCGAGCATGTGGTTACCCCTACCTTATTTGTCATTCAGGGATGAATGTTTCTAGTGAGGGAGACTAAAATGCATTGGTTTTTGGACATTAGCAAATTTATTTGATTTCTGGTCTATGGACCCAATACGAGTCATGGGTATGATTCATATGTTCGGGTATGAATGGTATGGACTAATCGTATACTAACAAGTGTTGGTTAGTGGGATGGATTTTGGACACTGGAATTGGTACGACTTAGTGGTATGAGTCATATGGTTGGATACAGATCATTTGGTTCCTTCACTGAACCTTATATTGGTAACTTAAGTTTGATCTGAGTATGAGTAGCAAACCATAAGCCGTAAGCAAAGGTACGAGTCCTACCCAGGACTCGTATAGTGAATAGTGTTTGGTCCAATAGGGACAAGGGTATGAGTGGTGGGTATCACTCGTAGAGGGAGGATACAAACCATAAGGTCAGTCACCTCCCTGTGTCTGGATTTTTGTGCAACTTAAGTAGGGGTAATCTGTACATTTCGCCACTTATCCTAATAAGGTCCTACGACTTATATTGAACATGGGAAGTAATTTGCCCTATTATTTTATCCTTAAACACTTGGAAAACACTCTTAAATACTTTCTAGATTTCTTGGGCAATTGAAGATAGGGTTTCTTTTTAAGGAGTAAATTGGAGCTTGTATTGGTGATTTCTCTCCATCATCATCATGGTTTAAGGCATGTTCTCTTCCCTCATTGTTAGTTCCAATGAAAGGCATAGTTTTATATATTGTTTTCATGATTTGAATGTTGTATGCTTTTGGGTTGTCAAATATAATATGGGGGTTTTTGGTTTTTCGATATTTTAATTAGGTTTTTATATTCATTAATGGTAGTTTTGGATAATTTTTTGCATGGTAATGGTTCTTTGGTAATGGAATTTCGTTTTGGAAATACTATGCCCTCAATGTGTTTGATAAAATGCCTTTAACAATGTTTTCACTATAATATTTGTTTTCAATGGAACTTGTGCAGGGTTTAAACTTTGTAATGGAAGCTTAAATGATATGAATGGTTTCAATGGTTTTAAGGGATTAGAAAGTCCTTGGTGGCCATGGTTTTTTTTTAACTAGAAATCATAGGGGGTACATAGGAATCCCCTAAGGTTTAGATAAGGATAATACTTGGAAGTTAGTGTTGGTATAATGATACAACTACTAATAGCCTTTGTTAATAATAATGGAATAATGGTTTTGATGGCATATGGTTTTAGTTTGATTTAAATGAGCGAGGTGTAGCAAAGTCATGGAAAGTGGATGCCTCGGGGGGATTAAACGTGAAACTTATATTTTTTAATGTGAGATTTGGTCCTAGTGACTGTGTGCATGATGTCACACTATATATTTGGGGGATATACTATTCATCCCAGGTTTTCTTCCCTGGTCATGCGTCTTCATGCATTGGTCCCCTTTAGTAGTGGGAGCTAAACCCATATAGCATGTGGGTTGTTGAGGATGGCAAATCTGCACATCCCAGGTAAAGGTTTTAATGGAATGCTAAACCCGATCCCCTTTTCTGGAATGGTTATATATATATATATACCTATATGTATGGTTGTGTGTATATGGATGCTTTTCACTTAGTTTTATAAATGACATTATTTTATTCTTATCCTGAGTTCATGCTAGTGTTCACCCACTAACCTATCTTCGAGTGTTGTATCCTCACATGATACAGGAACTGAAAGTTCCACTCTACCTTCATGTCGATTCTGACTTCGGGCTCCGTATTTGAATTTAAGTGGTGAACTTTCATCTATTCGCAAGGCTACATTTCATGTATGTTATTTCATACTTTGACTTTTTTATGGATATTGGTTTTGGCAACGGTTAGGGGCATGTCCTAATCAGATTTTGGTTAGAGGATTTTGTGGTATTGCTATAGGTTTGAATGAGAGGGATCAGTATTGGCGTTGGCCTTAATATTGTTGTTGGTATTAGGGATTACATCATTTCTTATGGCTTATTTATGGACCTTGGTTCAGTGTTGTTTTTCTTTGTTGGTATGGTTTGTATGGTTTGGTGGACGGGATGACTTGGAAGGAGTGGTCTAGGAATTGACATATCCCAAAGTCAGTCCTTGTCAGGTTACGCTATCTTTTTATATGTTTGAAATTCAGCCAACTCAGAGTAGATGGCTAGAGGTTTGGTATGATAATTGGGGTGGTCTCCGGTCCTAGTTGGACTTGGGACGCCCATTAAGAAAAATACCCCGGTCGGTTCGTGTCAATTAACCTTTCACATTATGCAATAGCTCAAGAGTAGTTAATACGTATACTTTTCATATTCAATACCAATTTCACAATATGGGGTTGAGGTCATTACCACTTCAAAAGTCACAAGATTGGGAAGTCACAATCTCTAGTTCATTCACTAGTCGCATGCATCAATTTGATTTTTAAAACCACCATATAGACATAACCCATGCAGTGAAAAACTTGAAACATGACATAAACAATAGTTATTCAACACACTTAACCCATGTATTCAAAACCAACATCAATACAATTTGAAAAATAATTTAATACTTATGCTTTTATCAAATTAATAATTAGGGAAGAGTAAGATGCCTGAAATATCAAGTTTCACAAAAAGAATTAAACCCTTGAGCCTTTCGATGGCCTACTTCTTGGAAACCCTAAGTATGGTTGTTTTAGTTAATTTAAGAGTGATTTTGAAGTGTTTTAGTAGGTTATGAATTAGAAATAACTATTTTTAAGTGCCTTATAAATGTGGGTTTTAATTGGGTGAGAAGGGAATCGTCCGAAGTGCCCTCAATTTAAAATTTAAGTTTAGTCATCAGTTACTACGGGTCCCTATATGACTTATATAAACTTATTACTACTGCTTACCACAAGTAGTAGCCAAGACAGTATCCAAGGCACTCACCATATGTTGACCTTACCACTCCACCTATATGACTTGTAATGTGACCATATGATTCATGATAAGTCTGTACGACTCAAAGTGTGCCACTCATACTTACAGAAGAACTCATCCACAAACTTACTGATTTGGTTATGATTTGAGTGCAATGACTCATCAAGGCTCCCTAGAACTAATCAGGGGAGTTGTAGTCAAGACAATGAGGTATAAATTTCAGAAATTGTCAAGGATCAAAAACTTGAGTCATTACATACTCCCCCATAGGATCATTCATCCATGAATGACCGGACAACAATTTTACTAGCAAAATTTGACTCCGCATATTACCACACTTACATATTACCACACTTACCTTTAACAAATAAAAAAAATAAACATATTATGGAATACACATACCTTAAGCATGATTATCCAGAACGTGAAACAAGAAGGAGTACTTGGACTTCATGTCCTCCTCAGTTTCTTAAGTGACTTGTTCAACCTTTAGGTTTCTCCAAAGAACCTTCACTGATGCCACATCCTTTTTCCATAATCGACGGACGTACCAATCCAAAATCTCAACTGGGACTTACACATAGGATAAGAAATCTGAGATACCCACCTTCTCAAAGGGAAAGATAATCCAAATATCGTCTATGCACTTTCTCAACATCGAAACCTAAAACACTAGTTGAATTGATATAAAATTAGAAGGAAACTCCAATTCATATGCATCATTACTAACCCTACTAAAAATTAAGTACGAACTAACATAAAGGGGATTGATCTTCCCCTTTTTACCAAGCCACATCACTTCCTTCGTGGGAGACACCTTTAAGAACACCCAATCACTAACACTAAACTTTAACTCCGTTCGCCTCAGTTCGCGAAGGACATTTGGTGAATTTTAGTGTCCTTAAGTGTATCCCAAACCACCTTCACCTTCTCCATGGCTTAGTGAACCAAATAAAAAACAAATACCTTATTTTCACCTTTCTCAAATAAAATACCCTGGGTTTTGGCCCTTGGAAATTTCTTGAGCTTTGAGTTCACTATCTTGTTGATGACTTAACAATAGGAGTTGTATGGTGTGTGTACAAGTTAGGTAACCCTATTTCTTAGGATTCCAATAGCTGGTGGTTGAATTTTTTAATATTTGTAATGACTTGGTGGTAAGAGTCGTTACAGGTGATTATGGGGCATTAGAAGGATACTTGATCAAATCAGTAACTTATTGACATAACTTGCCTTCGTGTATGAGTGGCTAACTACGAGCCATGAGGATAGGTTGAATTGTATGTTGTCCAATGTCCAATCCCCTTGGGTTTTGTCATGGAAAAGCCAATACCATATAAGTCGGATGGTCTGGTAACAAGAGGGGTCAGAGAGTCATAGGGTATTGTAACCCCAAAGGACCACAAGCTAACCTATGACTTGTATCTATACATGTACACTATACAATATACATGTAAAATGCGGAAAACATGAACAATAGGCCATAAGGTTCAATTGATTAAACTATCTGATTAATCATAACATCCATACGGGGTAACAAATACCCAAAACAACTAATCTGAAAACCTCTAAATACTGTCGGAGTAAGGAGTCGAAGGAACATATCTCCAACTAACTTCGTAAAATTAAAGATAACCAAAGAAAATAAATGAAGTCAAATCATATCATCCTTGAATGAAGAGGACTTACTACAACTCTGTATATAGAAATACGACTACTGCTGCTGATCTGGAATTCGTGGCTTTGAACCTATGGTGTAACATAAAAGAAAGAATCATAGCGCAAATGCGTCAGTACAACTGAAAGTACTGAGTATACGAGTGAGGTAGGCTATATAAAAAAGGGATACATGCATGAGCCGTGCTAACTGAATGACTAATATGAACATCAGAATGCAAACATGCATACATAGTAACTTAGATAATGAATACGTGATATCTAGATCTTTATGCTAATACATGGTTTATTGATATCTAACATGACTAATATTGGGATTTCTGATAATATGGATGAATATGTCTAACAGTCCTGAATCTGATGGAAATACCTGAGTTTCGTACTGTAATTGAATTAACTATATTTGACAGTCCTGGTACACAGAAATGTAAGGAACTATCTGAGTTCTTTTACTGATACTGAGACTGAAACTATGGGAGGTAGTTGTTTAACTTACATGCCCCAAATGCACAATAATAGCTGAGCTGGGGTCCAATCTGTGCCCTAATTGGGAGGGAGTCAATACAGCGTCACTGGTGAGGACAAGCTGTGAGCGACCCTTATCTGGTAGGTTACTCTAATGCAAATAGTGGGACCCTTGTCTGACAAGTCGAATCACCTCATTAACACCAATCTAATATGTTAAGATGTCTCAATCTACGCTGGCTGCATAGTTCTAGAACACAATGATGACTACTAAGAATCACACCTTTATCTAGCAGGTAAGTTCCCATCCCTTGGTTCACTCGGTCCTAACTTCTACTCCCAACTGAAGAGATTTAACACGATTAACTGACTGTACATGAACTGAGTAACTGACTTTTTTTGACTGACAAAATAGTACTATTATCTGACAATTAACTGAAATCATGAGATTTGATCATATAAATAGAGTCCATAATTCACAATATCATAAATAGGGGATTTCATACTACACTTGGTTCTCAACATCTTAACATGGAAGGGGTTGCACATAATATGTATATACTCGTGTTTGTTCAATATCATGCTCATTCCATATCACAACAATAACACACAACAATAACATGGAGTTCATGTGGAGTCATAATAAATAGAACATGGGCTTGTCATTTAAGCACTATTAATTCATAAAAACATGGATTCTATCATTCTTGGTATTTTATCAAACACCTTACATGCACAACTTTGGGCATAGGTGTACTTATAAATTTGACAATCGTAATCCATCAAAAATTTATGGGTTTCAACTAACCTACTCGTATGCTTCATGAAAAACACATCAAGCTACAACCTTGAATCCAGAAAATAATCATCAACATTATTATAGTAATAACACAACAAGAAAATTACAATTTAGAATTTAAAACATGATTCTTGAGCTCCATGGATGAAAGGAACCCATGGATGAACACTACGCATACCTTAATGATTGAATCTTGAAAGAGGTCTAATGTTTCTGAAGGTTCTTAAAGAAATCCTTAGGCTTGCTTTTGATTTTTTTCTTGACTAGTGTTTAACCTCTTTGGGAGAGAATGTTCTTGTTCTTGAGGAGCCAATATTGTGAGGAAACCCTAATCTTGTGGTTGAGAGTGATGAGAGAGCTTTTTCAGATGTTTAACTTAAGAGAATGGAAGATAATACTCTTCTTGAGGTTTATAAGTCATGGGAAGTGAAGGAAAAGACCAAAATATCCTTGTAAAAACATCCCTCAGTTGCTGAAAAAAAAATAGCTGACTCCATTCATGATAAGTAATCAAGCTGGTGATAAGTCATCCCGAAATGTCATCACAAAAAGGTAAAATCTTGATTTTTCTAGTTAAGGTTAACAATTTCTAGTTAAGGTTAACAACATTGGTGATAGGCCATCATAGGCGTGATAACATATCTAAAAATTTCATCACTGGGGATGAAAATATACCCAGGGATGACGACATTGGTAATATGTCGTCACGCCTGTGACAGCTTATCACGAATTTTGTCACTCAGTTTTGCAGCTTGATATAATAGAGTAAAATGGGCATAACTCCTTGCTCCGATATCGAATTTAGGAAAAATTGGTATCGTTGGAAATATAATTCAATTATATATTTGTTGGGGGGTCATGAGATCAAAAATTCATAGCATAACAAGAGATATACTCATTTGAAGCTTACTATACCAATATCTTTCTCAAGAATTCAATCGATAAGGAAATGTTTTGATTCGTCTATTATCTAGAACACTTTTGAGGCCTTAATATGAATCAACCATGATCATAACACTACCAAAGAACTAAAAATTCATTAGTCATGAGTTTGAAGCATGATGCTAAAAGGTCTGAACTTTTGGGGTATTACAATATCTCCCCCTTGGGAACATTCGTCCACGAATGAGACTCACTAAGCGGAGATTACTAATGTACTGGCCTTAATTAAGGGATGAAACATCTTAAACATGATGACATAATTGACCTGAATGATAAGCTCAATATATCTGAACTTACTAAATATGCATATCTGAACCATAACTGACAAGCTAAACTCATGCATATTTGATGTATAATTGCGTGACTGAACTGTTACATATATGCATGACCGAATGCAATGATATTTAATTCCAAATTTTTAAATCGAATTCTGAACCAGAAAATAAATAAGCTTAAGGAGAACTATAACCTTCAGCTTGATATAAATTGGCAGAGAAGAGGTGAGGATTCTTGGTACGCATATTTTCTTCTGCTTCCCAAGTAGCTCCCTCAACGGACTGGTTTCACCAAAGAACGTTAACTAGAGAGACTTCTTTATTCCTTGTCTATGTGTCTGATAGTCTAGAATTTCGACCAGAATATCTTCGTATGAGAGGCTGTTCTGGATATCAATGCTCTGAGTAGGGACTACAGCTGAAGGGTCACATATGCACTTCTTGAGAAAAGAGACAAGGAAGACTGGATGAACTAAAGATAGATTTGGAGGAAATTCGAGCTCATAAACTACCTTACCTAAGCGACTGAGAATTTTGAAAGGAATAACATATCGGGGACTGAGGTTTCCCTTCTTGTCAAATTTAATCACCCCCTTCATAGGAGAGATCTTGAGATAGAAAAAATCATCAACCTTGCATTCTAGATCATTTCTACTAACGTCTGCATAAGACTTCTACCGACTCTGAGCAGCCCTAAGTCTTTCTCTGATTAATTATACCTTCTCTTAGGAATCAAATACTAAGTTAGACCCTATAACTGAGGCCTCACTAACTTTGAACCAACAGATTAGAGATCTGTACCTCCTACCATAGAGAGCTTCAAATGGAGATATCTAAATAATGGAATGATAGCTATTGTTGTATCAAACTCAATCGAAGGCATGCAACCATCTCATTTCCTTGAAAACATTTGCAGATGCCCTTAGCATATCTTCTAGTGTCTGAATGGTCCTTTCTTCTTGACCATTTGTTTGAGGATGAAAAATTGTACTGAGATGAACTTGGGTACCAAGACCGTTTTGGAATGCTTCCCATAAGTGAGAGGTGAACTGGGTACCTGTATTTGAGATAATAGATAGTGGAACATCATGTTATCTGACCAACTCCCTGATGTATAGTTTGGCGTAATCCTCGGCTGAATAAGAGGTATGAACTGGAAGGAAATGAGTTCACTTAGTCATGCTGCCTACAATGACCCAAACTAAATTGTGTTGAATATGAGTTCGAGGGAAACCCATCACTAAGTCCATGTTCACTTCTTCCCACTTCAAAGTAGGAATAGTAAACTCTTGCATAGAACCACTAAGCTTATGATGCTCTATCTTAACCTGCTGACATGAAGAGCACTTAGCCATAAAAGCTACAATATTTCTGTTAATCCCTCTCCACTAATAGATTTCCCGTAAGTCACGGTTCATCTTAGTATCCCCTTGATGAATAGAGTATCGCACACCATGTTCCTCTACAAGAACCCACTACCTCAATTCATCCATATCTGGAACACAAAGACAACCCTGACAATGAAGGAGACCATCTCCCCCTTAGGAGAAAACATTAACCTTCTGATATCTGATTGACCCATTTATCTTGACAAGGCTAGGATCCCTGTCTTGATTTTATTTCACCTAAAAAACTAGAGATAATTCTGAACTACTATGAACACATACACCACCCTCTGAAGAATCGACTAAGCAAACACCTTGTCTGGTAAGCTGATGGATTTCCTGAGCCATATTCTTTTTGCTATCCTTAACGTGAAAAACACTACCCATGGAGAGTTTACTGAGAGCGTTGTCCATAATGTTGTCCTTGCCCGAATAGCAAAGGACACTCATATCATAATCCTTCAAGAGCTCTAACCACCTTCTCTGATGAAGATTGAGATCTTTTTGGGAAAGGACACACTAAAGACTCTTCTGATCAATGAGGACATCTACATGAACTCCGTATAGATAATGCCTCCAATTCTTTAAGGCAAATACTATGAATGCTTACTCAAGATCATGAGTAGGATAATTCTTCTCATGGGGCTTTAACTGTCTGGGGGAGTAGGATATGAACTTACTATTTTGCATGAGGACACAACCTAGACCCACTCTGGATGGATCACAATACATTACAAACCCATCTGAACCATCTGGAAGAGCTAGAACTAGAGTTGAGGTAAGGCGACTCTTCAACTCCTAAAAACTATTCTCACATGAATCTGACCAATGAAAATTGACCTTCATTTGAGTCAATCTGGACATAGGGGATGGAATAGATGAAAATCCCTCAACAAACTTGTAACGCACTAAAATTTGGGTCCCGGGACGTCACACGGTGCTTAGGGGCACAAGTGACCCCAAGCTAACCCTCTTACTAGCATAACTCATAAACAACTAGATAAAACGATTAAATCTATATAAGATCAGTGAAAACATAGAACTTATTCGAACTTGCTCAATACAATTATGAACTTTACAAGATTACAACTCTACTTTTACAAATGAAACTTAAACTGAATACATCAACTTCTACTGACTGTCTACGAATCCTCTACTGGTACTGACTTCAGATAGATGGGTCATGACTCTCGACTACCCAAACTCAATACGACTAAAGTAAGAAAAAAATACAACACTTCACGAACTGTATAATTAACTCAAGCCCTCGAATCAAAAAAACTTATCACCTGTTGACTGGAAGCTGCAAACTGATTGAATATGGTATCTGTGCTATAGCTTGTACATACATTATAAGGAACTGTAGCATATAGAAATATATGGGGGTCAGTACTTTAAGGAATATACTAAGTATGTGGGGGTGCAATGCAACATTATAAATAATATAATAACTGATTATGAAAATCATGAATGGTGATGATAACAACTTTCTTTGCTTGAATTAATTGAAATATATTACTTGTAAATCATCAATAATAATACCAAAATTATAAATATCATAAATCATTATACTTAACTCAAACTCTTTAAATCATGACTTAGAGTGACTCGGTAACTCATGAAACTTGAACTCTTATGGACTTGGGAGTTTCTTATAGCCGACACAAGTACAGCATGTGAGCCACATGGAGTCCAACATTTTACCCTCCTAAGGAGAGAACCTCATATTGGCGAGGGTGTCATACTTTTTCCAAGGAGTACAACCTCAGTTTGTCAATCACAATCCTATACTCGGCCTCTGGCCCACAATCATATATATCAATCCTACGGTGGC
>NC_061115.1:61279227-61401935 GCF_002878395.1 Capsicum annuum
ATACTCGGCCTCTGGCCCACAATCATATATATCAATCCTACGGTGGCACGTAGTTTTGGGGAATACCATATTTCGCATTCGGTGCTAAATACTCCTCCCTGACTAAGCTCAGAACGCATTAGGGAATCCACCTTAATCAATATCAACTCATGGGTCTATTATAAATACCAAAATATAAATATATATATATATCTCATCTGTAAATCATATACTCTGTGGATCCCTAACTCGAGTCAAAATCAAATAATACTTCTCAACAACACGATCTATTAATTCATTAAGTGATGGTAACATCAATAACTTTGAGGAAATATCAAGACTCATTATAACGATTCAATCTCATGAATCAATATACTTAATAATCCAATTTTTCATAAGGAAGTTTAAAGCTTGACACATATCTTGAAAGCACTTGAAATACCAACTCATGGTAGAAACATAAAATTCACAATATTAAATATGAAGTCAAAATTTGGAAATTTTAAAATAATCATGTACCAAAAACTTCAATAAAACATCATAGGACTCATTCTTGACTCTCAAGCTCAAATAACAATATATATAGATTCAATAATCAATTTCTCATAGAAAAGCTTAAATCATGACACTTATCTCAAATCATTTAGAAACTATTAACTCATAAAAACAATATTAAACTCATGGCATAAGTTACCAATTTAACAAATAAATGATGAAATAGTCATGTGTGTCAATCTCGAATAGCTCAAATATCATAAATCATTAATAAAGTAATTTGGGTGTAAACCCACTTTGCAAAAATCATGAACTTCAATAGTAGAAATTGAATCTTTAGGCACAAGAACGAAAGAATTGTTCTTGTTCAAACCCCACATACCTTGGATTATGGATTTAAGATGAACAATCTTGATTGGAAACTCTTCTTCACACTTTTGAGCGAAGTTTCTTGATTCCTTTGACTTGAAAAAATTTGATTCTTGGACAACTTGGTGACATCTTTGGAAGATTCTTAAATTTCATTGAGAAGATTTAATTTAGGATTTTAGAAGAAAATCCTAGTTTCTTGATCTATTTCTTGGAAGAGAATGAGAGATAATGAAGGTTTTATACACTACTAGTATATATATAGAGGCTAAAAATGAGTTAAAAAGACCAAAATAACCTTTTAAAAACATCCTTGAGTTGCTGGAAAAATGTACTTGATGCCATTCATGATGGGCCATTAAGTCCATGATAGGCCATCACGAATGGTAATCACAAAAAGGGGTTCAATTCTTGATTTTCTGCCCAGGTCTGACAACGTCATCAGAAATGTCATTAGAAAGTGATGACTTCATCAAAAATGGTGCCAGAAATGTGACAGCCCATCACAACCGTCGTCACCGTTTACGAGCTTGACCATGCTTGAGTAAAATGGGTATAAATCTTTGTTCCGATATTGTAATTTGGATAAATTGGCATAGTTGGAAAGATAATTCAATTATCTATCTGTTTATATATCATGAGCTCAAAAATTCCAAGTATATTGAGAGATATACTCGTTTGAAGTTGACTATACCAATATCCTTTCCAAGAACTCAATCGGTAGGGAATGTTTTCATTCGCCCAATCGTTGGGACATATTTAAGGCCTTAATACACACCATCCTTTATTAGAAAAAAACCAAATCACTATAATTTATTTTCTCAAGAGCTTGATTCATGGTTGCAGTATTGGTTAGAGTCTCAGGGAATTAGAAAATGGCTTTAACTTTCTCACCGGGTGTTTGATTCAGGTGAATTTTATGTCGATGGAAAGCTTATCCAATTATCCACATGATCAAGAGTAGAATTTAAGGAAATAAAACATGATATAAATAACAATAAATTTGGAAGTCATCTATATTCACGCAAAATATGGATTTAGGCTTAAAAAATGATTTTAGTATTACAAAACTATCTGTATTAGCCAGCCAAACCCAAGAAACTCCTGATATCTAATGAAGAGGCACAATGAGGCCAGTTTCTTACCGCTTTGGTCTTCTGAGGATCTACTCTACAGCCATCCCTGGAAATAATATTGCCAAGGAATGCTACAAACCTTACCCAAAACTCGTACTTACTGAATTTGGTAAATAACTGGTGATCTCTGTGGGTCTGAAGAACAATTATGATATGGTATTTATGATCGCGCTTTGTGTGGGAATAGACCAGGATATCATCTATGAACACTATGACCAATATGTCTTAGTACTATTTGAACACACGGTTCATCAAGTCCATAAAAGCGGCTGGGGCATTAGTAAGACCAAAGGACATGACTAGAAAATTAAAGTGACCATACCGAGTACGAAAATCTATCTTTGGGATGTTACATTCTCTAAATCTAAGCTGATGATAGCCTGATTTGAGGTCTATCTTGGAGAAATAACTAGCACCCTAAAGTTGGTCAAACAATTCATCCATCCTAGGAAGAGGATACCTGTTCTTAACCATGACTTTATTGAGCTGATGGTAATCAATGCACATTCTGAGAGAACCATCTTTCTTATGAATGAATAAGACTGGGGCACCTCACGGGGAAATACTGGGTCTAATGAATCCCTTATCTAATAGATCCTTCAACTATTATTTCAGTTCTCTGAGCTTTGCTAGTTCCATTCTGTATGGCAGAATAGAAATAGGCTGAGGATTTGGAATAAGGTCAATGCTGAAGTCTATTTCTCTTTCGGGAGGAATGCCTGGAAGATCTTCGGGAAACATCTCTGAATAGTCATTGACAATTGGGACTGATTCAAGACTGGGAGATAAAAAACCATAGTCTTTGACATGAATGAGATGATTAACACATTCGTTAGATATCATTTTCCTTGCCTGAAGGTAGGAAACAAGATGACCCATAAAAGATGAAGTATTACACTTCCACTCTAGGACGGACTCATTCAGGAACTGAAACTGAACTATCCTATTTTTGTAGTCAAATATGGCATAGCAGGAATAAAGCCAATCCATGCAGAGAATGACATTAAAATTAGTTATCTCTAACTCGACTAAATATACTGATGTGGCCTTCTAGAATAACATAATCGGGCATCTCATGTATACCTATCGAGCTATGATATTTTTTTCGACTAGGGTAGAGACTGAAAAGGGCTCTACTAGAATTTCAGGACTAATTCAAAAATCGTCCGCTATATAAGGAGTAACAAAAGACAAGGATGCACTTGGATCTAGTAAAGCATAAACATGAACATGGAAAATCAGCAACATGGTAGTAAGGAAATAAGGATCATTTTCCTAATCCTGTTGGTTCTGAAGAGTATAGAGTCTGTTTGGGCGTTGCCCACTAGTAGTACTAGAACTGGCACCCTTCTAATTTGGGCAATCAGACTGGGATGTGGAATGATTCTGCTAACCCTGCAGACCTGACTGCAGATACTCTCTAACCCTATGGCCTGGCTTGCAACAACTGAAACAAACATCGCTACTAGCTCTACAGGTATCCTTGTGGTTCTTACCATAAGTCTGACACAAGAGGTTAGTTAGGGAATTGCTGACACTTCCCTAAGACTTAGAGCCTGGTGCTTGATCTAAGTTGCCATCCATATATTTTAACATTGGGCAATGTTTGAAGAAGGAGCTGGAGCTGCTGGCTTAGGACAAAACTGCAAATAGTTTTCTCCTTCTGATTTGGGTTGAGCAAAACTGAAATTGCCTGACCTTGCTATTTTTTACACCTCTCCCTAGTCCTAATATTCTGCCTCTCTATTTTCTGAGCATAGTTCATGAGCGTGGCTAAAGTCATACCATTGTTTAGTATCGCAGATCTACACTCATCTACTATGCTATCATTCTCCCCTGACATGAACTTGCTCATCTTAGCCCTATTGTCTGCAACCACATGAGGGGCATATCTTGCTAACTGAGTAAATATGAGAGAGTTCTATTTAATCATCTTATTTCCCTTCTTAAGGTTGATGAACTCTGGAACTTTTGCCTCCCTCAGCTCTTGGTGAAAGAACCTCTTAGACTTCCACTATTTGTACTAAGAGTGAGAAATATCTTGTAATTGGTATACGGCTAACTTGGAACTCTAACAAAAAGTAATACCCATGATGTCTATGACCTTCTAGACTTGGTTAATGAATTCCTGGGGTTCTTCATCAGACTTAGACCTAAAGAAAGATGGAGGGTTCATTCGGGTGAAGTCCCAAATCCTAGATGTGGCTGAGTTAGCCACTGTATTTGCTAGAATAGCTAGTGGCCATTCATTTTGGGCAGCCACAAACTGAGCAAGAGTGGTAAATACGGTCCTAAACTCTGCAGGTGAAACATGATCACTAGAAGTTTCTTCAGGCTGAGGCGCTAACTAATTTCTTCTCTTAGGAGGCATGTTCTAAAATAATTAGAAGAAGCGGATTAGACTGAGAGACTAACTTTTGATTATGCTCACTGGCACGACATTAGTATGAAAAGAGGGGAAACTATTTTTAAAACATCTCATACACTCTTTTACATAAATGTGGCACGCAACACACTGATGTACAAGACTCTACTATATACGGCTTTTAGATTTCCTAGGAATCTATTGAACCTTAGGCTCTGCTACCAAGTTTGTAACACCCCAATTTTCTGAACTGGAATGCTACACGATTCTTATGACCCCGAAGGACTGCAAGGTAACCCATGATTGATATTTGTACCTATATACTGCATAATATACATGTAATATGTAGAAAATATGAAAAATAGGCCATAAGGTTCAACTAAATAAAATATTTGACAAATCATAACATCCATATGGGGTAATAAATACACAAAATAACTAAAGTCTGAAACAAAACAGAACTAAATCTAAAAGCCTCTAAATACTATCTTAGTAAGGAGTTGAAGGAACATATCTCCAACTAACTCTGTAAACTAAAAAATAACTGAAGAAAATAAATAAAGTCAAATCATATCATCCCTAGATGAAGAGGACTCACTGTAACTCTGTATAATGAAATGCGACTGCTACTGTTGAACTAAAACACGTGGTTCTGAACCTATGGTATAACGTAAAAGAAAGCACCATAGCGCAAATGCGTCAGTACAACTAAAAGTAATGAGTATACGAGTGAGGTAGGTAATATGAAAAAGGGTATATATGTTTGAGCAGTGCTAACTGAATGACTAATATGAACGTGAGAATGCAAACATAAATACATAGTAGCTGAGATCGTTAATATGTGATATCAAGATCTATACGCTAATACATGGTTTATATATATCTAATATGACTAATATTAGTATTTTAGATAATATGGATGACTGTGTCTGACAGTCCTAAATCTGATGGAACCAGTAATTGAATTAGCAATATCTGATAGTCTTGGTATACTAAACTCTAAAGAAATTTCTAAGTTCTTCTAATGACTCTGAGACTGAAACTAAGGGAGGTAGTTGTTTAACCGACATACCACAAATGCACTATAATAGCTAAGCTAGGTTCCAATTTATACCATGATTTGAAGGGTGTCAATACCGCGTCACTAGTAAGGACAAGTTATTAGTGTCCCTTAACTGACAGGTTAATCTAATGAGAATGGTGGTACCCTGGTCTTACTAGTCGAATCACCTCATCAACCCTAATCTGATAGGTTAAGATGTCTCAACCTATGCTGGCTACGTAGTTTTGGAACACAAGGATGACTTCTAAGAATCAGACCCTTATCTGGTGAGTTCCCATCCTTGGGTTCACTTAGCGATAACATCTACTCCCATCTAAAGAAATTGAACATGATTAACTGACTATACATGGACTGAGTAACTTATTTTTGTTAACTGATGGAATGGTACTATTATATGAGAACATACTAAGATCATGAGATTTATAAGATTTCCTGAGTCACATGACTGTCTTAGTTCTATAGATCATGGATTGATAGAGATTATCATGATACTATGATATGTCTCTACCCACACAAGTATATTTTTTGGGTACAAGTGCTCTGAGAACACGATGGAAGAAAACTGACACACATGACTGACTTGATCATAAGAATAGAGTCCACAATTCACAATATCATAAGTAGGGGATTTCATACTACATTGGTTCTCAACATCTTATACATGGAAAGGTATGCGCACAACATGTATATACTCGTGTTGCTTCAATATCGTGCTCAGTCCATATCACAGCAATAACACACATGGAGTGTTAATAATAACATGGAGTTCATGTGGAGTCATAAAGAATAAAATATGGGCTTGTCATTTAAGCACTATTATGTCATAAAATCATGGATTCTATCATTCTTGGCATTTTATCAAACACCTTGCATGCACAACTTTGGGCATAGGTGTACTTATCAATTTCACAATCTTAATACATATAAAATTCATGGGTTTCAACTAACCTACTTACATGCTTCATGAAAAACACATCAAGATACAACCTTGAATCCAAACAACAATCATCAACATGATTATAGTCATAACACAATAAGGAAACCACAATTTATTATTTAAAACATGATTGTTGAGCTTCATGGATGAAAGAGACCCATGGATGAACACTACACATACATTAGTGATTGAATCTTTAAAGAGACCTAATGTTTCTGAAAGTTCTTGACGAAATCCTTAGGCTTGCTCTTGATTTTTTTCTGGACTAGGTTTTAACCCCTTTGGTAGAGAATGTTCTTGTTCTTGAGGAGATGATCTTGAGAAGAAACCCTAATCTTGTGGTTAAAAGTGTATGAGAGAGATTTTTGAGATATTTAACTAAAGAGAATGGAAGATAATATGATCCTTAAGGGTTATAAGTCATGGGAAGTGAAGAAAAAGACCAAAATACCCTTGCAAAAACATCCCTCAATTACTGGAAAAAGATCGCTAATGACATTCATGAAAAGTCATCAAGCTAGTGATAAGTCATCACGAAATGTCGTTACAAAAAGGTGAAATCTTGATTTCCTGGTTAAGGTTGACGACATGTGTGATAGGCCATCACGGGCGTGATGACTTACACAAAATGTCATCACTGAGGAGGGAAATCTGCCCAGGAATGACGACATTGATGATAAGTCATCAGGCTTGTGACAGCTTATCACGAATGTCATCACTCAGTTTCCCATCCTAATATGTTATTGTAAAATGGGCATAGCTCCTTGCTTTGATATTGGATTTAGGAAAAATTGGTATCGTTGGAAGATAATTCAATTATATATCTGTTTATGGGTTATGAGATTTGAAATTAATAGTATAACTAGAGATATGCTGGACTTAATTTGACTATACCAATATCCTTCTCAAGAATTCAATCGGTAAGGAAATTTTTTGATTTGTCTATTAGCTGGGACACTTTTTAGGCCTTAATATGAATCAACATTAATCATAACACTACATAGGAACTAAAAATTTATTACTCATAAGTTCGAAGCATGATTCTATAATGTCTGAACTTTTGGGGTATTACAGGTGTACATTGTATGGTTATCCAACTCACTATTTTATGACGACTCAATGGTACGAGTCTTACATTTTGTTCACAAGTCAAGGGGGTCGACTCGTAACCACATGCGTTCTTTTTACAGGTTTTAGCTAGGGCACTTTAGACATTTCTAACTTAAAACCCTTAACACACCATGCCCCTGTAAATATTTTTAGTCATTCATTCCACACATTATAAAATTGAATATCCCCTTTACCCTATCAAAATTCTCTGAAGAATAATTGGCTAGGGTGTCTCCAAAGTTGTCATCTAAAGGATTAAGAATTAATTTCTCTCTGTGAATCTTTATATTCAGACAAGTGACTCTTCCCTCATTGTTATTTTACTAAAGGCATATGTTTTAATATTTTAATTTTATGGTGTTGTTATGGTTTTGAAATAATGGTTGGGGTTTTGGATATTCATTGTTGATTAATGTTTCTCATGATTTAATTATGGTTTTTTTCATAGTTTCATTATTGTTTTACATATGTGGGTGTATGAGAATGGTAATTCAAGTGAGGGGTCATGGTTGATCCCAAAATTTGATGATTTTAGCTTTAATAATGACATACTCTAAACCTATTTGTGAAATTCTCAATGAGAACAATTTATGTCGTATAGTTTGATTATTATTAGACTCCTTACATTACATAAATGGTTAAAGAAACATAAATTGGTTCTGGTAGGTTACATATGGTTTTGAAAAGGCCATGGTGGCCATGGATTGAATATAAATATTTTTGGTTTAATGGGAAATGATAGAGTCCAATTTGATTTAGTGGTTTATATGGCATAAGGTAATAGACTTGCAAGCTCTAATTTTTGTATGATGATACCAATGGTTAATGCCTAATTAAAAGAATCCTTTGTAAATGGTTGAAAATATGTAAATATTTTAATACGGGCTTAAATAGGGTTGAATAGGAAGGACGTGGAAGGTGGAGTTCCTTGATAGACCAATATTAGAACTCAGATTTACCGATATGAGGGAGGTTTTAGTGACCCTGTGCATGATGTCACACTTTATATGTACTATTCATCCTAGGTTCTTTTCTTCGATCATGAAACTAAAATACATGGGCCCTTTTAGTAGGGGGAGCTGAACCCATATAGCCCATGGGTTGTTTTAGTACAGCCAAGCTATACAACCCATTTGAAGGATTTAAAAATCTACAAAACCTAATTTAAGGATTTAGATGCATGCTAAACCTTGTTCTCTATCTCAAAATGATATATATATATGTATACATGTAATTGGATAATGTTATTTGACATCATTTTGAATAATTCAATTATTTTACCTTAATCCCTAAGTTACATGCTTGATTTTACTCCACAAATTATCTTTGAGTGTTGTATCCGTACGTGATGTAGGAACTAGCCATACTACCATTTCCCCTACTCAGTAACTTAGATTTGGGGACAACTTTAAGTTAGATTGAAGTGATGAGATTCCATACTCTAGAAGGCTCAATTTCATGTTATGGACTTCATTTCATTATTGATATTAATTTGATTTTTATTTTATCTATGGTCGGGGAAATATCCCAATCGAACAGTTCTTGATTGTAGTTAGAGGCTTTGTCAGACTACTATAGGTATGGGTTGTGTTGGTATTAGTCTGAACATTGGTAATGGTATTAGTATTAGAATTGGTATTGGTTGGACATTTTGTTGTGACTTTTATTATTATTATAGACTTCTTTTTATCGTCTAGAGACTATTATTATTTTATATTGTTGTATGTTCGAAATTCATTCAACATAAAAGTATAGGGTAAGTAATGGTTGGGTATTGGGGGTGGTCTCCGATCCTTGTTCGACTTGAGATTCCTAACACGACTTGGCCCTGGTTTAGTTTATTTCAAATTAGTATCAAAGCCTAGGTTCATAGTCATGTTGGAGTTCACAAAGCCATGTCTAGTAGAGTCTCTTTTAACGGTGTGTTGTGTGACACACTTATAAGGGAGAGGCTAAAAGGCATTGAGAAATATTTCTCTTTCCTTTGTTGTATTTTTGAGCTACAGATCTAAGGGCATGAAATATTCTCTAATACCCATTTGTTAACTTTACTGATCATGGCTCCCCGAGAATTTGAATCTCATGGAAACTCATGTTTCCCATCTGAGGACAATATTTATAGGACACATCCTACTTATGGGGTCTAGACCCGGTATAGGGGTCCAGTTCTTGATTGTCCTCCTGGAATTCCACAGGTCCCCTTCAGTCCTTCTCAAGATCCTCAGGCTGATGTGACAAATGCTGAGTTTTGTTACTCTATCCGTATGTTGGCACAATTTGTAGTTTCTCAGGACAGGCATGGTTCTTCTATTACTACATTTTCTGAGGCTATAAGGGTTGGCTAGTTTATGAGATTTGATCCTCCAACCTTTACGGGTGTTAGGGTTAAGAAGGATACTCAAGATTTTATTGATGAAATAGAAAATATCTCCCGTGTTATACTTGTTGCAAATGTTGAGGGCGTGGAATTTGTTTCCTATAAACTGAAAGATATAGCTTACCAATGGTATGAGGAACGGGAACAAGTTAGGGGTCACGATGTTAAGTTAGCCCTATGGGATAATTTCTCTAGCTCTTTTTTGACCACTTATTTCCTCAAAAATGGAGGGAAGCAAAGAAAGAAGAGATCATTAACTTGAAGTAAGGTAGGATGTTAGTTAAGTGGTATGCCTTGAAATTTCACCAGTTATGATGGTATGCTCTAGTGTTAGTTTCTAGCAAGTGGTCTAGAATGAGGAAGTTCACTGTTGAATTATCCCAAAGCTTTATTTTAGAGAGTAAGGCTGCTTTGTTAAACAATCACATAGACATTTCTTGTTTGGTTGTGTACATACAGATTGTTGGGAAAGAGAAGAAAAAATATTTGAAGATAGGGCAAAGATCAAGCAAGAAGTTTAGATTTTTTTAGCAGTATGGTGGCCAAAAATAGAGTGGTAGGGATGGTGAGAGCTTTCTAAAATAAGTAAGGCGATTCTAGTTCTTATTTGATAATTAGTAATCCCTACCGAATGTCATCTGGGGAAAGGAATTTTCATGGTGGCTACAATTATAGGGAATAGGGGGCCTAATCTCAAGCTTGTTGTAATACCCTATATTTTTTCCTAGCTAATTTCATCTCAAGAATGTCTAGTATTAGATTCTAAATTGAATGATGGTTATTCCATGAGGAATTTTCAAGTTTTTTACTTTTTTTCATGCGGAAAATTCAATAAGCTTTCCATCGATATAAGATTCACCCAAATTCGATAACCGGGTCAGAAGTTACGACTATTTCAAGTTCCCATTGTAAAACAACGCTATATTAGTTAGTGGCACGCCGTGCTAAAAGAGGAAATTGTATTTTTAAATTATACTAGGGCTCCGCAATTATGGCGCTCGCGACAGGGCCCATATTCAGAATTGTCGATTTCCCAGTGTCTCAGTGCAATTTCTCCCATGTCACACCAAAGTTCTAGGTCACAAAGGAAGTGGAAATATGATGGCCCCATGTCGCACCATCCCTTAATTTCCCAATTGTCAAATTCCTGTGACATGATGCAATAGCGCAGCGTCATGCCAGGGGTCTAATTTGGGAAATTTTTATTGAATTTATAAGGCACGTCCAGGGTTAAAAGGGTTAACTTCCCACTCCTATTTAAGCCCTTTAACATATGATTCAGCCACTTTTCACCCAAAATACACTCTCTTCGCTCAAAAACCTCTCAAGAACAAGCTAGGGTTTTCATAAAAGATCCAATTTCAAGAATGTTTCTCACTCAAAATTCTTGAAATCATGAACTAAGGTATGCATAGTGTTTATTCATGGACTCATTTTGTCCATGAAGCCTAAGAATCCCTTTTCTAAATTCAAGTTATGAATTTTCTTATGAATTTAATGATTTGGCTACTTTTGATCATGTTGATAATGAATAATTGAATTGTATTCCATGAATGAGTGCTAAATTCCTTATGAGTTGATTTTGTATGGGTATAGATTCATCAAATCCTATGACTAAACCGTTGAATAATGAAATTAGCATTGAACCATGTTGTTTGATTATTGTACAATGATGTTTACATGTACCTTGCTTACAATATGTTTGATTAAATGCCTAGATGAAGGAAAAGTACCTAACTAGCAGGATACTATGAAATCCCCATGTGTGTACAAGCTTATGCCTATCGAATGTTTGATGAAATATTTCAGTAAATGAGTTATGATAATTATTATGTACTCAAGAAATTCATGCTTTGTCCGTTTCCTTCTATCGAGTCCTGGGGAAACTTGTACCCGAAACATTAGTTGTGTGCTTAGAGCTATGTCATGTTTTCACGATACTCTCAGTCAAGCTATGAATCCTTAGACTTTTGACAGTCTTATGACTCAAAAAATCTCCATGATATCATGAACTCAGTCAGTTCTAAAATGTCTGTAGTATTTTGTTAGTTAACTGAATTTAATAACTCAACCCACGTTCAGTTCAGTAAATCATGTTCAGTGTCTATTCAGATGGGAGTAGGAATTAGCATCGAGTGAACCCAAGAATGGGAAAGCACACTATCAGATGAGGGTGTGATTCTTAGAAGATAACTTTTCATTCTAGAACAATGTAGCCAGCATAGGTTGAGACATCAACATTGTCCGATGAGGGTTGATTAGGTGGATAAGCACTATTAGATAATGGCCGCACCATTCTCTTTTGGGGATACAATCAGATAAGGGTCACCGATAGCTTGTCCTTACCAGTGGCGCGGTATTGACACCCTTCCAATTAGGGTTATAGATTGGATCCTAACTCATCCATAATGGCATATTAGGGGAATATTGGTTAGATAACTAATTCCCATAGTTTTATGTTATAGAATCAGGACTGTCAGATATATTAAATCAGTCTTAGCAATAAAACACAGATAGTTTTTTAGATTTCAGGATTGTCTAATACAGTCAACCCAGATACAGTACAAAACTCAAATAGTTCCATCAAATTCTGTTATCAGTTATATTCAGATTCTGTAATCATGTTATCACAATATTAGTGTCATTTGTTTTGTCTCATGCATGTATTCTCACACTTATGATAGTTAGTCAATTATTATAATTGTTTATGCATATGAACCCCATGCATTCATCCTACCTCACATGTATACCAGTACATTAAAAGTACTGATGTATTTGTGCTATGGTGTCTTATACCATAGGTTAAGAGACATGAGCTCCAGAGCAATAGTATATTCTAGATATCCACAGGCAGAGTTAAAAGTAAGTTCTTATTTTTTGAGAACATGATCATTTCCCTATTATATCATTAATCAGTTTATTAGTTGGAGTTAGTTGGGGACACATCCCATCAACTCCTTACTTAGAAAGATCAGTCTGTTAGAGGCTTTCTACACTATCATGTTTTAGAACAGTATGTTTAATTTTGTTTTGGATATTCTAGTACCCCACACAGAGGTTATATCATTCAGATCATGTTCAGTACTGAGCCTTATGTCCTTTCAGTTCATCTTTCCATTTTAAAAAATATTTTATGTAGTATATAGGTTAAAATATCAGTCATGGGTTAGCTTTTGGTCCTTCGGGTTCATGAGCACCATGTACTATTATGGGTACCAAATTTGGGGTGTTACAAAATTGGTATCATAGCCTAAAGTTAAATAGAGTCATAGGAATTCTTAAAGCCACATCTAGTAGAGTCTTGTACATGGGTGTAGTGTGCACCACATTTATGTAGAAGAGGCTATAATATGTTTTTGGAATAGTTTCCCTCCTTTCGGTATTCTTTTCATGCCAGTAAGAATAATATTAAGTCAATCTCTCCATGTAATCTGTTTCCCCCTTCCTTCTATAGAATATGCCTCTTAAAAGAAGAAATAGAAATTAGTTATTTATGAAATTCAGTAAGTGCAAATTTTGGCTAATGTGAATACCATTCCTTGGTCACATTGTTTACGGCGATGGCATTAGAGTAGATTCTCAAAAGGCCAAAGTAGTAAGAAACTTGTCTTAACCTATCTCTCCATCAGATATTAGGAGTTTTCTATTTTTATCTAGCTCTTACAGATGGTTTGTTGAGGGATTTTCTTTTGTTGCATCCCCTATGTCTAGATTGACTCAGAAGAAAGTGAAGTTTTAGTGGTCAAATCCTTGTGAGAAGAGTTTTCAGGAGTTAAAGACTCGACTCACCTGAAATTTAGTCTTAGCTCATCTAGATGATTCAGATGGGTTCTTAGTGTATTGTGATGCATCTATAGTGGGTCTAGGTTGTGTCTTCATTTAGCATGGTAAGTTCATAGCCTACACCTCTAGACAACCGAAGACCCATGAGAGGATTTATCCTACTCATGATCTTGTGTTAGCAGCTGTAGTCTTTGCCTTGAAGGTTTGGAGGCATTATCTCTATGGAGCTCATGTACATGTTTTCAGAGATCATAAGAGTCTTCAGTATGTCTTTTCTCAGAAACGTCTCAATCGTTATCATAGAAGGTGGTTAAAGATCTTAAAAGATTATGACATGAGTGTCCTCTATCATCCAGGCAAGGACAATATAGTGACCAATGCTCTCTGTAGATTGTCTATGGGTAGTGTTGCTCATATGGATGATCGTAAGAAGAAGTTACCTAAGGAAGTACATCAGCTTGTCAGACTAGGCTTTCTCTTAGTAGATATAGATAATACTGATATATGGGTTCATAGTAGTTTAGAATCATCTCTAGTTTCAAAGGTGAAAGAAAAGCAATATAGAGATCCCAGCTTTGTCACGTTGAAATAGTCAGTGCAGGATCATAAAGTAGAGGTTTTTTCCCATGGGGAAGATGGTTTCCTTCATTTTTAGGGTCGTGTCTGTGTTCCAGGTGTGGATGACTTAAGGCAGAAAATTCTTACAGAAGTGCATGGTGTGCGCTACTCTATTCATCCAGGGGCCACAAAGATGTACCATGATTTGCGTGAATTCTATTGGTGGAGTGGGATGATGAGAGATATTGTATAGTTTAAGGCTAAGTTCTCTATATACCAGCAGGTTAAGATAGAGCATCAAAAGCCTAGTGGTCTATGCAGGAGTTCAGTATTCTTACTTGGAAGTGGAAAGTTGTGAACATGGACTTAATGACGAGTTTGCCGCAAACTCATCATCAGCATGATTCATTCTTGGTCATTGTAGAAAAAATAACCAAATAAGCTTATTTCTTTCCAGTTCATACCTCTTATTTAGCTGAGGATTACACTAAACTCTACATCGAGGTGTTTGTCAGATTACATGGTGTTCCTTTGTCTATTATCTCTAACAGAGGTACCCAGTTCACCTCTTATTTCTGGAAAGTATTCCAAAGTGCTCTTGGTAACAAAGTTTATCTTAGTACAGCTTTTCATCAATGCATAGATGGTCTAGAAGAAAGAACCATTCAAACGTTAGAAGATATGCTAAGGGCGTGTGTAATCGATTTCAAGGAAAGTTGAGATGACCACTTACCTTTGATTGAGTTTGCAAATAACAACAACTATCATTCCAGTATTTAGATGAATCCATTTGAAGCTCTCTACGGTAGGAGATGTAGATCTCTAATTGATTGGTTCTAAGTTAGTGAGTCCTCAGTCATAGGTCCTAACTTTGTATTCGATGCCTTAGAAAAATTCCAGTTGATTAGAGAAAGACTCCAGGCTGCTCAGAGCCGACAGAAGTCTTATACAAATGTTTATAAAAAAGATCTCGAGTTTGATATTGGTGATCATGTCTATCTAAAGATCTCTCTCATGAAGGGAGTGAAGAGATTCGGTAAGAAAGGAAAGCTTAGTCACCGATATATTGGTCCCTTCAAGATTCTTAATTGCATTAGCAAAGTAGCCTACGAGCTTGAATTGCCTTTTGATCTAGCCCCACTTCATCCAGTCTTTCATGTATCTTTGCTCAAGAAGTGCATATGTTACCCATCAGTTCTAGTCCCTATTCAGAGCATTGATGTTTAGAACACTCTTTCTTAAGAAGAGATTCCAATCGAAATCTTAGACTATCAAAATCGTACATTGAGGAATAGTCTCTATTGTTAAGGTTATTTGGTGAAATTAGTCTGTCGAGGGAGCTACTTGGGAAGCAGAGGTAGAAATACGTACCAAGTATCCTCACCTCTTCTTCGCCAACTCAGATCAAGCTCAAGGTAACACTTCTCCTTAATCTTACTCAGTTTTATGTTCAGCATTCATCACAAACTTGGTATGTAGTTTTATGCTCATGTTCCCACTATAAACTTGGTATCAAGTACCATTGCATATTCAGTGATGCACTTATGTATCAGTTCAGTTAAGGATATACGCATCAAACAAGCATTCTCATTGTGAGAAACTTAGTTCTTCAGAACACTGAGTCATGCATTCATGAGTCAGTTACACATGCATTAGATATGCTTGTTCAATTTATATGTTCAGCTTGTCAGTCATTTCAGCCATGAGATCATGTGCCATCTATTCATGTTCAAGTATGTACATTAGCTTTCTTTTCTCCCCTCTCAGTCAGTCTAATTTGAGGATGAATGTTCTCAAGGGGGGATATTGTGATACCCCATACTTTTTTCTAGCTAATTTCATCTCAAGAATGTCTAGTATTAGGTGCTAAATAGAATGATGAGTATTCCATGAGGAATTTTAAAAATTTTCACCTTTTTAAATGTAGGAAATTCAATAAGCTTTCCATCCATATAATATTCCCCAAAATCAGATAACCGGGTCAGAAGTTACGACTTTTTCAAGTCCTTCGTAAAACATCACAATATTAGTCATTGGTGCATCGTGCCACAAGAGGAAATGATATTTAGAAAATTCTAGTAGGGGTTCACGATTATGGCACATTGTGTAAGGTCTTATATTCAAAATTGATCGTTTCCTAGTGTCTCAGAGCGATTTCCCCTGCGTCGCGCCAAAGTTCCAGGTCACAAAGGAAGCGGCAATGCGATGGCCCCGCGTCGTGCCATCCCTCAACTTCGCAATTGTCAAATTCTAGTGACATAGCGCGATAGCGCCGTGTCATGCTAGTGGTCTAATTTTGGAATTATTTACTAAACTTACATGAAACATCCAGGGTTAAAAGGGTAACTTGTCACCCCTATTTAAGCCCTTTAACACGTGATTCAACTATTTTACACCCAAAAGACACTCTCTTCTCTCCGAAACCTATAAAGAACAAGCTATGGTTTTGATAGAGGATCCAATTCCAAGAAAGTTTCTTTATCAATCTTTACGAAATCATGAACTAAGGTATGCATAGTGTTTATTCATGGACTCCTTTCGTCCATGAAGCCGAAGAATCCCTTTTCTAAATTCAAGTTATGGATTTTCTTATGAATTTTATGATTTGACTGCTCTTGTTCATGTTGATAATGGGTAATTGAATTGTATTCCATGAATGAGTGCTAAATTCCATATGGGTTGATTTGTATATGTATAGTTTCATGAAATCCTATGACTAAATCATTGAATAATGAAATTAGAATTGAACCATGCTGTTTAATTATTGTACAATAATGTTTACATGTACCATGCCTACAATATGTTTGATTAAATGTCTAGATAAAGGAAAAGTACCTAACTAGCATGATACTATGAAATCCCCATGTATGTACAAGCTTATACCTATCAAATGTTTGATGAAATGCTTCGAAAAATGTATTATGATGATTATTATATATTCAATCAAGTCATGCTTTGTCAATTTCCTTCTATTGAGTCCTCGGGGCACATGTACCCGAAACATTAGTCGTGTGCTTAGAGCCATGTCATGTTTTCACGATACTCTCAGTCAAACTATGAATTCTTAGACTTCAGACAGTCTTATGACTCCGAAAATCTGCCTTATCACATGAACTTAGTCAGCCTTCAGATATCATTAGCATTCCATCAGTCAACAGAATTTAGTAAATTAGCCAATGTTCAGTTCAGTAAATCATGTTCAGTGTCTATTCAGATGGGAGTAGGAATTAGCATTGAGTGAACCCAAGGATGGTAACACATACTTTCAGATGAGGGTGTGATTATTAGAAGTTATCCTTGTATTCCGAAACTATGTAGATAGCATAGGTTGAGACATCAACACTGTTCGATGAAGGTTGATGAGGTGGATAAGCACTGTCAGATAAGGGCCCTATTGTTCTCTTTTGGGGACACAATTAGATGAGGGTCACCCACATCTTGTCCTTACCAGTGGCGCGCTATTGACACCATTCCAGTCGGGACTACAGATTGGACCCCAACTCAGCCATAATGGCATATCAGAGGCATGTCGATTAGATAACTACTTCCCAAAGTTTCATGTTATAGAATCAAGACTGTCAGATACAGTTAATAAGTCTCAGTTATAAAAATCAGATAGTTCTTCATATTTCAGGAATATCTGATACAATCTACTCAGATAAAATACAGAACTCAAATAGTTCCATCAGATTTAAGACTTTTAGATATAGGCACTCATGTTATCAGTTATAGTCAGATTTAGTAATCATGTTATCACAGTACTAGTGTCAGTTATTATGTCCATGCATGTATTTTCACACTCATAATAGTTAGTCACTTATTATTATCATTTATGTATATAAACCCCATGCATTCAACCTACCTCACATGTATACCAGTACATTCAAAGTACTGATGCATTTACTCTATGATGTCTTATACCATAGGTTCAGGGACACGAGCTCCAGAGCAAAAGTAGATTCCAAATATCTGCCTACAAAGTTAGAAGTGAGTCCTTATATTTTGAGGACAATATTATTTCCCTATTATCTCATTAATCAGTTTATTAGTTGGAGTTAGTTTGGGACATGTCCCATTAACTCCTTATATAGATAGTT
This sequence comes from Capsicum annuum, assembly GCF_002878395.1. Classification (NCBI taxonomy): domain Eukaryota; kingdom Viridiplantae; phylum Streptophyta; class Magnoliopsida; order Solanales; family Solanaceae; genus Capsicum; species Capsicum annuum. Next base: position 61,297,497 of record NC_061115.1, read on the forward strand.
TTGTCATTAGAGGTTTTCTAGACTATCATGTTTCATACTTCAGTATGTTTAGTTTTGTTTTGGGTATTCTATTACACCACACAGATGTTATATCATTCAGATCATGTTTTGTATTAAACCTTACGCCCTTTCAGTTCATGTTTCTGAATTTTAAAGTATTTTATGCATTATACAGGTACAAATATCAGTCATCGGTTAGCTTGTGGTCCTTCGCGGTCATGAGCACCGTGTAGCATTTTGGGTAATAGATTTGGGGTTTTACAGTAGTGTGGCACAATCAACTCTATCTTATTCTCTTTACATATTTTGTGGTCTATTGCATAGGGGTTATTGTCATGAAGGAAAAGACAAGATCTTCAACTATGGTTATGAAGGACAGATGCTTATAATCTATCTTGTTGGTATGTTTTCCTCTAGGAAAACAAGGTTCCTACTCCCTCTTTATTGGCACTGGCACCAAAGGGTCAACCATCTGGCTCCGATACTGGTCGGAACTGACTTTATACTCATAGTACTCGTCAGGAGTCTAAGGCATCGCCCGATGTCGTTACCGGTATGTTTAATCTCTTTTCCCATAATACATATTGTTTACTTGTTCTGGGGTCCACTCTTTCTTATGTGACCCAATTTGTGGTTGTTCATTTTGGTTTTAGTCCTTATTGTATTCCAGACACTTTTCTTATTTATAACCTGGTGGGTGATTCTGTGATGGCTAGAAAATTCTATTGAGTTGTGTGGGACACGAATCAAACTAGGACCTTGTCGTAATAGGTACCTTAAGTCCAACAAGGACTGGAGATTTCCCCACTATTAAAGCCAACAAACCAACTTCATAACATAACCATTTTACTAACAATGTCCATATCTATTCCATAACATATGATTCCCAAGTCCACAGTATGTCCATAAAAAGCCTCTAAAACAATCTAATAATATCCTTTCGAGATGTGCCTCCGACAAAAGCCAAAACTAATATCCAATTCTAGATCAATAAGGGCATAAAAAAATTGAAGCAAGAAAAGGAGCCTGTTGAAGTATGGAAGCTCACCACTTCAAGTCACGACAAAGTTTTCCCGAGTCCAATCACTGAGTATGAGGTGTAGGACTATTACCAACACCTACATCACATGGTAATACAACGTCAAAGATGGTTATTGGTTGGAGCACTAGTATGTAACAAAAGGATAAGGATGAAATAGTGCCAACAATTCAACACTATCCAACCAACATTTATAACCAATACAACACGTACATATACATATATACCATGCTGAGGTAGGGAACAAGATTAGCATGAACTTTGAAAACAATAACTTGTGTTGTGTAGCATAACTGTCATAGAGCAAGGTACCTATGAGCTATATGGGTCCATCTCTCCCCTTGCTGGAATGTCCCCAGTAGGTATAGCAACTCGAACGACAAAATATTCATAACCGTATATGCCTATATGGGGTACTCGAACCTCCATGAATAATAAAGGTGACATAGCACCAATAACTATATTAAGGGGACTCGAACCAATCTTTCATATGTTTATTCAGGGGACTCAAACCACCCGATCATAAGACACTCGAACTGGCTAGTGTGGTTTCCTGTATTAGTCCTTTAGACTCCACTTTAAAGTCTTCGCTACATGTCCCATTTTAAAGCCCAATTTAAAAACATAATTTCACATATGCAACCATTAAGCCATTTACTTACCCGAGGCACTTAACTGGTATTGTCATACCAACGCCACTTGCAAGCGTACAAAAGTGTCATAATATTAACATTGGGACTCAAACCCATTGTCTATACAAGGATATATATCCAATTTGACATTAGGGACTCAAACCCATTACCATATAAAGTCATAAATCAATTTTGATATTTAGGGACTCAAACACTTTTTAACCAACAAAGCCACAAAGGCTATCATTCTTATCACTACAAAGCCAACAAGGCCTTTAAAAAATCATTTATTAACCATTCATATCCATTAGGTTGATTTCTCTTTTCAAAACACATTACTATTCAAATTATGGTCATCAAGACCTTTACAAAATCATTCATCCATCATTAGCATTCTTATACCAAACATTAATGCAAAACCCAAGTCATCATGTTACTAGTTTATTCTGTTAGGAATTTTCATAAACACTTTAAGGGCGTGTTATTATCAAGACAGAAATCAAGGTAAAAAAGCACCAAGTTTAGGGTAACCCATAACCTATTTTTTAAACCACAATTACCCATCACCCACTCGTGCAAACCATCAACAAAAGCGTATATAAAAAAAATTAAACCAAGAGTAAACAATACCAATCGTTATGCAAACAAAACCCCGAACTATGATATTTAAAACCACCATTAATGAATCAAAATCAATGTTGAAAAAACATGATATTTGTGAAGTAACAGTGAGGGAAAAGTTACATGCTTTCTTTACAAAGATTCACGGAGAGAAAATTGACTCTTGAGCCCAAGATATATACTTGTAGAAACCTGACATGACCCACTAAGGAGGCTTGTCGTAATGGGTGTTCCAAGTCCAAGAAGGACCGAAGACCACCGCTGTTACCAAACCCAACCACCAGCCTCCTACCCTGAGTTGGCTGAATTCCTAGTATCTAACAAAATAGTGTAAGAACTTGCACAAAGACAATAGGAAGAGATCACGACCATGACCAACCAAACCGAGTCCAACCATCCGAAAATCATAATCTAACCATACCAAAACACACCAAACAATGACAAAACCAAAGATGTTCCAAAACATAATATAATTAATCCAAAAATAAAAGAGGATGGAACAACTAATAATATCATCCAATGATGCTAGTCCACCAGCTTATTCCAATTCATAAGATGACACCTTATGAGTTAGCCTACGCTAACACATTTGAGGCTTTTAACTCTAAATAATTGTAAGGTCTTGAGCAATTTTAATTCTTTTTGATTATTTTAATTTTATTTTATTCAGTAAGTGTTACGATGTGGGAGAACAAAAAAATAATGGAAGCAAAAAGGCTGAAAAGTGAAGCAAAATAAAGGACAACTATGGCTGACGACGTTCACAATAAGTCGTTAGCCTGGTGTTAAGCTGTTAAGGATACCATCAGCCTTAAACAATGAATGGGAGATGGCAATATTTTTGTGATGATGTTCTTGATAATCCATCACGTTGGTGATAAGGCATCAACACTATCGTTAGCCTTAGGCAGCAAGAACCAAAATTGCAGAGGAGCTGACAATATTAATGATAAGCCATTAGGTTTGTGATAAGGTATCAATGTCATCGTCAGCATTAGACAGCAGAAGCCAAAAGTGCAGAGGAGCTGACGACATCCGTGAAAAGCTGTCACACTCATGATAAGCTATCACGAATGTCGTCGTCTATTCTGAGAAAAAGATGCAACTTTAATTTTATTTCCTTATTTAGGTTGAGCTATTTAAAGCTTTGTTCCAGGGTCTTCTAAAAATTATTCATTCATTCATCAGCATCATTGTTCAGAAAAGAGTCGATACTTTGAGTCTTGGAGAATATTTTTCGATCTTTCTTTCTCTATTTTTTTTGGATTTGAAAAATACAAATATTTTACGGATTCTACTTTCTATTCTAATCTACTATTAACTAATTATTATTCATCCCTGTAAGTTAATCTTCTCAATTATGAATTCAGTTATGTGTGTCGTTCTTTGCATCATGAGGGGCTAAACTCCGTTAACCTGAATTATGGGATCTAGGGTTAAGTCATGATGAGTTGATAAACACTCATTATTTAATAGGTGTTAGGATTTATTGATTATTCTTAGATTTTAATTAATGTCTATTGGTTGAAAAGAGTAGACAAACCTACTTTTATTTGCTTGAGAAAGAAATCATATACAATAGGAAGTGAATTTTCAATAGGGACTCGGAAATACTTCGTTTAATAATCAGCGCTATAACAAGGTTGATTAACTTAAGATAAAATCTAGGTAGTGAATAGCGATTTCTTGGGTCAGAGAGGATTAGGAAATTAGATGCTTAAATAGGTTGAGAGACATTTTAGCATATCATCGTTAAAGATAGCTTGTTATCCTAACCACCATTAGAATCTTGGGTCACCTTTAGTATTTGTTATGTACTGTAAGCCCTAGTGAACATAATTCTAGTTATTTCATCAAATATTGATTACAAAAATCAAAATTAAAGTGACAAACAATCATTTCTGAAACTTAAACCCCCATTTCAGGAAACGTTAAACTATCAGTGAATTAAATCACAAACAACCTGAGTTCACACCATATTCCGTGTGGGATTCTACCCCAACCTAGTTGTGTTTGTATTAATAATGATCACTTACACCCGTTCAAGAGTATAGTTTGAGCTTTATCAAAAATGGCACCGTTGCCAGGGAATACGATTGAAACAGAAAGTTGTGTGCGCTAATTGACTGTTGGTTAGGTTTCCTAGATTTACATTTATTTGTTGTTTTTGTTTATTGTAGGATCCTTGTTGTTTATTCCAAAAAAAGAAGTTCCAGAGAACCATTATTACCAATTTATCCAGAACCTCAGCTGATCGGGAGAATGGAAGAACAACAAGAGGCTGAGACACTGGCAACCTTGGCTAGGGCTCAAGTCAACGTACAAATCCAGTGTCAGCAAGTACATCACCCAAACCATAATGATGAAGAATTGAGTGATGAGGAATTTCAAAATACTTAAAACCCAAGGCTAGCTGAGCAAATTGCTACACCAGTGCAGCGAAATTTTGATAGAAACCATCCAGTCAGAAAAAAGTATGGTCAAGAGCCTATCCATTACGAGGTTGATGATGATGATGAAGGAATGGACGGAGTAGGTGCAACGGATGCTATGATTCCTCCACCGTTGGCACCTGGTGTAAAATTTATCATAACAAGTACTATAATTCAACTCCTGAATCTGAAGCGGTTGTTTGGAGGATTTCTTGGTGATGATCCGAACCTGTACTTGGTGAACTTTATCACCATTTTCAAATCTTTTGATAATCCAGGAGTGAGCCAGAATTCTATCCAGCAGAGATTGTTTCCCTTATCTCTTTTTGGGGAGGCAACAATATGGTTAAATTAGCTGGAGCTTGATTCTATAAGCAACTAGAGAAATTTGAATGAGGAGTTCTAAGAATGGTTCTTTCCATCCTCCAGGAGGGCATAATTGAGGGACAAAATCAGTTACTTCAGGCAGCTCCCGACTGAAGCATTGTAGAAAACTTGGGAGAGATTCAAGAAGAAGATGGCATAATGTCCGAACCATAATATAACAAACTTGAAGGTAATGGAGACTTTGTACAAAGCTTTTAACTCTGTGACAAAGACAATTGTAGATAATGTTGCAGGTGGTTCGTTAATTGACCTTTCTTTTCAAGATGCTTCAGACATGCTGTATAGAATGACCCAATAGAGTCAGTCTTGGCATCCAGGGATTCTGTGGTAGCTAGCCCGACTATTTCCGATGGTATGACTGGGGAGCAGCACAGAAGGGATGAAGAGCGAGACCAAGACATGGCTTACTTAAAGACTCAAATAGACTTGCTGAACAAGGACTTGCTTCAGGCAAGATTGAAGAGGTTAAGGCTGTGGAATCTCAGTGCACTATTGGTATTGATGCAGATATGGAGGCAAATTATGTCAATAATCAGGGGGGATTTCAATGCAATAGCCAAGGGAATCAAGGTCGGAACTTTTATGAGAAGCCTGACTATGAAGATAGAGAGAAAGGAAACTAGAGAAGCAATAATGATAGAAGTGGTTTGTATGTTCCTCCTGGAAGTTGGGATATTGCACCAACTAGATCTGGTAATATGTCCATGGAGGACATGATGGAAAAATTATTGAAGGGAGTTAAGGCTACCAGCTCTACGGTAACAACTATGAAGAGTGAATTCTCTACCCTGAGTTAGTTGGTTAGTTCACACTCCACTTCTATAAAGTAGTTGAAGTAGCAGATAATCCAACTTTCTAGATTACTAAACTAAAGAAAAAATGGTACTTTACCTACTGATACAGTTCAGAATCAACAGAATGATGGCTTATGTTTTGCGATTACCACTAGGAGTGGTAAGATCTTACCTAGCCCTTCTATGGGCAAATCTATAAATGGTGAGGTAGTTGTTCATAAATCAGAAAAAAGCAAACCAGTGGAGTCTGAGAAGTTTGATAGTTCTATTGATGATTCAAAGAAAGAAAAGGAGAAGGAAGAGAAAGTGGTGTTGAAATCTACCCCAAGACCACCACCTCCCTTTCCTCAACGATTGAAGAAAAAGGCTGATGATACAAGATTAAGCAAATTCATGTCCATTCTTAAGCAATTGACAATTAATATGCCTTTAGTTGAGGCACTTGAGTAAATTCCAGGATATGCAAAGTTCATGAAAGACCTTGTAAATAAGAAACAGAAGGTTAGCCATGAGTTGGAGGACAATCTTCTCCATTTTGGCACTATCGCTACAATGTTTTTACTGCAGAAAAAGGTAGATTTGGGAGTATTTACCATCCTGTGTATCATTGTCCCCTTGAAGTTCACAAAAGCACTATGCGAGCAGGGAGCTAGTATAAGTTTAATGCCACTGGCTATGTACAAGAAATTGGGTTTAGGGGATCTTACCGCAACAAATATGTGGTTGGTAATGGTAGATAGATCTTTGATGTTGCCTGTGTGTGCACGATGTTTAGGTAAAGGTCGCCAATTTTGTTCTGGCTGCTGATTTTGTGGTCCTAGATTACAAAGTTTGAAGAACCCACCATCTGGGGTAGGACATTACTTGCAACTGGGAGAGTGCTAGTAGACATAGAGTTGAATGAGCTAAAGTTCAGATTTAATGACCAAGAAGCACGCTTCAAAATACACTCATCCATGACTCAGCAACATGAGATGAGTGTTTTCTAAATTGTTGATGTATTCTATATTGATGGTAATGGGGTATCAACAGGTTGTCTTGGCGAAGTCTGAGTAGTCAAGACAACCAAGTCATACCATGACAGTAAATCAGGCCCTATTGGGAGGCAATAGAAAATTTTTATTTTTAAGTAAGTTTTTTTACTTTTATAATTAGGATTTAGTACAGAAAAGGTAAATAATGAGGAGTTCTACTGAAAGACCATGATGACATCTCTGATACGCCGTCACAACTGTGTTAAGATATCAGAAATATCGTCAGATAGGCCAAACTTGAGGCAACTTTTGCTTATGGGTGATGACATTTATAATAGGCTGTCATGCTGGTCATAAGCCGTCACAATTCATCATCACCCCAAAGTCTTAAAATCAAAAATTATGGGCCCAGTTTAAATCAAATCCAAGCTGGACCAGCACAGGAACCTTTTCAAATTTGTGCTATATTTAATTCTTTTCCTTTAGTTTATTTCTTTCCTTATTTAGTTTATCTCCTACTCTTTATAAAAAAATTCAAGAAAAAAGTTCCCTTGTGCGTGGTTTTGCAACTCACAATCAAGAGGTTCTTTCTACTTCCTACTTCCTCTTGTCTGTGTAATCAGATTAAGGGTCCCCATCAGGTATACTCTAACTTTAACTCTTTTTTTCAAGTGGTAAGTGATTGATAGATGACAACCCAAGTCCCCAAGATGATTGAACCAAGTTCAACTTGGAAAGGAGCTAAAATCGCACCTAGGGTCTGCTGTGTAGGCCTAAGGTTTAAAAAATACAGGTCACACTCAGAATTCAAGTGGATTTTGAGAAATAATGGGGACCAAAAATTATGTTAAAATCAAAAGTGAGTTTTTATAAGAGCTAATGACATTCATGATAGGCTATCATAATTTTGACAGCTTAATAGGAATGTAGTGAAAGACTGACCAGAATAAAGTGGTTTCTTCTTAGAGCTAACAACATTCATGATAGGCTATCACAATTCTGATGGCTTATCAGGAATATTATCAAAAGTTATTAAAATTTTGAAGGTGCTCGCTAAGGTTGATAACCATTGTGATAAGCTATCATAGTCGTGATGGCTTATCAAGAATTATCATCACGCCTGGAACCTGAAGCAAGAATAAGCCAAAATGATTAATGTGTTTGTGTTTGTGCTCTTATGGACTAACCAATGGTTTTTCCACTACTACAGGAACCTTAAATTGGTACAAAAAAGAAAGATCCCCAAAGAAACAAATAAAGAAACCAAAGAAAGTGTACTTCGTAAACTCATCAATGAGGAATCTGATTACGAGGAGGAGGAACCCCTGCTCAGGAAGCAAAAGGAGAAGCAAAGTACGAAGAAACCTTCACCAACTCCACCTATTGAAGGGTAGGATAGTGATGATACTGATACTACAACACCACCATAAAGTGTAGCTTTTGAACATACTTCCTCTGAGCAAGATGTTTCTGAACAGTAGCTATGCTGAATCTAATGAAAAGAAATGGGAAGGGTCTGAGGAGTCTGAGTCTGAGGGAATAACATCTGGATCCCCATCCATAGAACAACAAGATTATAAGGAGTCTCCATTCTGGGGAACACTTATCAAATATAAGAACCCCAAAGTTCAAGATAATTCTAGGTGGGAAATTCCCAGGGCAGAGAGCATCTTCATCGTTGGGCTCCGTAGAATTGATAGAAGAAGTGATAAGAGGCCAATTCAGGAAGAAAATATGATTATTACCAGAGGGTTGAGCTGCTACCCTAAAGTTGAATAGAAGTTCTAAGAGTATGACTTAGGATTAACCACAAAAATAGGAGGTTCATTTTTCCCTACACTAGTTCAGGAGTTCTACGCGAATTACAAGGCTCAGTCGGAAAACATTTGCAGGCCAAGTGAAAGAGTAGTAGGCCGACTCCTGTTAGATAAATGTAGATGAGGGGCGTTAAGGTTGATGTCTTAATCAGAACAATCAAAAGGTTCTTGTATGGTCACAACTTCACTCCTCAAGCCACCGCACAATCAATCTATGCTCGGGTTAGGAACCGGGAGAAAGAATATCTATGGTTGGCCAACATCATTACAGAAGGAGAACCATCATAGGTAACAAACCCAAATGAAAGAAAATGTAAGTCTTTTTTTACTCAAGAGGCAAAGTTTTGGTGGGGTATAGTGCGTGTCTAGTTGATGCCCACTGATGGAGACAACATTCTGGGTAATAACCAAGCTATTCTAGTAGCGATCATGGTATAGAACCTTTCACTAAATCTTATGTAAATGATTGCAGATGAGATAAAGATTAGAATGCCGAGAACCAACACTGCTTACCCTTTCCCTTGTCTTATCAAAGAGTTATGCCGAGATGCTAACATGCCAAAGATTGTAGGGGTTAATGATGACATTTCTGCCCAAAAAAATCACAACCTTATACGGTATGATGAAAATCATCCTGGATGCCGGTGAGCACCTCATATGGAAGTGCAATATTCTGAGGCTGTGCAGCTAACTTCTTCAGTACAGGAAGGACCAGTGCTTGAGACTGAAGCTAGTCCCTACAACAGTAGTAGGTTCTGCATTTCATCAAGTTAATATCCAAAAAGTGGCTAAATAAGACAAGTATTGTGAGGCACAACTACATGCTTTTGCCAAACAGTTTGCTACTGCAGTGGACAAGAGAATAAAGGCTGCCCTTGAGCCTTTTGTGACTTTTCTTGAGTGAGTTGCAGATTTTAAGAATGGATTCGATGCGCGGGCAAAAGAAATGTCAGGTGTTGATCTTGCCAGATTCAGAGCGGCATTAGACAAGGTAAAGGTAGATGTAGGGGTATTGGATCAACACCAATTTATGATGCCAACAGGTCAGGCCATAAATGAATCTAAGGAATAAATTCTAGAGCTTGACTTCACTGGAGACTTACTAAAGAAAAAAAGAAAAAAAGTAAGAAGAAAGGTAAGAGAAAGAGAGAGAGAACCGAAAGTGATGAAGAACAAAAAGAAGAGAAGATGGCAAAAAAGAAGAAAGAGAAGAAGGAGCTGAAAAGGGAAGAAATTGAGTCCTTATTTGATAACGAGAAATAGGAGGTAGTCATCCGAGCTTGGGCTATCGGTGCCTCATCAAGTAGGGCTCCTACTACTATAAAGCCAGATGCTCCCGATGGAGAGAAGAAAACAAATAATGTAGTAGTAGGGTTGGAGTCCCAAGATCCATATGTTTGATTGCCTTCATGTATACCCTAACCCTTAGAGCCGTTTATTTTTTATTTTAAGTTGAAGGTGTAGGGTAGGGTGTTTTTATAGCATATTTTTTTAGATAATTAGAAGGAATAAAAGTACTTGAGGCAGTTAGCTTATTTTGTAATTTTTGAGTACCTCTCCAGTGGTCTGATATATTTTCTACTGTGTGAATTGCATCTATTTGTGACCACTATGCATCTTTTTGTGGCATTAGTCTGGCAAAGGAATAACCTTTGTTAAACAAGTACATAAACCGGATAAGTAGTGATATGCAAGATACTTGTGTGCCATGAGTATGTAAGGTCTTACTCAGTTCCCGTTGTGTGTTGAATCTAGAACATGCCCAGTTAGTTTTGGCATGGTAATAGAATAGGAGTTAGGAAAGGATCATAGGCCGTTTTTGATAATTAGTCCACTTTTAGGCTAAATGACATTCTCAATGTGATTAATATCCCTTGATCCCTATTAGAGCCTAATAAGCCTATTTTTTTCTACGATAACCTCTCACCTTCTTATTTACATAACAATGAACCTATTTTGGCCCTGGTCCTTCTTGGACACTATGCACCTTGACTTAGGCAAACAACTTTAGTTTAGGGTGGCTATAATAGGGGTACGGGATACAAAATGTGCATGATGAGAGTAAGAATAAAAAAAGAATAAAAAAAGTTAGGTGCAGTGAAAAAGGAATAAGAAATGAGAAAGCTATGTAAAAGATGATAAAAAGATAAAAAGATAATGTGCTAATTGAAAAGACTGCATCCATCTTGAGCATGTATGGTCAATAAAAGAGAGGAAGAAATTAAGTTTGAGAGTTGAAACCCCAAGATTTTAGTGTAGTGTCAAGGAGGCATGGTCAATCTAAAATATCCATGAATATCATACCAGCCCTTGGCCTACGTTACAAGCTTAAGAAAAGCCCTATAGTGATCCCAACTAACCTGTCTGAAAACTTGGGTACTGACTATAAGGGCAAGCCTATGGCAATTGACATGTAGTGTTTGGAACTTTATTCTTAGAGTGAATCTTATTTTATCCCTCCTTTACGTATTTAAATCCTGATATGAGTAAAAAAGGGATTTCTTTGTTGTGAGGGCACATGGTGTATGTTTCTAGTCACTGACTTCTTCAAATGAGTTTGATCTTGGTATGGCATGGTTGTTACTGCTAAATTTTTGCTATTTCTTGATTCTTGTAAGCTGCATGGTTGTTTTTAAAAATATCAACAGTGAGCTTTAAAATTGACTGACCTTGGAGGTGGTGAATGTATTATGAACTAATATAAGTAGTTAGCTGCAAAATTGTATTTTGTATTCTCTTAGTTATGTTATGGTTGCTTGAGGACAAGAAATTGTTTAATTTGAGGTTGTTGATGTGTGAGCCTACGCTAACACATTTGAGGCTTTTAACTCTAAATAATTCCAAGGTATTGAGAAACTTTAGCTATTTTTATTATTTTACTGTGATTTTTGCAGTAAATGCTGAGATGTGGGAGAACAAAAAAATAATGGAAGTAAAAAGGCTGAAGAGTGAAGCAAACTAAAGGAGAAATGTGATTGACGACGTTCATGATAAGTCATCATCCTAGTGATAAGCTATCAAGGATGTTGTCAGTCTTAAATAGAAAATGGGTATTGAAGACATTTTTGTGACGAAGTTCTTGATAAGCCGTCAGGTTGGTGATAAGGCGTTAACGTCGTCGTCAGCTTTAGGCAGCAAGACCCAAAATTATGAAGGAGCTGACGACATCAGTGATAAGCTGTCAGGTTGGTGATAAGGCATCAATGTTATCGTCAGCATTAGACAGCAGAAGCCAAAAGTGTAGAGGAGCTGACGACATCCGTGATAAGCCATCAGACTCCTAATAAGCTGCCACGGATGTCGTCGTCTATTCTGGGAAAAAGCTGCAACTTTAATTTATTTCCTTATTTGGGTTGAAATATTTAAAGGTTCATTTTAGGGTTTTGTAAAAAATATTCATTCATTCATCAACATCATTGTTCAAAAAAGAGAGTTCGATACTTTGAGTCTTGGAGAATATTTTCCGATCTTTCTTTCACTATTTTTTTTTTGGATTCAAACAGTACAACTATTTTGGGGATTTTCCTTTGTGATCTACTCAATGATTCATAGATTATTATTCATCCCTATAAGCTAATCTTCTTAATTATGTGTTTCGTTCTTTGGATCATGAGCGGCTAAACTTTGTTAACCTGAATTATGGGATCTGGGGTTAGGTCATGATGAGGTGCTAAACACTCAAAATTTAATAGGTGTTAGGAGTTCTTGATAATTTTGATATTTTAATTAATGTCTTTTGGTTGTAAACAGTAGACACACCTACTTTTATTTGCTTGTGAAAGAAGTCATATACAGTAGGAAGTGAATTATCAATAGGGACTTGGAAATACTTCATTTAATAATCAGCGTTGTAACAAGGTTGATTAACCTGAGGTAAAATCTGGTTAGTAAATAGTGATTTCCTAAGTTCGAGAGGATTAGGATATTAGACGTTTAAATAGGTCGAGAGACATTTGAGCATATCATCGATAAAGATAGCTTGTTATCCTAACCACCGTGAGAATCTTGAGTCACCTTTAGCATCTTTTATGTACCGTAAGGCCTAGTGAACATTGTTCTTGTTATTTCATAAAATCTTGGTTACAAACATCAAAATTAAAGTGAGAAACAATCATTTGTGAAACTTAACCCCCCATTTCAAGAAATGTTAAACTATCAGTGAATTAAATCGCAACCGACTTGAGTTCACACCATATTCCTTATCGGATTCGACCCCAACCTAGTTGGATTTTATATTCCCAACGGTCGCTTACGCCCATTACAGAGTGTAGTTTGAGCGTTATCAACACCTATACCAATCTCGTTTATTTCAACTTATAGAAGTAACACAAAGCCTCCATCCAAAAGAGTAATGAAATCTGGTTGGGACATGCCCCCAATCATAGTAAAATCAAAATCCAAAATAAAACTAAAATGTCTAGAAATATCCATAGAATGAAATGTTGTCTTCCAAAGGGATGGAAGCTTTCCACTTCATTTAAAATACTGTCCCCGAATCAATCTCTATGTTGGAGGAGTAAAACGGATGGGTCTTACATAGTGTGGGTATACAACCACCAGTAGACGGGGTTAGTGAGTGACTGCTAGCATGATCTAAGGTTAAGGATAGCATAATTCCATTTATAAAACCAAGTAAAAACATCCATATGCACATAAATAAACATATATAAATTACTATGTCGAGGAAAAAGGGATCGGGTTTAGCATGTCTTTAAAACCTTTACTTGGGTTGTGTAGCTTTGTCGTCCTAAACTATCCGCGGGCTATATAGATTCAGCTCCCCCTCCTGAGGCTGACCTAGTGTGTGTAGCCACATAACCAGGGAAGTATCCTTTGGAATGACTAGTACATCCCCAAAATAAAGTGTGACATCATGCACACGGTCACTAAAACCAACCTCATATCTGCAAATATGAGTTTCCAATTTTTGTCCCCCTGGGACCTTCACTTTACATCGCTTATCTACAGCAATTAAAATCAACTTCAAAATAACAAAATCATTATACATTTATAAATCAAGGCAATTGATGTTGGTATCGTCATACCAATTCTTACTTGTAAGTATCATCCGTAGCCAACAATTTATAGGTTTAAGGGGACTTTCAAGTGCCTTTCCATTTACCATATTAAACTACTTGGGAGACTTCTATGTTCCCCACAAGCATAAAAAATTATCCTTTAGCCTTTGCAAACCTGTTAAACCATGCATAATTCATTTACCAATTTTAAAACATGCAAGAGCTCCATTAAAAGAAGTCAATGCAATGAACATACCTTTATAAGCATTTTGTCAAACACATTGGGGGCATAAAATAATAAAAACCAATTCCAATTACCATTAAGCAATTCACATTCAATCCAATTATCCAAAACCACCATGAATGTATGTAAAAACATAATTAAAACTATAAAAATCATAACCAACCATTTAATATTAAAACCCCCTAATCATATTTGTAATGCACAATAATGTAATAGTAAAACCATGAAAACATTCATATACCCATGCCTTTAAGTAAAATTAACAATCAGGGAAGAGAAACATGCCTTAAACCATGATGATGATGGAAACAATCACCAAGACAAACTCTAAATTGATCCTTTTGTTGAAACCCTAGTTCCCCTTGTGTAATAGCTCTTAAGAGAATTATGTAGTGTTTAGCACGAGTTTGTATGTGTTTATGAATTGAATAATAGGGTAAATAACCTCACAAGTAGGTTGTATGTCATGGGGCCTTATTAGGTAGAGTAGAGAAATATCCAGAATACCCCCACTTAAGTTGGACAAAATTGCATCACGGTGATACGACTGGCCCTTGGATCCAGAATACTCCCAATATGATTGGTATCCACCACTTATATCCAAGCATTAACCTTTGGATCAAGCACTGTCTAGTATATGAATAATCAAAAGAAGTCGTAACAGTAGCATACGATTTGTATTCATAACCCGTATCCCTTGTAGAATAGAATACTCGGAGGATTGAACACTATTTATCGAACAAGTCGCTGGTAGGACTCGCACCCTAGCTTATGACTCATGGTGAGCCACTCATACTCAGATCCAACTTTAGTAACCAATTCTAAGATTTCGTTAAAGAACAAAATAACCCATAACTACCAATAAGACTCATACCCCTATGTCGTATCAATTCTCATAACCAAAATCTATCCCACTAACCAATACTTGTTAGTATATGACTAGACAATACCATTTGTACCCTAACATACAGCCCGTACCAATGAGTCATACTGGGTCCAGATATTGAAATTCTAGGAAATTTTCTAAGGTCTAGAAATTAGGCTATTTTAGTCTCTCACCACTTGGAACATTCATACCTGAATGACGGACAAGGTAGAGGTACCCACACACTAGAGTCATTTGCATTATCAAACATATTCCTAATCTTTAACAAAGTTTGAAAAGAATGAGACAAATCTATAAATCTTTCCTTTAACAAACCCTGGAAACAAAGATGTGTTACAGACACATATCTTTCAAACAAATCCTAAGAGCAAAAAATAGATGTAGATACTTGGACTTTATGCCATCTTTTGCTTCCCAAGTAGATTCATCCACCTTATGGTTTAACCAAATAACCTTTACCAAAGCCATATCTTTGGTCCATAACAGATGAACCTACCTATCTACGATCTCAACTAGGACCACTTCACAAGACAGAGAGTCCGAAATACCCAACCCTTCCAAAAACACAATCGAAGAAGGATAACCAAGACATTTTCTCAACATGGAGACACGAAATACCGGATGAACCAAACTCAAGCTAGAATGTAACTGCAACTCATAAGAAATACTACTAACTTTCTAGAAAATCCCATAAGGTCAAACATATCGTGGACTGAGCTTCCCCTTCTTGCAAAACCGCACTACTCCCTTCATGGGAGATAACTTGAGGAAAAGCTTATCCCCAACCTCAAACTCTAAGTCTGTACCCCTAACATCCGTATAGCACTTTTGGTGACTTTGGGCAGCCTTAAGCCTATCCTGAATCACCTTTTACTTCTCCATAGACTGGTAAAAAAAGTCAAAACCAAATATATCTGCCTAACCAAACTCAATCTAACCAATAGGAGATCTACACCTCCTACTATACAATGCCTTAAAAAGGGCCACGCCACTACTAGAATGATAACTATAGATGTTAGCAGATTCCACCAAAGGTAGATGCTCAAAACAATTGCCACCATAATCAATCACACTTGCCTGAAGCTTATGCTCTAATATCTGAATAGTTTTTCTGCTTGCCAATCCATCTACGGATGAAAAGCAGTACTCAGACTCATCTTAGTCCCTAACTCATCTTAATTGTGTGACACGATCAGAAATAATTGAAACTGGTACCCAATGTAGTTTCGTAGTCTCTTGAAGATACAACTTTGCATTATCCTCCATCGAGAAGGTAGTCTGTACTGGCAAAAAGTGTGCAGACTTACCTATCCTATCTACAATTACCCAAATTTAATCATATTGACTCCGGGACCGAGGAAGACCGCCAACAAAGTCCATATTGATCACTTCCCACTTCCATTTATGAAAATCAATTTCTTGATACAACCCTCCTTGCCTTATGTGCTCAACCTTAACCTGTTAACACACCATGCACTTTGCCACAAAATCAGCCATATTACTTTTTATACTATTCGACCAATAGATCTCCTTGAGATCATGATACATCTTAGTCGAGCCGGGATGAACAACATTGCGCAACACGTGCGCATCAGCCAAAATCCTTTGTCACAACCCATTAAAATCAAGAACACACAACCTCCTTTGGTATCATAACTACCATCACCACTGATCTCAATCAACACTAGATTTTTCCCACCAACATCACTCTTAATTTGCATCAAGATAGGATGAAACATTAACTTCTCCTTAATATCCGCGCCAAGAGATGATCGAAAAACTTCTTGCACCACCATTCCAACATCCTTGGAGTCCAAAAGGTAAACTCCAAGATTAGCCAAATGGTGAATATCCTTCAATAATTTTTGCTTTCCTTCATCTACATGAGTCAAACTCCCCATGGATAACCTGTTAAGAGCATCAACAACCACATTAGCCTTACCTAGGTGATAATGAAGACTCATTCATAATAATTGAGAAGCTCAAGATATCTCCTCTACCTGACATTAAGCTCTTTCTGTGTTAACACATACTGTAGATTGTTATGATCAAAGATATCCATGTGTACACCATAAAAACTATGCCACCATATTTTCAAAGAAAATACAACTGCCAACAGCTCTAAATCATGAGTAGAATAATTTCTATCAGGTACCTTCAACTTTCTGGAAGCATAGGTAATCTCCTTCCCATGCTGCATCCACACATAACTAAGCCCTAAAAGAGATTCCTCACAATAAACCATGAACCCATCATTTTTGTAAAAGAAAAAATTAGAGCCGAAGTTAACTTATCCTTTAACTACTCGAAACTCCTTTCACAAGCATCTGACTAAGAAAACTTAACCTTTTTCTGAGTTAACTTAGTCAAAGGGGTAGCTATTGATGAAAAGATTTTGCCAAACCACCTGAAATACCTAGCTAAACACAAGAAGCTCTAAATGTTTGATGGATCCATTGGTCTAGGCCACCTCATCACTGTAATAACCTTCTGCAGATCCATTATGATCCTTTCACTAGAAATAACATGACCCAAGAAAGTTACCACGTTCAACCAAAACTCGCACTTGGAGAACTTGGCATACAACTATTGTTCTTTTAAAGTATCCAACACCACATAGAGGTTATTAGTAGGATCAACCTCACTCTTCGAATAAACAAGAATGTCATCCATAAACACAATAATAAAAAGATCCAAATATTGATGAAAAACTATCCATAAACATCGCCGGAGCATTAGTCAACCCAAATGACATCAGCAAAAACTCAAAGTGCCCATACTAAGTATGAAAAGCTGTGTTAGGGATATCCACCATTCTAATTTTTATTAAATGGTATCCAGACCAAAGATCTATCTTAGAAAAGAACTTGGCACCTTGCAACTGGTCAAAAAGATTATCTATCCATGGAAAAGCATACTTATTCTTGACCGTCACCTTGTTCACCGGCTATAGCCAATTCACATCCAAAGGGAACTATGCATCTTATGCACAAATAACACCGATGCAACCAAACTAGGTACACTTGGATGAATAAACCCCTTATCCAAAAGATTCTTAGCTTGCTACTTTAGTTGCCTTAACTCAGCTAGAGCCATTCTATATAGAGGAGTAGAAATTGGATGAGCTTTCGGAATTAGATCGATACGAAAATCTATTTTTCTATTCGGAGAAACACTAGGAAGAACATCTGAAAAGAACTTAGGAAACTCATTAACTATAAAAATTGAATGATAAGAAATACCTTCTAAGTTAGAATCTTTGCCCTAGACCAAGTGATAAAGACAACCTTGAAAGATCAACCTCTAAGCTCTAACATAAGAAATAAACCTCACCCTAGGAGCTAAGAAAACGCCTTCCCATTCTATTACTAGATCACTAGGGAACCTAAAGATAATCCTATGGGTTCGATAATCCAAAGAAGCATAACAAGACTGTAACAAGTCTATCCCCGGAATGACATCAAAATCTACCATATCCAACTCAAAATGATCCATCAAGGTCTGCTGGACACCAATAAATACCACACACCCCCAAACATTTTAAGCAATAACCTAGTCACTTACTAGGGTAAAAAATGAAAAAGGATCAAAAATAACTTCTGGATTAAAACCAAAAGATGCATCCATAAAAGATGTCACATAGGATAGAGTAGACCGCAAATCAAGCAAATAATACATGTTATGAGAGAAAAGTTGTAACATATAAGTAATAATTTTTAGTGATGCCTTGAATATTGTCGAAATGCCAAAACATATAATTTGTTCTGACCAATAGTAGAACTAGGAGAAGTAATAGAAGAATATGCAAAACCACTAGGTTTAGAAGAGATGATGAAGACATAAGAATCTTATTCGCCCCCGTAGCAACCTTATTAACTAGGCAATCCTTGATTTAATAACATGCCTTACACACTTGAACCAGTTGTCCTTTTCTTTGTCATAATAGCCCCAATGAGGATGATAATAGAACCGACAAGGAGGACTTGAGGAAACTATCAGACCTTTCCTTGCCTAAAATTAGGCACCCTGCGCCTGAAAATTGTCACCACTACGATGACGCTTATCGCCCGACTAATAAGGAGCACTAGAAGAAGAGTACAAACCATAACTCCACCACTTCATTTTCTTCCAATTTCCACCATCCTGAAAACAATGAGATTGAACACCTCCCTGATCAGAAAGCCTACTCCTTTTCCCTTGCCTTTCCCCAAACTCTACCTATTTACTCTTCTCATCCTATACCCGCTGGATATGAATCATAAACCTAGAGATGTCCATGTCCTTAATTAGTAAGGCAGTCTTGCTTTCCATAATCAGATCCCAATTCAACCCAAAAGCAAACTTTCTTATTCTAGGCCGCATATCAGCCACTTAATCGGGAGCATATCTTGACAATTCGTGAAACTTCAAGGAATATTCCTTGACAAACATCCTCTCCTGCTTGAGGTTCACAAACTTCTTCTTCTGTGCTTCCCCTAACTCTTGAGGAATGAAACGGTCCAAAAAAGTATCAGAGAAGATAGACCATAAAGATGACTCCTCCACTTCCCCTCAATCCCTATCCCACTCTTCATACTACTAATATGAGACCTCTTTGAGATAATAAGCTATAAATTTTACCCCCTCCATATTAGTAGCCTGCATCACCTGAAATATATTTTCCATCTCATCTAAGAAGCCCTATGGATCTTTTTCCTCCTTCACTCAATAAGAAGTAGGAGAACTCATCTTCATATATCGGCCAACCTTTATGGCCTCAGCAGACAAAGCACCAGACACGTCCCACTCAACTTCAGAAGCAACAAGTTTTGTAAGAGCATAAATCAAGTAATGGAATTCTGCATTAGTCACCTCGCCTTGAGGAGGATAAGTAGCAACTGGTGGAGCTCCAAAACTATCAACGATAGGACACTGAGATCCAATCTGAACCCTAAAAGTAGGATGCACCTCTTCAGTATTACCGCAGATGGGATAGATGGATTTTCTTATGATTCAGATCTGTGAAGACGAATACACAAGGATTAGTGAAGATTCTATGACTAATAATTCAATATTAAAGATAGAATAGCAAGAACATGAAACATTCCTAAATTCCTTAGAGCCCATTCCTTGTGAGTATAGCGCACAACACACCCCTAAAAGTGACTCTACTAGACACAGTTTTATGGGCCCTAATTGACTATAAACCTAGTCTCTGATACCAACTTAACATGACCCACCCTGGGTCTTTGGTGTAATAGGCATCCCAAATATGAACAAGATTGGATTCCACCCCCATTCCCCAACCTAACCTCTAGCCGCCTATCCTGAGTTGGCTGAATTACGAGCATAAAACAAAATAGTGTAACAATTAACACAAAGACCCTGGGAATAGATCACGACTGTGACCAGCCCAACCTAGTCCAACTATCCTATAACCCTAATCCAACATTCCTAAACCACACAAAAGAAGACCATCAACTAGTCCATGACCAAAGATGTTCCATAACATAATATAATTAATACCAAAACAAAATAGGATGGAACAGCTAATAATATCATCCAATAATGATAGCCCACCTTCTTATTCCAATGCCAAGGCTGGCACCTATATCGATCCCACCCATTCCAACCAATAGAAGTACCATAAAGCCTCTATCCAAAAGAGTCATAAATTTAGTTTGGGACATACCCCCAGCCATAGCCAAAACCAATATCCAAAATAAAACTAAAATGTCAAGAAATATCCATAATATAAATTAATGTCTTTCGAAAGGATGGAAGCTAACCACTTCAGTCCAAATGTTATCCCTGAATTAATCACTATGTAAAAGGAGTAGAATAGCTGGTTCGTATATAGTATCAGTATACAACTGCCAGCAAATAGAGTTAGTAAGTGACCACTAGCATGATCCTAGGGTAAGGAAAAGATAAAATAAAATCATCTATATGCACACAACCAAACATATATATATGACCATGTCGTGAAAAAAATGACCGGATTTAGCATGTCTTTTAAACCTTTACCTGGGTTGTGTAGCTTTGTTTTCCTAAACCATCCATGGGCTATATGGGTTCAGCTCCCCCTGCTAAAAGGGCCCTAGTGCATCTAGCTGCATGACTAGGGAAGTATCCCATGGGATAAATTGTACGTCCCTAAAGTAAAGTGTGACATGATGTACATGGTTACCAAGACCAACATCATATCGGCAAAAATGAGTTTCAATATTTGGTACCCCTAGACCTCCACTTTCCACGGCTCAGCTACACCTCCTGCCATTATTTCCTAATTAAAACCAATTTCCAAATAACTAAACCATTATTGATTTATTAACCAAGACCATTAATATTGGTATCATTATACCAACCCTTACTTGGAAGTATCATCCATAGCCAACCATTTAAGGTTTAAGGAAACTTTTAAGTGCCCTTCCATTTACCATATTACACCACTTAGGAGACTTCTATGTTCCCCAAAAGCATAATCAATTAGCCTTTAGCCTTTCCAAATCATTTAAACCATGCATAATTCATTACAAACTTTAAAACATTCAAGAGTTCAATGAAAAGAAGTCATGTAATAAACTTACCTTTATAAGCGCTTTGTCAAACACATTAGGGGAATAATATAACTAAAACCAACTCCAATTACCATTAAAACTTTCCTATTCAATCAAATTATCCAAAACCACCATTAATTCACATAAAATCATAATTAAAACCAAGAGAAACCACAACCAACCATTTAATATTAAAACCCCTAAATCATATTTTAAAGACAAAATCATGTAATAGTAAAACCATCATTCCCATGCATTTAAGTAAAATTAACAATAAGGGAAGAGAAACAGGCCTTAAAACAAGATTATAATGGAAAGAAATCACCAAGACAAGCCCCAAGTTGATCCCTTAGTTGAAACTAGCCTAGCTCCCCTTGCCCCACAACTCTTGAGAGAATTATGGAGTGTTTAGGAAGTGTTTCTAAGTGTTAATTAATAGAATAATAAGGTAAATAATCTTACAAGTTGGTTAGAAGTTGTGGGACCTTATTAGGATGAGTAGGTAAATATCCATACTACCCCTACTTATGTTGAAAAAAATCCCATCATAGGGATTTGACTGGCCATTATGAGTTGTACCCTCAAAATACTATTGGTATCCACCACTCGTATCCAAGCCTTAACACTTGTACAAACATTATCTGGTATAGAACTTATCCAAAAAAGTCGCAACCACAGCATACAATCCGTATCCATGACCCATATCCATGGCAGAATAAAATACCAAGAGGATTGAACACTGTTTACCATATAAGTCCCTAGTTTGATTTGTACCCTGTCTTACAGCTCATGCCGAGCCACTCGTACTTAGATACAACCTAAGTAACTATAACTAAGATGAAGTTAAGCAACCAAATAACCCATAACCACCAATAGGACTTGTACCCCTAAGTCATATCTATTCCAATAACCAAAATCAATCCAGACAACCAACACAGATAAGTAAATGATCGGACCATACCATCTATAACGCAATATATGGCTTGTACCCATGAGTCATACTGGGTTCAGAGTTAAGTAATCCAGGAAATTTTGTAAGGTCAATCATGGTGTTTTAAAACTCTAGCCCCAATCTTCAAAAGAGAGTTAGAGAGTGTATTTTGAGTATTTTGATCCTTCAATGTGAGTTATAATAGGCCACAGGGTGATTTAAGGCATATAGATTTAATGGTTTTAGGGTGGTAAATGAATGGAATGCCCTTAGCTTAAAAGCTGAAAACGTGCTTGCAGGAGGCTCGACAACCCTCAAATCGTACACTAGGGTACGAGTGGTACCCATATCTCATACCCTAGGCCTCATCTTTGACCTTCGTACTAGCCAACATATAGCCAAATAAGGCTAACTAGTATCCTAATCTATGGCAAGTACCCTATGACCCATATACAAGATACAATGCACTAGGCTAAGTTTAAGGGATCATCTGACTTGGCAACATATACCTCGAACTATATCAAACGACTAGGGAGAGGTCTAACCGCACCTTGGACAGAATAAACTAATGTACATTGACAATAATATTATAGGAGAGACCCTAACAATACCCTAGAATATGACTTGTGCCTTCAAGTCATACCTTGTCCAAAAACTAAAACTTAGGAAATTTTCTAACGGTTCGAAGCCAAGGTGTTTCAATTCTCCCCCACTTGGATCATTTATCCTTGAATGACGGGTAAAGGAAAGCACAAGCATGAGTTAACATATCATTATAGATCAAGATAACCATTAATCAAGTTAGAAAAAAAAGAAATATAACAAAGATAAAAACATCAACACATACCTCAAGCATGAGTTTCTGAGATGCAAAACAAGTACGGATTCTTGGACTTCATTTTCTCTTCCACATCCCAAGTATCTTCTTAAGATTTATGGTTTATCCAAAGAATCATTACTAAAGACAAATCCTTCATCCATAATTGAAAAACTTGATGATCTAAGATTTCAATTAGGACTATATCATAAGATCGGAATCCAAGATACCCAACCCTTCAAAAGGAAAAACCAACAAAGAATCACCCATACATTTTCTCAACATAGAGACATGGAAAACCGAAAGAATGGAGCTCAAACTAGGAGGAAACTCCAACTCATAGGAAACTTTACCAACCCTCTTCAAAGCCATATACAAAACAACATACCGGGGACAAAGATTCCCCTTCTTTCAAAACCACATCACTCCTTTCATGAGAGATACCTTAAAGAATATCCAATCGCCAGCATTAAACTCTAAATCCTTATGCCTGACATCCACATTGGACTTTTGGCACCTTTTAATGGATTTCAACCGATCATGAATCACCTTTACCTTTTCTAAGGCTTGGTGAACCAAATAAGGGCCAAAAATATACGGTCACAAACTTCATAAAACCTAATAGGAGAACGACATCTCCTATCATACAATGCCTTAAAAGGGCCATGCTAATGCTATAGTGGTAACTATAGTTATAGGTGAATTCAATCAAAGGGAAATGCTCATACCAACTACCACCATAATCAATCACACTTGCATGAATCATATCTTCCAATTTATGAATGGTCCTTTTTGCTTGTCAATCTGACTGTGGGTGGAAATAGATACTATGGCACACCTTAATTTTCAAACCTTTCTGAAACGACTACAAAAAGAGAGATGAGAACAGAGTATCACGATCCAAAATAATAAAAACTGGAGCACAATTCAACTTCACAATATCCATAAGGTACAACTTAGCATAATCCTCTACTAAATTATTACTCATTAACAGCAAAAAATGAGCAAACTTGGTCATTCTATCAATAATGACCCAAATATAATCACACTGATTACAAAACTGGGGAAGAACAGTGATAAAATCAATATTAATTACCTCCTACTTCCATTTGGGCAAATCAATTTCTTGGTACAAACCTTTAAGTCACATGTGTTCAACCTTCACTTGTTTACAAACTATACACTTAGCCACATAGCTAGCCACATCTCGTTTCCTATTATTCAACCAATAGAACTCCCTAATATCATGATACATATTCATAGATCTGGGATGAATAGCATAACGAGATCCATGAACCTCGGCCATAATCCTTTTCCTTAATTCATAAAAGTTAGGAACACATAACCTGCCTTCGTACATCAAGATACCATCACAAAATCAACAATATTTTGTTGACCTATATTCCTTTTAATCTTTCCCAAATTAGGTTCCAACATTTTCTTTTTCTTTAGCTCAACAACAAGAAACAATTATGACACCTGAAGCACAAACACACCACTGTTCTCCGATTCTGCGATACGAACTCAAAGATTAGCCAATTGTGAATGTCCTTTACCAACTCACACTAATCCTCATCCTCATGAGCTAAACTCCCCATGGATAACCTACAAAGAGCATCAACGACTATGTTAGTTTTACCTGGATGGTAAAAGAGGCTCATATCATAGTCCTTAAGCAACTCAAGGTATCTCCTCTATCTGAGATTCAACTTTTTCTGAGTAAACACATACTATAGGCTCTTATGATCAGACAAGATGTCAAAATGAACCCCATAGAGATAGTGACACCAAATCTTTAATGCAAATATCATTGCTAACAACTCTAAATCATTAGTAGGGTAGTTCTTCTCATGAACTTTCAACTTCCTAGATGCATAGGCTTCCATCCTACAGTGTTGTATCAACACACAACCAAGAGAAACATTAGAAGCCCCATAATACACTACGAAACCATCATTAACATCGGGAAAGGTCAAAATGGATGCAAAAGTAAAGTTATTCTTTAACTTTTTAGATCTACCCTCACACGCATTTGACCATAAAAACTTGGTCTTCTTCTATGTTAGCTTGTCAATGGGGTAGCTAAAGTAAAAAAAAACTCTCCAAAAACCACCTATAATAACCGACTAAACCCAAGAAGCTCTAACTATCAGTTGGAGTCACTGTGCTAGGCCGCTTGATAACCACTACAGCCTTTTGTGGATCCCCCATGATCCCTTCACCAAAGATAGCATGACTATGAAAGGTCACAGCCTTCAACAAAAACTCACACTTTGAGAACTTGGCATACAAACATTGATCCTTTAAGGGCTATAACACAACACAGAGGTGATCGAAATAATTCACTTCAATCGTAGAGTAGACCAAGATTCAGCAATAAAGACAATGACAAATAAGTTTAGAAACTGACAGAAGACCTTATTTATCAAGTTTATGAACCCTGCCAGAGGATTGGTCAACCGAAAAGACATAATTAGGAACTCATAATGACTATACCAAGTCTTAAAGAAAGTCTTAGGTATATCTACGTATGTAACCTTAAGTTTATGATAACCCAACCTAAGATCAATCTTAGAGAAACACTTTGCACCCTGAATCTGATCAACCAACTCATTGATCCTAGGAAGAGGATATATTTTCTTTATAGTCACCTTTTTTAACTATTGATAATCAAATCACATTCAATGGGAACCATCCTTCATGCACACGAACAACATCGGAGCACCTAAGAAGATAAACTAGGATGGATAAAACATTTATCTAAGAGATACATCAACTGCTCTTTAAGCTCCTTCAATTCACCCAAAGATATTCTACATGGAGGGATAGGAATATGATGATTCTCCATAACAAGATCAATTCTAAAATCAATTTCCCTATCTGGAGGAATACTAGGAAGATCATTATAGAAAACCGTAGGAACCTCATTAATCACAGGAATGGGTTGTAGAGAAGAACCTTCTGAGTAATAATATTTAACTCAGACCAAATGATACTAACACCTTATTGAAATCAATTTTTGATCTCTAAGATATGGGATAACCTTCCCTTAGGCACTAGAGAACACCCTTCTAATATAATGTCTAGCTCATTAAGGAACTTAAACATGACCATATAGGTTCGATAATATAAAAAAGCATAGCACGAATGCAACTAATCCATCCCCAATATGACATCAAATTCAACCATATCCACTTTATCAAATCCATAAGAGTTTCTTTATTACCAAAAGCTAGCGCACACACACCGTATAGACTCTTTTAACAACCATGAATTCTTTTATCGGGGTAGAAATAGGAAAAGGAACTAACATACACTCTGGGCCAAAACAAAAATGCATGGCCATAAATGGGGTCATAATAGAAAGAGTGGACCTTGGATCAAGTAAACAATACACATCACGAGAGAAAAGTTTCAACATGCCACTCACTACATCAAAAGATGACTCAGAATCCTTGCAAGAGGCAAGAGAATATAATTAATTTTAGACATGGACGGTACCAGAAGTAAAATTAGATATAGAAGCAGCACTCTTTGGTGTGGGGGTAGATGAGGAGAAAATAAGAACCTTATTAGCCCCTGAATCTATCCTAACACAATAGTCATGCTGCATATAATCAATCTGACTATAATAAAACCACCCGTTCTTCCCTTTCTCACATAAATAATGGTGTGACCTCCTATAAAATCTACAAGGAGGGTGGGATAGAGCTGACTAAGTCGTACTTTCCTGAGATTCTGCACCCTATGCTCAAAATAAGCCATTATCATGAGACAAAAAATTAGCTAATGGCTTAAGGTAAGGAGAACTAGAAATGAATAAAGAACCAAAATTCCCTCACTTCTTTCTTGGCCACTTACCACCATATCTACCACTTTTCTTAGAAGGACTATATTTCTTTGTCAAAATGAATAAAGAACCAAAATTCCCTCACTTTTTTCTTGGCCACTTACCACCATATCTACCACTTTTCTTAGAAGGACTATATTTCTTTGTCTGACTCTCACTAATCTCAACCTATTTTTTTCTCCTCCACTGGTTGCATGTACATAACCAATCTAGAGATATCCATGTCATTGATCAAAAAATCCATCCTACTATCAAGAACTAACTCATGAGGCAATCATGAAGCAAACTTACACATTTTAGCCCTTATGCTAGAAAAAACTAAGGAGCATACCTGGACAACTAATGGAATTTAATGACATAATCCTTGGCAGAAATCCTACGTTGCCTCAATTTCGCAAAGCACTCTTCTTTTTCTTCCCTCAACTCCTGAGGAAAGAACTGGTCTAGAAAGGCACTCAAGAAATTCTCCCATAAGGTGAAACTAGAATCTTCACCCTTCGATTAATTCCACTCTTTATACTACTGGTACGCCATATATTTTAATTGATAGGAAGTAAACTCAACACCTGCAACCTCCAAAGCATTAATAATATAGGGAATATTCTCTATTGCATCAATAAAAGCTTGGACATCCTCCAACCCTTGTGGTCTCAGAAGTTGGAGTAATAAGAATACCATACTCAAATTGAGAAGCTACCAACTAAGTCAATAGAGTAATAGAACGATAAAACTCAACATTAGTAGCCTCCTATTAAGGCGACTAAGTATGAGTGTCACCCTCAAGAGGAAGAATTATGGTGAAAGGTGGAACCCCATGAGGATAGTCAGATATAATGAGTCTTGACTGGGTCTGTACTCTTGAGGTAGAGTGTGTCCCATCAACATTATTCCCAGTTGGGATAGAGGTATTTGCATGAATATCAAATCTTCTTTGAGGCATGATCTAGAAGAAAAACAAACCGAATGAATCCAAGACCTTAAACCCTATAGCTCAAAGTAAGACAACAAGAAAGTAAAATATTCCTAAATGACTCATAGCCTCTCTATTATAAATGTGCTATGCTATACACCCATAAAAGATATTATAGTTGACATTACTTTGTGGACACCTAACTGACCATGAACCCAGGGTCTAATAACAACATAAGAGACCCAAATAAAGGCCTTGTCAGAATGGGAACCTCAAGTCCAACAAGGACCAGAGATCACGCTATTACTCAATCCAACAAACAAACAATCATAACATAAGCAAGTCACTAACCAAGTCTATATCTATTTCATAAAACAACATACCCAAGTCGATAGATTGTCCATACAAGATTACTCTATCAGGATATGCCCCCGACTATAGCCACAACCAATATCTAAGTCTACATCATTAAAGACATAAGAAAACTCAAAGAAAGAATTTGAGCCTGTCGAAGCATGAAAGCTCACCACTTCAAGTCACCACAAGTTGTTCTTAAGTCTACTTACTGAGTAGGAAGTGCAGAAGTATGACCAATACCTACATTGTATGGGGATACAAGTTGAAGATGATTAGTAGTTGGATCACTAAAATGTAACTCAAGGATAAGGATAAAAAATCCCAAACGTTCAAAACTATTCAACCAACACATATAACCAAAGAAACAAGTACATCTACATATGTACTATGCTGGGGTAGGGAACAAGATTAGCATAAACTTTGAAAACATTAACTGGGGTTGTGTATCATAACCGTCATTTAACAAGGCACCCACGAGCTCTATGGGTCTAACTTTCCCCTTTCTAGAAGAGCCCCAATGCATATAGCCTTATGAATTACAGAATATCCATAATCATATATGGCTATATGGGGGACTTGAAACTCCCAGCATAATCAGGGTGTCATAGCACACATACTTGTAGTAAGGTGGACTCAAAACTCCCTTTTGTATGCTTATTTTGGGGATTCAAACCACTCGATCATAAGAAACTTGCATCGGCTAACGTGATTTCCAAGGTTAGTCCCATGGACATCGCTTTCATTGCCCGGCTACACATCCCGCTTTAAAGTCTAATTTAGAACCATAATTTCACATACTCAACCATTAAGCCATTTACTTACCAAAGGAACTTCATTTGTATCATCATACCAACACCACTTGTAAAAATACAACAATGCTATAACCATTATCATTCGACTTTGGGTCTCGAACCCATTGTCAATACAAAGTCATCAATCCAATTAAACATTAGGGACTAGAGCCCATTATAAAACATGTGCATAATTCAATTTAATTTTTAGGGACTCAAACCCTTTTTAACCAACAAAAGCACCAAGGTTATCATTTATATCACTACATGGCCAACAAGGCCCTTACTAAATTATTTATCAACCTTTCTTATCCATTAGGCCAATGTCTTAGTTCAAAACACATTTCAATTCAATTTATGGTCATCAAGACCTTTATAAAATCCTTCATCATTTATTAGAATTCTTAAACCAAACATTAGTGCTAAACATAATTCACCAAGTAACTAGTTTATTCTCTTAGGCATTTTCACAAACACTTTGAGTGCATTCTACTATCAAGCAAAATTAAGTTAAAAACCACATGTTTAGGGTATGCCATGACCCAATTGTTAAACCATAATCATCGTGAACCCACATATGCAGACCATTATAAAAAATGTGTATAAAAATAATTTAAACCAAAAGTGAACAATACCCAATATATGCAAACAAAACCATCAACTATGATTTTTAAAACTACCATTAATGAATAAAACTAAATGTGTCAAATACATGATATTAGAGAAATGACAATGAGGGAAGAGTCATATCCCTTATTTACTAAGATTCAAGCAGAAAAATGTCACTATTGCGCCTCTAAATGAATACTTGTGGAAACCCTAGTCCCAATCTTCAAGAGAGAGTTAGAGAATGTATCTTAATTATTTTAATCCTTTAATGGTAGTTATTAGAGGCCACAAGGAGATTTAACCCATGGGTATTTAAGGGTTTTAGGGTCAAAAATCTCTCGAATTCCATCAACTTAAAATTTGATAACTTGCTCACAAGAGGGTACACTGACCCCTAAACCATACCCTAAGGTGTAAGTAGTACCCATATATTATACCCTAGGACTCATCCTAGACCTTCATACTGCCCAACAGACAACCACACAAGGCTTACAGGTATCCTAACGTACAAAAAGTACCCTATGACCTGTACTATATATAGAGCGCACATGGCTAAGTTTAGGTTATTATACTACTTGGCATCATATACCCCGTACCTTATCATATGACTCTGAAGAGGTCTAATTATAACTTGGAAAGAATGTGACCAACCTACACTTACTATTATATGAGAGGAGGGACCTTAATAGTACATTAGCATATGACTTGTACCTTTAAGTCGAACCTTGTCCAAAAACCCAAACTTAGGAAATTCTCAAATGGTCCAAAGCCAAGGTGTTTTATTGTGGTGTCTTTGGGTGGTCGGGAAACTTTTATAGATCTGTTTGAATTACAAATTGTTGATATAGCTGCCATATTTGGGAAGGATAGTTTCCACTGTGCTTTACAAATCTAGACTGTTAGACCCATAAGGTCATTTTTAAATTTCCTAATGAGCTGATTATTGAGTTGGACGATGGTTCCCTAGCTCCTAATGGAAGTTTCATATCATATCTTAAAGCTTAGAGATCAATCTCTATGGGGTGTCTCTATCATATGATTAGGGTTAAAGATTCTAACTCGGAGGGTCTTTTTTAATGTTTTATACCAGAGGTGAATGAGTTTCCTGACGTCTTCCCTTTTGACCTTCATGGTATTACTCCCGATAGGGAGACTAATATTAGGATTAATCTGGTTTAGGACACTCATCCTATCTCTATTCCCCCATATTAAGTGGCTCCAGCGGAGTTCAAAGAGCATAAAGAGAAATGGAAGGATCATTTAGAAAAAGTTTCATCCATCCTAGTGTGTCTTGGTGGGGTGCACCAGTGTTGTTCATCTATAAGAAGGATGGTTCTCTTTGAATGTGTATTGATTATTGATAATTGAATAAGGTAACGGTAAAGAATAAGTACCCTCTTCCAAGGATAGATGGCTTATTTTATCAGCTTCAGGATGCTAATTTTTTCTCTAAGATTGATCTTCAATGTGGGTATCATTAGTCAATGATTAGTGATGTTGATAATCCTAAGACTGCTTTCCATACATGGTATGGGCATTTTGAGTTCCTGGTTATGTCTTTTGGGTTGACTAATGCCCCAACTCTATTCATCGACTTGATGACTAGAGTCTTCATTTAGTTTATGGATTTGTTTATCGTTGTGTTTATAGATGATATTCTAGTGCACTTTAAAAGCGAGGTTGATCATTCCGATCACCTTCGCATTGTGTTAAAAACCCTGAAGGACCAAAAGTTGTATGCTAGGTTTTTGAAATATAAATTCTGGTTGAATATTATCACTTTTATGGTTCATATAATTTCTAGTGAAGCGATCATGGTGGATCTGTAGAAAGTTACACTGGTTAAGAAGTGTCCTAGACCTATGAATCGTATTGATATTTGGAGCTATTTGGGTTTAGCTGGTTATTACAGGAGGTTGGTTGAGACTTTTTAGAGTATAGCTACCTCAATGACTAAGTTGACTCCAAAAAAAGGTGAAATTCTTATGGTCTAATGCTTTTTGGGGTGGTTTTGAGATGTTGAAGAATAAGTTGACTTCAGCTTGAATCTTGACTTTACCTGGAGGCAATGATGGATTTGTGGTTTATTGTAATGTATCAGCATGGAGCTTTGATGTGTCTTGATACAACATGACAAGGTGATATCTTATGCCTACAGACAATTGAAGTTGTATGAGAATAATTATCTGACTCATGGCTTAGAGCTATTTTTTATGGTGTTCATGTTTAAAATCTGGCATCACTATTTGTATGGAGTGCATATGGATATATTTTTTTATCATAAGAGCCTGCAGTTTGTGTTTACTCAGAAAGAGCTAAACCTTAGGCTAAGGAGATGGCTTGAGCTACTCAATGATAATGACATGAGCCTTCACTACCATCCAGTTGAAGCTAACGTGGTTTCTGATGCTATTTGAAGGTTATCCATGGGGTGTCTAGCTCATACGGATAAGGGCAAGCGAGAATCAGAGGAAGATGTTCACCATTTGGATAACCTTAGAGTTCAGCTATTGGACTCCAAGGATGGTAGAACGTTTTTTCAGGAGGTGGCGAAGTCATCCTTGATTGCTGAGGTAAAAGAGAAGCAAGTGTTAGTGACACGACCTGAACTAGGGCCAAATTGTTCTAGTGACTCAAGCCTAGCATGGATCAGAGACCACCACCAATACCCCAGCATAACTGCCCAATATCCCATATAAGATGAGTTTCAAATATATATGTATAAAATCGAAAACAAAATGGAAAATCATAAATAAAATAAAGTCAACTAGTGTTTGCCCTAATGCCAATACCAACGCCAAGGATGACAAGAATACAAACACCGCCCATACCAACAAATACTAGTCCTACAAAGCCTTTGTCCAAAAGTAAAACAATATTTGGTCAGCACATGCCCCCAACAATTTCCAAAGCCAAAGTCTATTAAATTACAAAAGTGTGTAAAGAAATCCATGACATGAAATGGAGCCTTTCATAGTATGGAACCTCACCAGTTCAATCCAACTCTAGTTGATCTCGAATCCAATCACTGAGCAGGAGGAGTACAATGGCTAGATTCTACATCACGTGGGGATACAACGCTCAAAGACGGGTTAGTGGTTGAACGCTATTATGCAATCATGATAAGTATAAAATAATGTCAACCTATAAAACCCAGTAGACAACTATATGTATTCACCATAATGCATATATATGTAAACCATATCGGGAAATGGAACTGGGTTTATCATGCCTTTAAGACAATTAACCTGGGTGTGTGTAGCTTAACCGTCCTAGAACCACCCACGGTCTATATGGGCCTAGTGTTACCCCTTGAACAATCCTGATTTGCCTAGTCGCATTAATCGGAGATACCATGGGGCTAGGGGATTCCTATCTACACTTTGCCCTCCATGATATATATACAAGAAAAACATAGGTGATTCCTATGTACCCACAAGTATATAGTCCCCATAACAAATCCTCATGTCATTAAACATGAGTTTTCAGTGTCCATCTATTAGACTAAATCTTTCACGATTAGAGATCACACCCGCCATTATTTCCCAATTAAATCCATTATCACACAACTAAACCACTAATTCCATTTATTATTAACCAAGGCTACAAGAAGTGGTATCATTATCCCACCTATAGCTAACATGCAATTTCCTTAGCCTAACTATTAAAGAAAGGATTCCTATGTACTCGTAGCTACCATTATAATTAAGTTTACTAGAAGGATTCCCATGTACCCCACAAGTAGTTCATTATTATGTTGGCTTTGGGGATTCCCATGTCCATTGTAAGGCTTTCAATTAGACCATAACCATGACCACCAAGACCATACCATTTAACCATTTAAAACTATCCAAACAAATTTAGGGTTCCATTATCACTTTATACGATGTAAAGTTTTCAGTACAAGTTCAACAATGAAACAAAAGCATTCTCATAGGCAATTTATCAAACAGGTTATGAGCATATAGTTTCCAAAAAAACAACTAAGTACCAATTAACCATTCCCATGCAACCACATATTCAAACAACTATCATAACATAAGAACCATAAGTAAAAACATGGGAAAACCATAACCAAACAATTATAACTAAAACCCCCAACATATAATTCATAACCCAAAACCATACCACAACTATGCCATGAAAACCATACACTAAATGATGTTTTTGGTTCAAACAACAATGAGGGAGGGGTAACATGCCTTAGATTATTAAGAAGATGGAGAGGAACCACCCTTGTAAGCCCTAAACTGACCTCCTTGGATGAAACCCTAACCTTATTTGATCCAAAAGCCTTTAGAGAAATTTGAGAGAGTTTAGAGTGTTTTATTTGGAATAGTAGGGTAAATGATTCCCAATAGTGTTTAAAGTTGTGGGGCCTTAATAGGTTAAGAGGGGAAATTTCCAGATTTACCACAACTTAAACTTCACAAAATTCCCACAAGAAGGTACAATAATATCCACTCCAACAGTACCCTACCATACGAGTGGTACCCACCACTCGTACCCTAGGAACCCCTTGGGCACCATCTCTATCCAATATATGACCACCGAGGCCATATCTTACCCAAATATACAACAAGTACCCTCGAACAATACCTTAGGCATAATAGACTTCTCTAGGTTCGACTTTAGGCATCATATGATTCGGCCTCATTCCACTATTACCCTAACGTACGGCTATTACGATCCATTCGAACCTTAGAAAAAAAAAACAAATCACACAGATTAACATATGAAGAACACCCCCTAAATTAGAACCTATCATACGACAAGTACCAATAAGTCTTATGATGTCCAGAAGTTCACAATCGAGAAATTTTCAAAGGACCAAAAGCCAGGGTGTTTTAATTCTCTTCCACTTGGATCTTTCATCCTCGAATGATGGACAAGGCAATATAAGCATGATTTACATCGCAATGCCCCTTTTCCAACATTTAACCAAGTTAGAAAAAATGCAAAGAAACCAACCTTTACTTAATTAAAATAAGAAAACAAGGATGTTATGAACAACACATACATTAAGAACATATATTCGTATTCAAAAACTAATGTAGCTACTTGGACTTTATGTCCTCTTCCGCTTCCTATGTAGCCTCTTCCACTGTGTGATTCCTCCATAGAACCTTTACCGAGGCCACATCATTTATCCACAATCAACAAACCTAACAATCCAAGATCACAATCGGGATCTCCTCATTGGATAGAGAATCCAAAATACCAATATCCTTAATGGGAATCACTTGAAATGGACCACCAACACACTTCCTCAACATAGATATATGGAAAACAGGATGAATAAAGCTTTAACTATAAGCAAATTCTAATTGATACGCAATATTACCAACCTTTCTTAAAATTACATTAGGACCAACATGTTGGGGAATGAGATTTCTTTTCTTCCCAAATTACATCACTCAATTCATGAGAGACACCTTTTGGAATACTTTATCCCTAACCTAGAACACCAAGTCCCTATATTTTACATTTGCAAAGCACTTTTGGCGACTTTGGGAAGCCTTAATCCTATCCCAAATTACTTTCACCTTTTCCATAGCTTGTAAACCAAGTCCGGACCAAACATCTCTTCCTTACTATGCTCGAACCACCCAATAGAAGATATATACCTCGTACCATACAATGACTTAAAAGAGGCCATCCCAATACTAGACTGGTAACTATTATTGGAAGAAAACTCTATCAGTTGTAGATTCTTAACCTAACTACCACTATAGTCAATCACACACGTATGAAGCGTATCCTTCAATATTTGAATAGTCGTTTCTACTTTCCCAACTGTAGGATGGTGAAAAGAAGTACTCAAACTAACCTTAGTCCCCAACCCTCTCTTAAATTACCACCAAAAGTTAGATGAAAACTACGTACCATGATTAGAGATGATAGAAATAGGTACCCCATGCAGCTTTACCATCTCTTGGAGGTACAACCTTGCATATTCCTCATCAAAAAAGTTAGTCCTCACTGGCGTAAAGTGAGATGACTTTTTCATCCTATCTACGATGACCTAAACTGAATTGAATTGGTTTCAATACCGGGGAAAAATGATAACAAAATCCATATTGATAGCTTACCACTTTTATTTATGCAACTCAATTTCTTTATACAACCTTCTGAACCTTAAGTGCTCAACTTTACTTATTTACACACCATACAGATAGCCATACAATCAGTCACATCCCTCTTAATACAATTCTACAAATACATCTCCTTGAGGTCATGATACATTATCGTCAAGATGGGAAGAAAACCCTGGAACCATTCATGTGCCTCAGCCAAGATCCTTTCCTTTATTGCAAACCTCAAACTTCATGAAAATATAACCTCTCTTGGTACCTCAAGGTACCATAACCACTAACCTCTAATTACACCACTTTTTGCTCACCTACATCACTATTGATTTTCATCAATACAGGATTTTACATTTGCTTCTCCTTGATCTCTACACCAATAAAAACTACAAAATTTCATACACCAACACACCACCATCTTTAGATTCTAAGAGACAA
Organism: Capsicum annuum; assembly: GCF_002878395.1. Taxonomy (NCBI): domain Eukaryota; kingdom Viridiplantae; phylum Streptophyta; class Magnoliopsida; order Solanales; family Solanaceae; genus Capsicum; species Capsicum annuum. The sequence goes on from NC_061115.1 coordinate 61,333,672, forward strand.
ACTCCAAGGTTAGCCAAGTGGTGAATATCATTCATCAACTCCTGCTTATTCTTTTCTACATAAGCTACAATTCCCATGGACAACCTGCTAAAAGCATTAGCAACTATATTAGCTTTACCTGTGTGGAAGTAAACACTTATGTAATAGTTCTTGGGAAGCCCAAGCTATCTCCTCTTCCTGAGATTAAGCCCTTTCTGAGTGAACACATACTACAGACACTTATGATCTGAAAAGTTTTTCATGTGCACTCCATACAAATTGTGCCTCCATATCTTAAATGTAAATATCACAATTAAAAGTTCCAAATCATTAGTAGGATAGTTCCTCTTATGCACCTTTAAATTTCTAGAAGCATAGGCTATCACCTTACTATGTTGAATAAATATACAACTAAGACCCACCCTTGATGCATCAAAATAAAGCACAAACCCTTCAGTGTATTTCGGTGAGGTAAAATCCAAAGTCTAATTAAGCTTATCCTTCAGCTTCTCAAAACTATCCTCTCAAGCATCTAACCAAGAGAAATTTACCTTCTTCTAAATTAACTAAGACAATGGACCAGCCACAGTAGAGAAATTCTCCCAAAAACCTCCTATAGTAGCTAACAAAACCTAATACACTCTGAATATCAGTTGGAGTCATGTTTCTAGGCCACTTTATAACCACAACAACCTTTTGATGATCCCCCATGGTCCCTTCACTTGAAATAACATGACCTAAAAGTACGATAACGTTAAACTATAATTCATATTTTAAGAATTTTGAATACAATTGCTGCTTTCTCAAAGTCTGCAACACAATACAGAGGTGATTGGCATGATCAACCTCTCTCATAGAATAAACCAGGATGTCATCTATGAACACAATGACAAACAAATCTAGAAACTAATGAAAGAGCCTATTCATAAAATACATGAATGTCATAGGGGCATTTGTCAAACCAAATGGCATAACCAAGAACTCAAAGTACCCATACCGGGTACGAAAGAAAGCCTTAGGGATATCCACTTCCCTAATCTTAACCTGATGATACCCTGATTGAAGATCAATCTTAGAAAATAATTTGGCACCTTGCAACTGAACAAAAAAGTCATCAATCCTTGGAATAAGATACTTGTTGTTAATCGTCAAATTATTCAACCGTCGCTAGTCAATACATATCTGATGGGAACCATCCTTCTTATGCACACATAACATTAGTGCACCACACGAAGACATACTATGATGGATGGAACATTTATCTAATAGATACCTGAATTGCTTCTTAAGATCCTTCAATTCAACTTGAGCCATTCTATAAGGGTGAGTAGATATTGGATGAGTTTTCGAAGCAAGATCAATCCTAAACTCAATCTATCTAACAGGAGTCATACTGTGCATCGGTCAGTTTGGTTTGGTTTTACATAATATCAGTTTTTAAATATGCTAAAACAATAACCAAACCAATAATATATTTTTTATCATTTTTTGATTTATTAGATTTTAGTCCTTAACGGTAAGGTTTTCGATTTAATTGATTAGAAAATACTCATAAAATAAAAATAGTAGTAACTGACATGAAAAAAATCAAATCTTCTTTTCAAAATAAATTCTACATAATGTGTTTTAATTTACAAAAATTTTCAAGTTTGAACTAAATGTTGTTAGGAGAAATTAAGAGTTTGTATAATTGAAATAATAGGTTTGTTAATTTGTAGAGATTATTGAGAAATTATGAGAAATTAATAATAAGTCATATATATATATATATATTCTTATTGGGTTGTCGGTTTACCTAATAACCCAGTAAGAAAAAACTAAACTAAACCAATAATCCAATAATTTTTTTATAAAACTATTAAAAACCATTAACTCAATAATCCAATAACATTTTTATCGGTTTGGTTTATTTGTAGGTTCGGTTTTCTACTCACCCCTAAATAGGAGAAACACCAGGAATGTCATAAGGGAAGACCTTATGAAATTCATTCACCACCAAAATAGAATGCAAGGAAGGACCTTTCGAGTTAACATATTTAACCCATACTAAAAGATAAAAACAACATTTGGAGATTAATCTCCAATCTCTAAGATATGATATAACCTTACCCTTAGGAGCTAGGGAACGACACTTCCATTCAATAACTAGCTCAGCAGGGAACCTAAAGACAATGGGTCATATAGTCTAAGGATGCATAGAATGAGCGTAAGCAATCCATACCAAAAATCACATCAAAATACACTATATCTAATTTATATAAATCCACCAAAGTCTCTTTACTACCAACAAATACCACACACCCCCTTAGACTCCTTTAGAAAAAATAGAGTAACCTATCATAGTAGAAATAGAAAAAATAGTCCAAAATAACGTTGGGACTAAAACCAAAATATGCAGTCACCAATATGGTCACATAAGAGAGTTGATGATGAAGCAACTAGAACCTTATTCTCCCTCGAAGCAACCTTAACAACTGAATACTTTCTAAGCGTATATCCTAACTAACTTTATTTGAAGCATCTGTCCCTCCCCTTATCATAAAACATCGATACAACCAACCACATAAACTAAAAGGAGGACATAATAAAGCCAACTGAGCCATACTAGCCTTAAATTGGGCACCCTGTGCCATGAAATTTTCATAACCCTTCTGATGCATGTAACCCGATGGCTTCAAGTAAGGAGCACTAGCTATGGAGAAAGAACAAAAACTCTCTTACTTCTTATAGGGCCACTAATAACCATCTCTCCCACTTTGTTGTTGTCCACCACCCTACTCAGAGAACCTACATTTCTTACCCTACCTTTCCCCTATCTCAGCCTGCTTTTTCTTTTCTTCTTCCACTTGTGTATATGAATAACAAACCTAGAGATATACATGTCTTTAATTAGCAAGGAATTCTTACTTTAAAGAAGCAACTCATAAGACAGTCATGAGGTGAACTTTGTCATCCTGTCCCTCATAAATGACACCATCTTCAAGGCATATAAAGATAATTAGTGAAAATTTAAGGCATACTCCTTGATCATCATCTTCCCTTTTTTAGATTAACAAATTCCTCCACTTTTACTTCCCTCAACTGCTGAGGAAAGCAGTATTACAGAAATACATTAGAGAATGTCTTAAACAAAGATGACTCCTCAGCGTCACTCCTTTACCTATCCTATTCCTTGTACCATTGTTATGCCATATACTTTAACTGATAGGAAGCAAACTCCACCACTTCTATATTCATAGTATGCATAACCTTAATAATATTTTCTATTTAATCTAGAAAACCCTTAGGATTCTCTACCACCCTAAGGCCAGTAAAAGTTAGATGACTCAACCTCATAAACTAGCCAACCCATGTGGCCTAAGAATATAGGGTATCAGATGCACCACACTCAGCCTAAGAAGATACTAACTGAGCAATCATATGGATCAACTAAAAAAACTCCTCACTCATAATATCAGCTTAAGGACAACTAAAGAAAACTGGTGGAACCCTAGAACAATCAAAACTGGACCCCTAGTCTGAGTATCAATCCCATGAGTAGAGACTGTCCTATCAATATCATCCCTAATTAGGATAAAGGAGTTTTTGTGGGCTTCATATCATTGAGTCATGATCTAAAAAGCAAAAAACATAAGTTATAGAACATTCCAGGAATCAAACTCTAAATCTTGAAAAATAGAACACAAGAAAGATAAATATTCATAGATGCCTTGCAGCCTAACCTTTCTGAGTGTGGAAAACTACACAACATTACAAGTGTAATACCCCAAACTTTCTTTAAGTTAAATCTAGTCTCCAAAAGAGTATATGATGACTTTCTAAATGATTAATAGTTAAATTAAATAGAATTTCTCCAAGTTCAACTATTTATCATATGTGAAACTTAATTAGCTTTCCAACGATACCAATTTTGTCTGAATCTGGTATTAAAGTAAAAAGTTATGGATGTTTTACTGAGATCTGTCAGAACTGCCCAGGTGCGATGAGCAGGTTGATGGGCCTTCGATCTAGCAATGACAGAAAGGTTGACCGACCATCGAACTTACAACGGACCATCGCCTAAGCTGTCGCTACTAAGGTAGTGAGTCCCTATCCTGGTCCACAGAAGACGGTCAAAACAACGGACCATCGAGCCAGCAATGGACCATCGCACTTGTCGTCGCTGATCCTATTTATTGATTTTTAAGCCATTTTTGAAAGGGTATTTGGGTCTTTTTCCACCTGTTTTAACCCCTAATTATACCTGACCATAGCTCATAACTTCATTATTTATTTGCAACACCAAATTAGGGTTTCTCTCAAAGATCAAATCCGAAGAACAAGAAACCCTAGGTGCGTAATTCCAAGATTAGAACTCAAGCTTTCCTTCTCCAATCTTTAAGAAATCATCTACCCAGGTAAGTCAAGTGTTCATTCATTTATTCTTTTCATCCATGAAACCAAAGAAACTAATTTTAAATTATAAATTGTGATGTTTATGTTGTGGATTGATTATGATCATGTTGATGTTGTGTATAATACCCAAGTTGGAATCGTTAAATGTGTTTTCATTAATATATTCTAGCATATGGATTGAAATCTACTAAATTGTGTTTATTTATGCAACCATGATGAATTAACTTAATGTCCATGCCTAAGCTTTTAGTTATGAATGCAAGGTGTTTGACAAAATGCCTAAGAGAATAGGAAAAATGCCTTCTGACTCAATTGTGACCAAAATGATGAAGCTATGATTTACCCTTATGTTCAAAATGACTTCCATGTCATTGTTGGTTATTGAAATTGTTTTATGGATTGTTCGTGAGATTAACCTGTGAAATTATGACATGTTTATATGCTTTCCTATTCATGTACTAAACCATGATAATGAAGTTCCTCATAAAATTCACCAATGATTGTATTATAGCTTGTTGACTATGGTTATATGTCAAGAAGTGTCATGTCTTGTCAGTTTTATGCAATCGAGTCTAAGGGCTACTTGTACCTGTCCATTTAGCTATGTGCCTAGAGCCTTTGTTATGTTTTCAAGATACTCTAAGTCAAGCCATGTTCAGTAGAATTCAGTCAGTCTCTTGACTTAGGAAAAACTCAGTAATCTTAGTAATTTCAGATAGTTCTTAGATTTCAGTAATTTTCTGTAAGTGAAACGAACTCAGTAAACTTAGTCCAGTTAGTTCAGTATAATTAATTCAGTGTCTAATAAGATGGGAGTATGAATTCAGCACTGAGTGAGCCTAATGATAGGAACTCACCTGCGAGTATAGGGTATGATTCTTTAAGGCAATCCTTGTGCTCCAGAACTACATTGCCAGTGTAGGCTGAGACATCTAACCTGTTAGATTAGCGTTAATGAGGTGGCTTAATCTATTCGATGAGGGTCCTACTACTCTCCTAAGAGTACCTATTAGATAAGGGATCACTCACAGCTTGTCCTTAATAGTGGTTCGGTATTGACACCCTTCCAATTGGGGTTACAGATTGGAACCCACTCAGCTATATTTCTTTAATTAGGGCATATCGGTTAGATAACTACTTCCCACAGTTACATTTTTAGTCTTAGTCTCAATAATAGAACTCAGATAGTTCTACAAAATTCAAGACTATCACATACAGTCAACACAAAATAATACGGAACTTAGCTAGTTCCATAAGAACCTAGACTGTCAGATACAGTCGGTGAGTATTAATTATCAGTACTCATGTTATCAGTATTCTGACTAAGTAGTCAGTATCATTATGAATTCAGTTACAGTCATTTACTCATATACGTATACTCACTTTCATATTATACAGTCGATTAACATAGTTTATACATATAAACCCTTGCATTCAGCCTACCTCACTTGCATACCTTTACATCCAATCGTACTGACATATATATGCTATGATGTTTTGTACCATAGGTTCAGAAGAACGAGCTCCAGACCATTCGTAGCATTCCAATCTCAGCATTCAGAGTTAGCAATGAGTCCTCATCCTTCAAGGACATGATCATTAGTTGATTATTTCATTACTCAATTTATTTCAGTAGTTGAAGTTAGGGACATGTCCCATCAACTCCTTATTTAGACAGTTCAGTCAGTTCCAGGATATTTAGACTACAATATATTCAGATAGTTTATTTCAGTTTATGTTGTTCTATTAATAAACCGTACTCTCAGATAGTTTGTTATATCCATTTTGAACCTTATGGCATATTTCAGTCTATTATTTTCGTAATTTACATGATGTTGCACAGTATAGAGGTATAAATATTAGTCATGGGTTAGCTTGTGGTACTTCGGGGTCATGAGCACCGTGTAGCATTTCGGGTACCAGATTTGGGACATTACAAAAAGTGACTCTACTCAACATAATGTTATAGACTCGCAATTTACTATAAACCTTGGGCTATAATAAGAATATTCGATCGGGACATGCTCCTAAACATGGCCAAAACAAAAGTCTATGAAATAAAGAAAGTGTGTAAATAAATCAATGACACGAAATAGAGCCTTCTAGATTATGGACGCTCACCACTTTAATCCAACATAAGCTTATCTCAAATTCAATCACTGAGAAGGAGGAGTATGGAAATCATCCTACCTTGCTTCAAATTCATGATTTCCACTGCCTTTGGCTCCCTTAACTCCTGAGGAAAGAAGTGATTAAGAAAATTACTAAAGAAACCATCCCATAAAGCAAACTCAATATCGTCACCTCTAGAATGGTACCACTCCTCATACCACTAAAACTCCACCTGTTCAACTGATAAGCTACAAACTATACACCCTCCACATTAGTAACACACATCAAAAGAAAGATATTTTATGTCTCATCAATGAAAATTTAAGGATATTTCTCAACTTTAGAATCAGTGTAAATAGGAGAATGCAACCTTATAAATTGGCCAACTCTAGTTGCCTCTGTGGATGAAGAAACAGAAATAACATGGTTAGTCTAGTTAGCCACGAACTCAATAAGAAAATTAATCGACTGTTTAAACTTAGCATTAGACACACTAGACTGGGTGCCTGAGGAAGGATAGGGGGAACTGGTGGAGCCCTCTCATGGAAATCAGAAGCAGTGACCCTCGACCAGGTTTGAACTCCTGGAGTAGGATGCGCTTTGTCCTGATTATCCTCTGATGGGACAAAGAGTTTCCATGATCATTACCTATTTTGGGATTCATGATTTGAAAAGTGAACATACGTAATATAGAGGAGATCAAAGACCTTAGACTCTACAGGTTGAAATAGAACCATAATATAGAAAAATATTCCTAAATATCTTGTTGTCTCACCCTTATAAGTATGGCATGCTACACACCTATAAATGAGACTCTACTTGACACAGAATTAGTAAACACATAATGACATTAAACTGAATCTTTGATACAATCTTTATCACAAACATAACCAGGGCCTAGCCGTGCTAGGTATCTAAAGTACCACCGAGGACTGGAGACCACCCCTATCAACCTAAGTAAACAACCCAATATCCCTAATATCTGATGAATTCCAAACATATAAAAAGAAAAATTTAGAGAATGATGGGCATGTCTGTAATCGATAACCATTCGATGGCCAATACAATCGACCAACATCACCCAAGTCTTCTATAATTCGACAAAGCCATCTAACACAAGAAGAAAAAAAACTAGTCTTAGTCAGGACATATCCCCGAATCTGAAAGATGACAATAAAAATGATAAGGTTAATGATAATGGAAACAATCAATTTATTTCTAAGAAGGAAAATTGATGAATTGTCTAAGCCTTTTAAAGAATGGAAGCTCACCACAATGAACCAATGATCTGAGTTGATCCCCCTAACTCTACTCAAGAAAAGTAGAGGTATCTTTAGTGCCTGAATCTCACAGGGATACATCATCCAGAGACGGTTAGTAAGGTAAACACTAGCATGTAATTCAAGGATAGGGATAACATAATATCGTGATCAGTAATTCAAAATCATTCAAAATTAATGCACATAATCAAATGCATATAGATACATATATATATATATATTTATATATCACATGCCGAGATAGGGAAACATTTCTTAAAACGCACTTTGAAACTTTATCTCATATTGTGCAGATCAACCATCTTAATATAAGAAGGCACTTATGAGCAATATTAGCTTCGCTCTCACCTAGTTATTAGGTCCCCAGTATGTCTGGTCACATAAACCAAAGGGTATATGTATGCACTATGGGGAATCAAAGCTCCCAAATTCAATGGTGACACGATCATCAAATCATGTAATATAATGTGGGAACTCAAACATCCCACTCAAATGAAGGTAATAAGAAGGAATAAAACCACTCTATCAAATAGACCACTACATCGGCAACCATGGTTTCCAGTGTTGATCCCTCAGTACCTCCATATTCATGACAAAGCTACAAAGCCCTCATTAAAGCCCAATAAAACCAAGTATCACACATTCCCTTTCGTTGAACCACAATACACATTAATGCATCCATTTTTTGTATCATCATATCAACTATACTTTCAAGGTAACATCAACATGCAAAACCAATTACCATCAATGGGGGAAATAATAATACTCTTTTGGTTCAATTATACAATAGCTTGAGGTATTGTGCAATCCTATAAGACTCAATAAAAAATCAGTATGTTTATTAACCTCTCTCATTATGAAATAGTTCAAGAGTAGTTAATAAACATACTTCTCATATTCAAAACCAATTTAGCAATATGGGGCAGAGGTTATAAACACTTCTGTAACACCCTGATTTTTTGAAGTAAAATGCTACATGGTGCTCATGACCCCGAAGGACCACAATCTAACCCATGACTGATATCTGAACCTATTAACTGGATAATATCTAATAAAACTTGCAGAAACATAAACTATAAGGCCATAAGGTTCAATACTAATACATATTTGAAAAATATAGTATAATAATACCAAAAAGGAACATAAATACTGAAGTCTGAACATCTAATCTGACATCTAGTTTGAAACCCTCTAACTGAACTGAATAAGGAGTTGATGGGACATGTCCCCAACTAACTCCAACTACTGAAATAAACTGAAAACTGAAATATAAATAAAATCATCATTTCCTCAAAGCATGAGGACTCACGTCTAACTTTGACTGCTAATCCTATAATCTACTGCTGATTTGGAGCTCATGCCTCTGAACCTATGGTGTAACATAAGGGAAAACACCATAGCGAAAATGCATCAGTACGTCTGAATATACTGAGTATACGAGTGAGGTAGGATAAATACAAAGGGTTATATGCATGGATAATACTGATTGATATGAACGTGAGAGTACATACCTGCATATGTAACTATAATTGAACTCGTGGAGATATGGACTACTGAGTCTGAATACTGACAACATGAGTGTTCTAATATTGAGATTCTGAAAGACTGAGTTTACTGATATTGATATGTAAATCACCATTAAGTGATGGATCTAATACTCTATTACTGATATACTAAGAGACTGATATTGTATTACTGAAAAATAAATGATTGTTTCTGACAGTTCAAATTATGAAGAACTGGTCTGATTGATTGTATTTGATAGTTCTGAAGCTTAGTACTGATAGCATGAGTTCTGATAACTTTTGGGATTGATAGCATAAGTGACTGTATTTGACAATCCATAAATCTGAAGGAAACTATCAGAGTTCAATTTTATTTCTGAGTTGATTGTATCTGAAAGTCCTGATACACTGAAATCTGAAGAACTATCTGAGTTTTTTACTGAGAATGGGTAGCTATAGCTGACAATCCTGAAATTTGTAATTCAAACTATGGTAAGTAGTTATCTAACTGACATGCCCTAAATAGTCTATAATAGCTAAGCTGGGTCCAATCTCTGCCCCGACTGGAAGGGTGTCAATACTGCGGCACTGGTAAGGACAGCTGTAAGAACCCTATACTAGCAGGTACTCAATGAGAATGGTGGGAACCCTAAACAGGTGGGTTAAGACACCTCATCAAACCTAATATGATGAGCTAAGATGTCTCAACCTATGCTGGCTATGTAGTTCTGGAACACAAGGTTGACTACTAAGAATAACACCCTAAACTGGCGGGTGAGTTCCCATCCATTGGTTCATACGGTGCTAACTTCTACTCCCATCTGAAGGACAATGAACTAAATAACTAAGCTTAACTCAATAACTGAATTCTATAGATCATGGCTTGACTGAGAGTATCATGAAAGCATGACATGGCTCTAGGCACATATCTATATTTTTCGGGTACAAGTACCCCCAGGACTCGATTGAAGGAAACTGATACAACTTGAATTTCTTGTGTACAAGACCATCAATAAAAATCCATGATACATGAGTGGAGGATTTCATGAAGTACATGGTCATCAGAATATCTATCATGAATACGAATTCCTATAATCAAGTCATAAATCTCATATTCAAATACGATGGGCATTCCAACAACATATACTATTCACAGCAATCTCATGGAAACCATTTAAGCGTAAGTGAACGACAACATGTAATGTATAATTAATATTGTAATGATTTGGGGATATTAAACTTCATGTATTTATTCAATATCTCAAACATGGTAGGAAAAGCATGGATATAATTCGCATACATAATTCATATCTTCGTCATCATACATGCTACATGCCACTACCATAAGAATACATAATTAGGATGGAAATTCATATTGAAGTGTATAGCTAACATGAACTTGTTATTTAGATATTAGGAAACCATTTAAATATGAAGTTCTAACATACTAGGCATTTTATCAAACACCTTGCATGCATTCTTTAAGGCAAAGGTGGATTTCATCAAATTATACATCATGAACAACCAAATTTACATGTTTCCAACTCATATGATATCATGAAATTCAAAAAAAAATAAAGATTCCATCTTGGGAATCACCCAATATCAACAACATGATCATCAACACCCAACAACATAGAAATCATATTTTATAATGAAAAAGAGGGCTTTTGAGCTTTATGGATGAAAGGGACCCATGAATCAACTCATGCATACTATTATATACCAAAACAAAGTAGCATCAACATGGGTATGATCATATTACCATAATTAACCAAGCTTTTGTATTTTAAATATTGATTCTTGAATTCCACGGATAAAAGGAATCCGTAGATGAACACTACGCATACCTTGGAAGGGAAGTTCTTGGTGATTGACGGAGGAATTTCCTTAAAATAGGATCTTCAAGCTTGATTGTGCAACCCTAGTTGTTTTTCTCCTATGGTGCTCTTGGATGATGAGCTTTGAGATGTTAATAGGGTCGTAAAGTGCTTAGAAGCTATATATTTTATAGGGTTAAGTTTAGGGACGTGTAAGGAGTGAAGACAGATAGGAATCCTAAACTGACGGGTTAAGTCACCTCATCAACCCTAAACTGATGGGTTAAGATGTCTCAACCTACGCTAGCTACGTAGTTCTAGAACACAAGGTTGACTAATAAGAAGCACACCCTAAACTGGCGGGTGAGTTCCCATCCTTGGGTTTACTCGGTGCTAACTTCTACTCCCATCTAAAGGACACTTAACCGAATAACTAAGCTGAACTGAATAACTTAACTGAACTGATTAGCTGAACTGATAATGATTAACTGGACGGATACTATTGGTATTGTTTAGCAGAGCTAAACTAATTTTACTGGATTCCAATGACTGACGGAATGTACTGACTTCTGAGGACTAGTTAAGAGTACTGAAGTTACTGAGATTGACTGTGCATACTGAGGTTGCTGAGGTTACTGAGCACTGAGATTACTGAGATTACTGGATTACTGAGATTACTGAGATTTTTGAGTTTTCTTGAGTCACATGACTGACTGAATTCTGTAGATCATGGCTTGACTGAGAGTATCGTGAAAACATGATATGGCTCTACGCACACAACTATATTTTTCAGGTACAAGTACCCTCAGGACTCAATGGAAGGAAACTGACACAACTTGAATTTCTTGAGTACACGACCATCAATAAAAATCTAAAATACATGAGTGGGGGATTTCATGAAGTACATGGTCATCATAATATCTATTATGAATAGGAATACTTATAATCAAGTCATAAATCTCATATTATAATGTCATGGGCATTCCGACAATATATATTATTCAGAGCAATCGCATGGAAACCATTCAAGCATAAGGGAACGACAACATGTGACATTTAGTTCATATTGTAATGATTTGGGGATATTAAACATCATGTATTTATTCAACATCTCAAACATGGTAGGAAAAGCATGGATATAATTCGCTTACATAATTCATATCTTCATCATCATACATGCTTCATGCCACTACCATAAGAATACATAATTAGGATGGAAATTCTTATTAATGTGTATAGCTAACATGAACTTGTTATTTAGATATCCTGAAATCATGTAAATATGAAGTTCTAACATACTAGGCATTTTATCGAACACCTTACATGCATTCTTTAAGGCAAAGGCGGATTTCATCAAATTATACATCATGAACAACCAAATTTACATGTTTCCAACTCATATGATATCATGAAATTCAAAAAAACATATAAAGATTCCATCCTGGGAATCAGCCAATATCAAAAACATGATCATCAACATCCAACAATATAAAAATCAAACTAAATAATGAAAAAGAGGATTTTTGAGCTTTATGGATGAAAGGGATCCATAAATCAACTTACGCATACTATTATATAGAAAAACAAACAAGCATCAACATGAGTATGACCATATCACCACAATCAACCAAGCTTTTGTATTTTAAAGATTGATTCTTGAACTCTACGAACGAAAGAAATCTGTGGATGAACACTACGCATACCTTGGAAGGGAGGTTCTTGATGATTGACGGAGGAATTTCCTTGAAATTGGATCTTCAAGCTTGATTGTGCAACCCTATTTGTTATTCTCCTATGGTGCTCTTGGTTGATGAGCTTTTAGATGTTAATACGGTTGTAATGTGTTTAGAAGCTATATATTTCGTAGGGTTAAGTTTAGGGAAGTGTAAGGAGTGTTAAAAGACTTAATTACCCTCAAAAGAACTCTAAACGGAGTTTTTTTGGCATTGGAAGTGATTTAGACAGCACCTAACCAATCACCTAAGTTTGGTTGGGCGGCCCCTAACCAATCGCCTACCCTTACTGTCTCTCACAAATATGTGCATAATTTTTCGCTCGAGTATTGGATTAAGGTGAAATTCATATTGTTGGAAAGGTAATTCTATTATCTACTATTTTGTGGGTAGACATATTCTGAAATATCACATTACCATCGAGTTATACTCGTTCAAAGATGACCTTTGCAAAATCGAACACTAAAACTTGATGGATTCAAAAACTCTTAGCTTGTATTACCTTAAGTGACTCATATGAACATGCTTAATGTATCATAAGCTATCTTATCGCTAGGATACTCATTGTAAGTCATGCACTAAAATGCTACTCACATGATAAGAGGTTTCATATGTAGGAAAAATGATTCGTCTCCAAGCTTAGAAACATAAGGGGTATTACAACTTCAAAAGTCACAAGTTTTAGAAGTCACAATCCATAGTTCATTCACCATTCCTATGAATTAATTTAATTTTTAAAACCATCATATAAACATAGCCCATGCAGGGATAAACATGATATATCTCATATAAAACATTTATTCAAAACCCTCAACCCATGTTTTCAAAACAAACCTCAATACCATATTAACAACATTTTAAAACTTATGCTTTTGGCTAATTAAAATTAGGGAAGAATAACATGCCTGAAGTAACAAGTTTCACGGCACGAATTCAATCCTTGAGCCCTTGGATGGCCTACTTCTTAGAAACCCTAAGTATGGGCTTCTTGAGAGAATTTAAGAAGTGTTTGAGTATTTTATGAATGAGAAATAACCCCTCTTAAGTGCCTTGTGAATGTGGGGTTTTAAATGGGTGAGAACGGAATTGTCCAAAGTTCCATAAATTTAAAACTGAAATTTAGTCGTCAGTGACTACAGGTCACTATACGACTTGTCTAGACTCATTAAGATCGGTCACCACAAGTCATACCAAACAAAGTCTCCAAGGCACTCACAATCTGTTAACCTTACAACACAATCAATATGACTCGTAATCGGAACCTATGACTTACAATAAGTCCCTATGCTTCATAGTGAACCACTCGTACTCATAGCATAACTCAGCCATACACTTATTGGTTTGGATATGATTCAAGTCAAATCAATAGTCAAGAAACCCTACGACTTACCAATGGAGTCGTAGTCATTACAGTGAGGATAAAATTTCAAAAATTTTAAAGGACCAAAAATTCAGGATGTTACAATGCCCCTAATAAAACATAACTGAAAAATCTGCAGGAGAGGACGTATGACCCATCCCACGATTTCGAGACCCATCTATGATTATGGATGTCTCTCATAATTGGGTGTATGATTTGAGGCAATCTAGACTAGATCAAACAATCCTTGTTATGATCGTGTGATCCGATAAATGATTGCACCTTGGTTTGTAGGTTGAAAGTCTAAGCCAAATAAGCTCTAGGACTCACGAGCATACCTATAATCGTGGTTTCATATCATCTTTAAAAGGTATACTTATCAACTTTTAGGTGTTTGGTACTATTTTGATCAAATGAGAGCACTGTATGGTCATAAAATCACACTAAGATTGTACTTATGCTCGTCGGTTCTCACTATTGGATAGTGTTCCACTAAAGTAGCCATAAATTTTTCTTCGATATCAAATTAAGGTAAAATAGATGTAACCCAAGGAAGACTCAAAAACTTTTAATTTGATGGGTCATGAGATAAAATACACTCCAGAATCTAGGAGATAAGCTCGTTTGAAGTTTACTGTAGTAGATTCTTTGCAAGAAAACAACCTGTAAGGAAGGTTTCAACTTATCTATGAGCTTGGAGTTACTTGTGGGATTAATACATGTCTAAATCACTTATCACACCACCAAAGTATCATGACCCAATTTATTAGGTCATAATGGCACCTATAATTACCCACCAGTAGGAAAGCCAAACCCATGGTCCGGAACGACTAGTAACGGACTACCAAATATATAAAGAGAAGAATTGTAGAATTGATGAAATAAAGAAACAACTACATAATAAAATCCCAAAACCTGATGGTATCAGTACAAGAGCTGCTAATAATATCATAGTACAAAGTGAAGTTCAACTAAAAATACTGATATAACTTATCTCCAAATGCAACATCCAGACTTGTCTAATACATAATAATGAGATAGGTAATACACCAAACGTCTAGAGGTCAATCTAAGTCTTCGAATCATGGTTCCTCCGCACGACGCACACATCAATGGGGATAACCTGTACTATGATCTGCAGGCTACAGAACTGTAGTATAAGTACAAAAAATAGGTACTCAGTAGGCATCATCGACCAACTAAGCTAAGTTATGGTATAAAGATAAAATAATGCAAGGTAATCATAACTATGTCAAATTACAAAATAAAACCTGAAACATCTCAATAATCGTTGTATATAATAAGTAATCAAAATGGAATAACAGTATAACATAAGCTATGCAGACTAATATCATTGTACATAACAATTAATAAATAAAGGAATAACAATTTAACATAAGGCATCCACACATGGCAATATCATTGTACATAACAAGTAATAAATATCAGAATAATAATATTAAACATAAGGCATCCGCACATGACAATATCGTTGTACATAACAAGTAATAAAAATAGGAATAACAATATAGCATTAGGCACCAACACATGACCCTATCGTTGAACATAAGAATTGGACAATTTGGAATAATAATGTATCATAAAGCATCAACACAAAAAATCACAAGGACAAAGTTAGCTCCCATACGCCAACTAGTGCATAGAGTAAAGATCTCAATACAGTGTCTAATAACACTGGAAGTACACCTTACAGAAATTTCAAGGAATCTAATCAGTAATATATCCAAACTTCATCGTTATTCAACTGTCATTCCATGCTTACCATCAATCGAAAGCTGTCCAACCCTCCTTAACTATCATCAAATTCATGATTAAATAGTGTATGAAAAAATAGGCACAACCATAACAATACAAATATTTAGACAACTATATCCTCGATACACACTAATAGCTCTTTACTAGCTAGCCAATGAATTAACTAATCCAACTACCACTAGTCATCATATACCTTCTAATTGCTATTTATACACTCTTCACCATATAATCATTATTCATGGGTCAACAACTAGTCATTCTTTACCAACTAGTCAATAACTAGCACATAGCCTACAACATTTAACAACTAAGAAATATTTGTTTCTATCCATCACAAACTCACAAATCATCATTGATCTAATAACCGCTAATCACTAATTACTCACTATTGTATTTATTGACAAAACGCCTATTAGTTACTAGCATTAGTAATCCACACATACTCAATTAGCAACTATTCATCATCATATACTAAATCAATAGTATCAACTAATCATCGTTTCTATAAGCCTTCATTTACGCTAAACATCATTGTAGCTTAATCATCATAATTACTAGTCTCAAACACCACTAGTACTCATTATCGCTATGGTTCAACTATCCATAAATCATTATCAACCTCTTAATTAATATCCACTGCTAATCATCATTTCAACCTTATATTAACAACTACACCACTTTATACCTTGATCACTAGAAAACTATGGTCGGCATCTGTAATATCAACATTATACCCAACTACGTATGAGCATAAATAACATGTAGTTGCCATACATAGGGCTAGCCGTACTCGAACTGGTCGATGTACTCATAGGCACATCAATAATCATCCTCCTGCATTCCCGAGTATCATCATATCATCATAATATCCTTTGGCCTTGTTGGGTATCATAAAGTCATCATAATATCCTTCGATCGTATCGGGTGTCATCATAATATCATAATATCATAATATCAGCTGACCTTACTGGTTATCATCATATCAACATAATATCCTCCGGCCTTGCCAGGTATTATCATATCATCATAATATCCTCCGGCCTTGATAGGTATTATTAAATTATTATAATATCCTTCGCCCTTGCCGTGCGTCATCTTAATATCAATAATAAAGAGCAAGCCCCTCGAGGTCCAAATTAAAGTACAAGCCCCAGAAGGGCTAGAGTAAAGAACAAGCCCTACGTGGGCTAAAGTAAATAAACTTAAAAGGAGAAACAAGAAAAGCATACCTCCATATTTCCTCATTGATTATTAATGTCACATTGTCAATAAGCGTATATATATGCAATATTAATGTTATAAGTGATAAGTCAATAATCTAGTCCATCAGACCACGAGTATAATCATAAGCATTATCATGGGCAATGTCCCACAAGTAACTTATTCATTAGTGCACCATTAGCATAAAGATGTTTATCACTAACTTAAGGAATTTAAAATACATGGCATAATCTATTGCTTATTTATAAAATCATCGATATCACACTTTATGGATTTAGCCATGTCATAGTTGAGGGACCATTCAATAAAGCGTTCATTGGCCCAATCAATAGCCAAGCAATAGCATAATCAATAGCCCAGGTAATAACCATATCCTTGGCCTAATGAATAATATGGCCATGGGCTTCTTTAATAGCATACACAAAATCTCATTATGGAATCATCAATAAATCTACTATCAAGGTTCCACAATATTGCCTCAAGGGAATTTTTCTAGGAATTTCATAAGCATCTATAGGTCTCACAAGGACAACCTCAATCTTGGCTTACAGTAGTTCAGCACCCACTTCTAAATATCTAAATATACCTTTTAAGTTCATTTGACTAGGCTAATGTATTTAATTCAATTCTTAGGTGTTTAGAAAGCCATCATTAAGTCCAAAGTAGGGGTCCTACTCATATACTATCACTAAGTCCATTGGAACTAAAGCAACTTCATTAGAATAAGCATCTAAGGCCAATCTTGCCCTAAGAATGAGTGATAAGGTCACTCCCGTCTACCTATAGTAGTTCTAAGCGTTATCATGTTAAGCATGGGACATTGTGTCTAATCCATTAGGGTTCAATACAACAAGCTAGGCATTTCACTATATGGATCGAAATGACTTAAAAGATCCAACTATCCACAAGGATTGAAAAATCATCAACCAATACCTAAATCCCCTCACAATATACCAAGATATGATAATTATACTATTAAAAATCTCATACTAACAAAAGATAAACCTAACATACCTCAAATCTGTATAATGCTCATCAATCTGCTAAACTTTAGTATTTCTCTTTCGAGAAAACTCTTAAAGATACCAAGCTATCAAAAAAATAATCTATTTATCATACGAGCATAACAATACCTATATTTCACCATTGTTCTTCTAGTCAAAAAAATACACTAAAAACCCCAAGTATGACACACTTACAAAAAATACATTTCTGAGGTCAACCTAAAGCTTATACATTATCAAGGATTCATAAACATCAAGAAATAGGTGAAAATTTAGCTTATTTGATGGTAAAAATAAGCCCTCGAGCTATTTGAGGTTTTGGCCAAAAATTCAACAAACTCAAGGATAGATTCAAAGGATTCTTACCTTAAATCCTATCATATTTGTGTTAAAAGATGTAAATCAAGCTCCCAAGTCACCCACAAGACTCAATTTAGAGTTTACTAACCCTTCCAGGGCTTTTATATCTTAAAGATGAAGAAAAATGACCAAATTATGACATGAGGACCTATGTATAGTCCCTCCAGGTATGGAGATATCGCTATCTCAGTCATAGAAACAACAATCGCACTATTCCAATTGCAATAGGCCTTTGTTCGATCACACTTGTCCAGTACCAGCAAAGTCAAAAACTTTGTTTGACCATCGGACCTAAATTTTTGCAAATGAGCTATGTAACCCCACTAAATTTGACGTTCTAAAAGCATTAGTGAGGTCGGATTTTCCATCCAAGGCCATTTAGACCAATTGTAATCCCCACACCCATATCTTCCAATTTTCCCACTTTTCAATCATTAGGTCGAAAGAGCTCGAGTAAATGGGCACCCAAACCAAGAGTCGACCTTGCCTAAAATTGATATTTTAGATCTGTCGGCGTAGTTGGAATTTGCATTCGAGAATCTTAATCAAGTTTTCACCCGATGGCCATTTGAAACCAACAAAGACTTATAAATAGGGAATTAGTTCTAAAAACTAATGAACTGTTCGGTAACCAAACTAATAGTCCTAGCAAGTCATAAATAACTTGGAGTAGCTAGGTGAAGTTCAAACAGTGAAAATAAATAGAATCATGAAAACGAACCTAAAGGGTCATTACAATATCCACTACTAAAAGGACTTTCATTCCTGATATTCAACAGATAAAAAAAATGTCCGAAGCTCAAAAGGATGAGGTACTGCGCCAGCATACTCCAAGTATGACTTCCTTGATAACCTACCCGAAAAGAGAACACTTCCAAGGGAATTAACCATAGGTATCCCTTATTCAACCACCACCATCACATCACTTCTAAATAGACAAAACACTACTTCAAACACTAACTAGCATCCACTTCAACCAAAAAGGATTATACACGTAAATCTGAACCACAACACACTGATGCCATCTCTATACTCTCCAAAATCAACAAAGGCTCATCTAGGCCAAAGAAAACCCAAGATGTGAGTCATACCACTAACTCCTAATCCCAATACAATCTTTTTTTACCATTTAACACCTGCTATTCACTCCAAACTAGAAGTAAAATTGCTTTAGTTCTGCCCGTGAAATCTCATCACCTAGAACTAGAAGGAGTGAAACTGATCTGCTAAATGTCCATATGGATAACATGAGTATAAGTTCATAGGGCTCTATCTAGGGGCACAAATAGAGATAATAACTGGTTGCAATATATGTCGATACTACAACCATTCCGGATTGTAATAAAACTAAAATCAAGAGGATCATGGCATAACTACTCATCACTAAACATTTTCCTCAAAGATGTCCTATTAACCGAGACTGGAACCATACCGAATCTAACTCGAGTATACTATTCCCACTGAGTATATTATCAAAAATTCTTAAAGAAGACTGTAATCTCCAGGTTAGAACTGAAAGAACAAATGCAGAGCTCATGGGCTATCAGATGATACTTAGCAACTATTATCCTTCTGAAGTCGAGAAGACCAAATACGTAACAATAGAGTAGGCTAAACAAGCGTATTAATGAAAGACCAACTCAGAAAAATCTAAAAATAATGTTCAACTTAGCTCTATAACTCGAAGTTGAAGTCTCAACAATAAGCCTAAATTTCTTGATCACAACCACCTAAAGTAATCCTAAAGACAGCCAAGCATTAATACTTCAAATATATTATAACTTCCAAATCGCCATCCAAAGGCATCAAAGCTTAATTTTAGCCAAAAAATCCAAACCAAGGTCCAATACTCACATCGATCATAGTATCTAAATTAAATAAATCTGTACCATATCATATTGAGCTTAAATCAAAACATATTGGAAGAACGAAAATGTAATACATGATAAATCATTATCTGAAAACATAGGAAATCCAATCTAGTAAGATAAGAAATCTAGCGACTCAAAGAAATACAACTTTAGTCGGACTAATACATCCAATACTCCACCTTGGCAACTAATGACCCCAGATACATATCATCGAGGAGAAACACTCCACCAAGCCTCATTAGGCCGGATAAACTCTAAAATGAGGATTTCCTAAATACACCCAAGTAGGGAATTATCACACTATCCATCCATTGATCACATAATCGAAGAAGAAAAATGCCAACTTGAGAAGTAATCACAGGAAAGGCCCTGCCTCTGTCTCCCTAACTTCATGAAAGACAAAAATCACATTATAATGAGAACAAAGCATAAAACTCCACACTTACAAAAAGTGCAAACCATCAAAATGAAATGAATCCAACAAATCTAAGAGATAAATGAAGTGAATCACAATACCTATATTAAATTGCTATAAGGTAATGAAATAGCCACAAATAAAGAATGAACCTCAGACTGGTCAATCTCACAAATGGGCTAACTATTTAGGGAAAACCAAAACAAAAGCCTTTGCAACCCAGGAGGCAAATCTAAGAATTTTAAACTCCATAACGAGTAATATAACTAAATTACCAACTCTAGAGTCATACAGGACCATGGAAGATCAACACACCGTTGACACTACATTACATCCCTGAATCAATCTAACATAGCTAACAAAGAGGGAAAATAATCAACCTCACCATGCTATGTAAAGAAAATCATCTAATTGGGCTATATCTACCCAAGACACCAAATAAGCATCGCAAGGAGATGAAATTCTCACTAGATAATATTTGTCTATATAGCTACCCAACCAGGATAAATTACATCAAGTAATAACATCAAATAATATCAATAAAATAAAGTTGTGATAGTAATAATAACAACAATATCAACATCAATATAATTAATAAGCGGTACCTAAATGATTATAAATATCATGTACCACTCAGGGGCCATAAAAGGACAGTGTGCTAAGATAAATGGGAGTCAAATCCAAAACCTACAACCATAGAGAGACAATATTAATACTGATCTACTCCATCCAGTACTAAAAGAAATAAATAATAGAGTAGTCACATAATCATAAATTTAATATCAACAAACAGAATAACTAATATGAATTCATCAAGACGTGTAATCATCAATGGGTATGAAAACCCTAATACATATAATAAAAGACAAATGTGGTAAAACAAAAGCACACCAATCAAGGTGAAATCCTTAATTACATGCCTGATGGGCATAAAGAGATTAAATATAAATGTGTCGAAACTCAGACAAATTGACTAAGTAATCAACTGAGGTGCCAAGCATACTATCTTTAACTAAAGATGTCATAACATCATGAGGCGAATCTGAATGAGCTAGAATAACTTGAAATCCCATATTGGGGACACTCTCTAGAGCAGTAACTGATCTCTTTATAGTACTAAAAAAAACTTCTAAAGCTCTAATCTTCGGTAGAAATATGAACTATGCCTAAATGGCTAACCAATTGACACTGAGAGAAATCTTTACTAAAATGGTCAATCTTCTCACAATCATAACCTTCCTCAAGAACTATAGTCTAGCAGGGAATACATGGTAACTCTATATAATCAACTAACTTTCATCTGGGGCGCTCTTTAGACCCATGTCTTATCTTGCCACACTCAAAACAATCTCCCAAACAAAATACCAATAGAACTATAGTGATGGCATGCCATCTTTCCACCACCTCCATAAGTCTCAATACATGCTCTCTCTATGGCCCACACATAATCAATAATTTGAGAGAAAAGACCCAACTACTATCATATACTTCGACGCCAAGTTGAGTGTCAATTTTAGTCCTTTAACAATATATGCACCAAATCTAACTTAGAAGAATACATCATAAAAATATGTCAGGCACACTTTAGAAGACCAATCTCATACTTAGAAATTGGTCAAGAACCTTTATGAACACAAATAGACCCAACTCTAGCTTAATAATTATCGATGACTCGATCACTATCCATGAATGAAAAGGATCTACTATCATAACTCAAACTCAAAATATTGAACCTCAAAGGGCTAATGTAGTCACAAACTTAATTGGTGCCTAAGCTAACCCTAAATCCTTTCAGCTGATGCTTAAAATCTTTGATATATATCCCTGACTTTCTGGTCTGGTGATGCACTAAAACTCTTTAAAGGTGTTCTAAAGTCTTATTCATATTTGGTGACAATATCGCCCACCATACATCATTTATTTGGGACAAAATAGAGTACAACAATTTGTTTGAGGTTCATAAAAATGTGGACACAAGATACGAAGTCAAGAAGTGAATTTTATAAAATATCACTATAGCCTCCCCAAATTATGTTATGGACTTTTCCATATAGGTCCGTAGGACTCTACTAAACATTAAGCTCTTATACTAACTCAACAGTTAAACCTAGGCTCTGATACTAATTTTTCACAACCCAATTTCTTAGGTTAAGATGGCACCTACAATAACCCATTAGTAGGCAAGCCAGACCCATAGTCCAAAATGGCTTGTAATGTACTACCGAATAGAATGATGAAGTAGATGTAATAAAGAAACAATTAAAAAATAAAATACGTGACATGACTCAAATCGAGGCCCTTTCGTAATGGGAAATCTTAAGCCTAACCAGGTCCAGAGACCACTCCCGGTGCCTGACCAATCCAACTATAATATATAAATATGCCTATTTTTTGATGAACTCAGAACATATGACAAGATAGTATGATGTACAATCTAGGACTTTGGGATAGGTCCATAACCATGACCAACCCAAGCAAGTCCAACCACCCAATATCACACTAATGACCAAGCCAAAACTATAAACAAAAACTAAGTCAATAATCCAATGTGTATATGTAGATAAAATGATAAATCCATACCTAAGTCCATAGTTGTCCATAAAAAGACTCTAGACAAAACCAAAGAGTACCTAGTCGGGATGTGGCCCACAACTTGGCCTAAAACCAAAATCAATGAAAGATAAAAAAATATATAGTAATCCATGACATGAAATAGATTCCTTCTGAACTATGGAAGCTCACCACTTCAATCCAACACCGATCGTTGCCAAATCCAAACAATAAGCTGGAGGAGTAGTATGGCTAGTTCCTGCATTACGTGGGGATACAGTCGCCTAAACATAGGTTAGCGGATTAATTCTAGAATGCACTCAGGTTAAGGATAAAATAATGTCAACCTTTAAAACCAAGTAAATAAACTATATGGATATAAATCATACATATATATAACCATGCGGGGAAAGGGAACCAGGTTTAACATGCCTTTATGACCATTAACCTAATTAAGTGTAGCTTAACTATTCTAGAACCACCCATGAGATGTATAGGTCCAATATAACCCCTTGAACAAGCCCTAATGTATGTAGCCACATGAATTAGAGATACCATCAGAGTATGGGTTTCCCAATTACCCTTCAGTCTCCATGATACATATGCATATTATACTTAGAGGATTCCCAAGTACCTTATAGTATCGGAAATGCTCACTATCACCAACCATTATGTCGGTAAACTTGAGTTTCCAGTGTCCGTCCATTAGACTCGCACCTTCACGATTAGCTATCACTCCCCGTCAATATTTCCCAATTAAAACAATTACCAATACCATCCAGCCAAACCTTTATTACATTTATTATAAATGAAGGCTATTACAAGTGGTATCGTCATACCGACTATAGCTTAAAGCAATGTCCTTAGCCAAGCTTAAGGGATTCCTGTGTACCCCACAGGTTACATTATTTAGTTTACATTGTGGATTACCATATACCCTGCAAGTACATAATTATAAAGCTTACTTCAAGGATTCCCCGGTGCTCTACGAGTGCTACATTATTATGCTTTGCTTTTGTGATTCCCTCGTACCTAACAAGGAAGTTTAATTAACCATAACCATGACCAGAAAACCATAACGTTTATCTATTCGAAACCATTTAAGTCGTTTATACCATTTAGGGTTCCATTACCAACCCATACCATGCAATAGTTCCATTAAAAGTCCAATAATATGGTAAAAGCATTATCATTTGCATTTTGTCAAACTTATTGAGGGTATACTTTTACCAAGACCAAAACTCAAGAATAAACCATCAAGTTTAGGGTTAATCATGAACCATTTGTTATGCCATAACCATTTGGCACCCATATATGCAAACTATCACCAAAAACATATGAAAACATAGTTTAAACCAATACCCATTAAGATGCACCAGGACCCTCAACATTGATTTAAAAAACCACCATTTTGAATCATAATCAATGTTTAAAACGTAATAAACCATGATTTCAGTTTTAACTAACAATGATGGAAGGAGTACATGCCTTTTACAAGAAGATTTCAGAGAGAAACTTGACTCTTGAGCCTTTTTTAAGAACACTTATAGGAATCCCATCCTCCAATCTTCAAGAATGAGTTTAAGAGAGTATTTTGAAGTGTTTCTATTCTTCAAAGTGTATTATGAAAGGCCACAAAGGTTTATAAAACATGGGGACATAAGGTTTTTGGTTGGGAAATATCCAGAAAACCCTAAGCATGAAAGATCGAAACCAAGTCCCATGTGGGTACAACCTAACCCCCTTATCCGTACCCTAGGGTATGAGTAGTACCCTAACTCATACCCTATACCCTACCATGCTGCCTTATACTAACCAACATATGACCATTTTAGTCTAAGTCGTACCTTAGGGTACGAAAAGTACCCAAAAACTATACCTTAGACAGATTAACCTAGATTAGTCCATAAGTTTCATACGACTTGGCATCATACTCCATGTATCCTGCTATACAATTAGTATGATGTTGAGTAATATTTTGGATAGAATCCCAACCAAACCCCTCTGCATAACACATGAGAGAGGCATCCCAAGTTGTATTCTAGGGTACAAATGGTACCCTTTAGTCATACCTTGGCCAAAGTGTCAAAAACTTATGAAATTTTATGAGGGCCAAAGTTTAGGGTATTTCTGCTTCCCTACTAGGATCATTCGTCCTTGAATGATGGGCAAAGGCATGAACAAGCATGAGAAAATACATTAACACCCATCAAACTTTCCTCCCACGATATTTAGAAAATAAAGACATAAACTAAGATGAGAAGATCACCATATATCACAAGTAGGATTTACACCACAACATCTCTATTTCGACCTGCAACTAAGTTAGAAAAACATTAAGTGTCAAAGAACACATACTGTATGCACAAGTTTCCAAAATAAAAAACAAACGCAGATACTTAAACTCCATGTTCGCTTTCGCATCCTCAATAGCTTCCTCAAACATTTTCATTCCACCATAGAACCTTCACCAAAGCCAAACCCTTTGTCTATAACTTGCGAACTTTCCAACCCAAGATCCTCATCGGGACCTCCATAACGAACAAATAATCCGACATACCAATACTACCCCAAATGAAACAACTAATAAACGACCATCCCTACTTTACTTCATCACCAGCACATGGAATACTAGATGAATAAAAATCATGCTAGAGAGCAAGTTCAATAAACTTACAATTTACCAAAGACATATCACTTGGAGAGCTTGAGTTTAGACACACACCACTTCCATGTTTGAGCCTATCCAAAACTAAAAAGAGTGAACTAAGGCCATCGATTTCTACTCGTTACATCTATCCAAAAATAATACTTCATTCCATCATCATTATAATATAAAAACCATAAGTAAAAGACATGGGAAAACCAAAACCAAGAATTTAACACCACAACCCCAACATATATTTGAAAACACAAAACAATAACACAATTATTCCATGAAAACAATTCATAAATTATGCCTCCCTAAGTATCTGAAGTACCAAACATGACTATTGGTATATCTACCAATCATAACATTTAAGCATACCAACTATATACCCATGGTATGATCTATCCTTCAAACATTTAGCACTCCCTATAATTTCCACAAAGGTTTTCACTATCAATTCCTTTTCTTACCATTTCTTATGACAACAACCTTACCTCTTCTTCCAAACCATTAACTCTAGTAGTCACCTTAGACTCTCCACCACTTAGAGAACTCTACATTCCTTGTTTAAACATATCACCATACTTTCAAAGACACTACCACCCTAATCATAATTAAGGTCATTTAAGGAACTGAATTAAAAGAATTATCTATGCCACCCTAGGCAAGACACCCTAAAATAAGACTCAGCCTCATTAGCACTAAGTACTTCTTAAAAACCATCTATACCACAATAAATAACTATCCAAAAATAACCATACCATAAAAGGAGTCTGTAGAACTGGACACCAAAACAAAACAACCGCATATACCATTGGTAACATATCATAAGTTCATGGCTCATATCCAGGAACAAAGAGAGTGCATAATGTGAACCTTAGGTGTAAGAGCTCAAAGAATGCATACAATACTAATAGAGTAATCTCTTATTTAAGATAGAAGAGAATAACTAGCAGATGTCGTCTGACTTTTCCTTAAAGTCTACCTCTAAAGGAAAATGTTATATTAATCCATGACCTTTATCCATGACACCTATAAGCACAACACTCCTCTCTAATGGGTATCAAAATGGATGTATAATTGGGGCACTTGATTTTTTCTATACCCGAAACCTTATTCATCCATATGATACCCAGCGCCTAGTGTAGTCATACAAACTCCATGCTCTAACCCATCTAATTACTATAACCCCAACCTATCCCTTCAACCCAAACCTCCATTCATACATTCCCACTATTCTATTCCCCAAGCCATATACCTCACCCTTTTCGTACATGTCATCCAACTTATTAATTTACCTTCACCATGCCTACATTGCTAAGCCAGACCTAAAATTTTACCTTTACCAAGATTAACTATCTCAATTAAATCTTAGTATCTATCAACCACCAATTACTACCACCGAAGTACCCAATATATAATATGCACATACTGAAAATGTATATAGGATCCACCCCACAAAGAGGAAACCTTAATTTCCTTATTCTCCAACTTACCACCTATGCATTCCCAAGGGAAACCATCCCATTATGCATGAAAGAGTAGAAGTACTACATGAAAAAACACTAGAAATGATGAAACCTTAATCTAAGATATCACTTAATTTTCTTCTCACGCTTCTTTAGCTCAATTGGAAGGAGATAATAGAAATTAGACAAGTGTTCAAAATAAGTCAAATCAAAAACTCAACCTCACTATAGGAATGACACCAAGAGGGTCTTATGAAAGGACCCCAATAAATTCATGCCTCACCAACATCGAATGCAAGGAAAGACGTCCCAAATTAGAACCTTTAACCCAGAACAAATACTATAGACACCTCTTGGAGACTAATCTAAGAGTTCTAAGATATGATTTAACATTTCCCATTAATATTTAGGGAATGAAACCTCCCTCCCATTCCATAACTGACTCAACATAGAGTTTAAAGACAATATTATAGGCTCAACAGCCTAATGACATATTGGAAAAGTGTAACTGGTCCATCCTCTGAATTATATCTAAATTTCTACTATATTGGAGTAAAACAACTCCACCAAATACCCTTTTTACTACCAATAAATACATCACTCCCCTGGGCACTCTTTTATTGATTATAGAGTCACCTATTAGGGAGGAAATAGAAAAATATTTTGAAAAAACATTGTGACCAAAACCAAAACATACAACCACAAATATGGTTACAGAAGAGAAAGGGGACCCCAAATCAAGTAATCCAGACACATATCATAGAAAAAGAGTTTTTAACATACCAGTGTCATCATCAAAAGATGCCTCGTCCTCCTAATGAATAGTAAAGTTATGGAGACGATCCTTACTAGTGCTGGAGTTAGAAACAACACTTCCATTGACTGCAACTAAAACCTCGATTCCTCCCTTCCTTGCAATAAAATCTACAAAGAGGATAGAATGATGCAGATTGGTCCCCAATTGCCCAAGATTGGTCTCCAACTACCCCAATCTAAAAATATCTACCTCGTAAAGGATTTAATTAGGAGCATAAGCCATAAGATAGAAGTTAGGACCCACCAAAATATTCTTCTTGGACCATTTATTACCATACCGTTGGACTCTCTTTTATTTAGAAAACTAACACCCTTTACCTTGACTATTTTTTGACCTTTCCTCATTCCTTTACATACCAATAAGATCAGTTTGGTATGACAGAATTATCACTATCTGGGTTAATAGATTGACAGAATGACAAAACTCAACATTGGTAATATTTTCTTAGGGTAATCAAGAATGAGTGCCATCTTTTGAAATAGGGTCGGTGGAGACTGGTGAAACTCTATGGGGAGCACCAAAAGCTGCGACCCTTGACCGAGTCTATGCCCTATGAGCTGGAATAGATCCATCCATGTTATCCTCGAGTGGGATAGGTGAGTTTTTGCAAACTTGGGATCATTGAGAGGACATAATTTGAAAGATGAACCAAAAGAAGATTTAGGGAAGAGTTCAAGTCCTTAGACACCATAGATTGAAAGAAGAACAACAAGAAAGTAAAACATTCCCAAATACCTTGTAGCCTCTTGATTATAAGTTTGGTGTACTACACATCCATAAGCAAGACTCTACTCAACACATCTTTGTGCATACCTTAAAACAACCAAAACCTAGTCTCTAATACCTACTTTATAGGACCCAAACCAAGGCCTTGTTATTATGGGCAATCCCAAGTCCAACAACGTCTGAATACCACCCTGATGTAATACACCATAATATTCCAAGCTCGATTTATCTCTTAGTTGCATGTTAAGGGGTCCAAGGCTTTAAAATTTCACCAAGTGTTGAGGACTTAGTCATTTCCCTAATCCTATTTCATCCTTAACATAAATTGGAACGTCCAAAAGGCATTATTTACCACTTTCACAACAAAATTTCTCTCAAGAAACCCTCATCATTAACTAAGAACAACCCCTAGAATTCTTCAGGCTTAAATCTTTTAAGGTGTGTAGGATGTTTATCCATGGGTCCCTTTCACACATGGAGCCTAAAAACCTTATTTTCAAAAAAATTATGGATTTTTTCTTATTATGGTTATTTTATATATCTAAGATGGATTAATTTCATGTGATTCCTTAGTAATTAAACTCAATCCATATCCATTTATGGTTCCATGAAAAGTCATCTCCTGCTTCAAGTTCTAATTTCCCATGTCAATATGCAACTGAATTTAATGTTATAGTATTGAATTTTAAATTTGGCCAGGTAATTATGTGGTTTTCTTCATACTTAACGCATTCTCATGTTAAAGTTTATGACCCTCACATGTTTACTGAAATGTCTATATTTTGAATCACTGAAGCATAATTTCATTCTACAGTTTTAAGCCTTAATAGTGTATTTTGTTATCATTTAGTGCTGGCGGGTAATGAACACTCGATAACTATGTGTTTTAAATGACTTCAGATCTTTCAAGTAATTATTTTTGTTAAACCATTAATGTTACCATTTACTCAGTTATTATGATCTAGATGAGCAATGCTAGTATTTATATTCAGTTGAGTTTAGTTTAGTCCACTACTAGTATTAGTTTAGTTGGGAGTAGGATTTAGCACCAAGTGAATCCAAGGATGGGGGATCACCTGCCATTAGAGGGAGTGACCTTTAGTAGTAGTCCCTGAGTTCCAGAACTATGTAGCCAACGTAGGTTTGAGATTTCTTCATGGTAGTTGAGCGTTGATGCATATATCATAGGAGCACCTAGCCGTAGTGAGTGACACCCTAGTCCTTCAGGACATCAACTTTTTGGATCCAAATCATCAGCATATATTAATACCCATGGCACGCTATTGACACCCTTCTTTCTGGAATTACATTATAAACTCTAATTAGCTCAGATTGGAGAATGTTGACTATATGATACCTCTATCAATTTCTGTCAGTGTTATAGGATATACCATTTAAGGTTTGTTTGACCAAGTGTATATATTTTTAATCATTCAGTTATACAAATTTTAGTCTTTCAAATATCAAAATATTTTAGTAACATGTTTTTTCTTTGTCTTGTATTCTCAAATATTTTTTGTTCATGCATTCATGCTCAGTTATTTCATACATTTTACTTAGTCCTTATCTCATATACCAATACATTCGAAGTACTGACCGCATACTTTTTTTTGAGCTTTGTTGTATTATCACATAGGTTCGGATGCTCTTTTTCCCAATAATTATTAGACAACTCAGCATTACTCAGCAGCAGTAGTGTTGACTCTTCATCCATTATAGATATAATATATTTTCTCAGTTATTTTAGTATTTCCTTATTATTAATCAGTAGGAGTTATTTGGGGGTTTGGTCCATTAATTCCTTATGATGTTTATAGGTTTTCAGAAAGTTAGACAGTCAATCAATAAACAGTTGTTCATCTTTATTCATTATTATCAGTTGTTATAGATATTTTAAGATTTTTGCTTACATAAATTTAGTATTTATATTTTTAGTATTTTATCTGTTTATGCTCCACATATGCTATTTTAGTGTTATGTATTCAGCACTAACAGTAGGTAACAGCTAATGTGTTAGCTTAAAGTCATTTTTTACCATAAGCATCATTGTCTCACCTAGGGGTAACCCAGGTTATGAAAAAACATAGTATCAGAGCTTATGGTTTTAAAGTATAAGCCGTATTAAGTAGAGTGTTATGCCTGCGGGTGAAGCGCGCCACACTTATGGACAAGAGGCTATGATACATTTTTAGAAAAGTTTCTCTTCTTTTTGAGTTCATATCATGTGACAGAGCACGAACTCAATGTAATTCCTCTTTTTAAATCATCTTTTACTTTCTTTATAGATAATATCTCCCAGAATAGAAATACATGAAGTAACAGGGATCAGCCTTCACAACCACCTATTCAAGAAGATCCCCTAAATGAATATGTCTTCCAAACCAAATCCATGGCTACTTTCACTACCTTAGCCTACTCAGTAGCTACTCATAACAACCAGCAAGCTATTTCCCAGCCAATCTAGGGAAAAATATAGTTCTAGTCAAGATTTGAGAAATCACTTAGATGAATCCCCCTTTATATTTTGGATCCAAGTCTGAGGAGGATCCACAATATTTTTTGGCCATGGTGCAGAAAGTGATAGATATTTTGGCTATAAATTTGAGTAAAAGTCCAAAGTTTGATGTATATCAGTTGTAGGATGTAGGTCATACCAAGTTTAAGTATTGGAAGGAAGATTGAGGGGTTCATGCAGCGCCTATAGAATGGAAGGAGTTTGCCATAGCCTTTTTAGATAGGTTATTTCCCCTCGATATGAAGGATGCTAAGTTTAAGTAGTTCATCAATTTGAAGAATATTAATATGATCATGAAGCAGTACTCAGTTATGTTCACCTAGATGGCCAGGTATGCTCCTACTATAGTGGGGGATAATAGGTCTAAAAAGAGTAAGTTTGTATCTGGTGTAGTTGATAGTATAGTTAAAGATTTTTGGACTGCCAAGTTTATTTAGGAGATGGAACTATCTAGACTTATCATTCATGCTTAGTAGAAGGAGGAAGAGAATAAGAGGGAATGAACTAGTAGTTTTAACTTTTCTAAGCCAAGGTCAGAAAGCGGTAACCCTTCTTATTTCTATCAAAAATTTTCAACCCTATCTTTTCTTTCATCTAGTGCACTAGTGCCTAAGTTCATGCAAGATAGTAGGGATAGAGCACTAGGCTCTCAGTCTTAAGGCAGTGTGAATAGTGGTTTAATTAATTTAGTTTTTCAGAGATATGGTTAGAATGTTTAGAATAACTAAAGTGATGGTAATGATATATATTTTGTATGTGTAAATCCAGGCCATAGGGTCAAGGATTTCCCATGGACTAGTCAGTAGGGTCAGTCTAATCATCCTTTAGCTTCATCTAATCACATAACTCAGCAGGGTGCCACTTCTTATGCAACTAGTGGGTAGCGCTAAAATATATTGTATTCTCTCGAAACTCAATATGATAAGAAAATTTTTTCTAATGTAGTTATGGGTACGACACAAGTTTTCCATCTCTATTTTTATGTTTTATTAGACCCCAGAGCTTCACTCTCTTTTGTGACCCCTTACATAGACATCAATTTTGATATCTATCTCAAAACATTAGTAGAGCCTTTCTCATTATCTAACCCAGTGGGTAAATTTATTATAGCTAGACGGGTATACAGAAATTGGTTGGTCAAAGTATCTTAGAAAATTACCTCAATGTATCTGGTGGAGTTAGATATGACTGGTTTCGATGTCATTCTCAGCATGGATTAACTCTACTCATGTTATTCCTCAGTTGATTGTAGAAATAGAGTCGTTTAGTTTTAGTTTCCCTATGAACCAAACACTGAATAAAGGGGTAGTACTTTAGTGTTTAGGGGTTAGATTGTTTCATATCTTAAAGCCAGAACGATGATCTATAAGGGGTGTGCTTACCATCTTGTCTGAGTCAGGGACTCAAATTCTAAAGCTCCTAGTCTTGAGTAAGATTCAGTTGTAAGAAAATTTCCAGATGTGTTCCCTGAATATCTTCCCAGAGTTTCTCCCAAAAGAGAAATTAACTTTGGAATAAATATCTTTCAGTTACCCAACCAATCTTTATTTCGCCCTATATATGGGCTCCAGCTAAGCTTAACGAATTAAAGGGAATATTAAAGGATCTCTTATATAAGGGTTTCATTAGGCACTATGTTTCTCTATGGTGCACCTAAATTCTTTTCATTTACAAGAAAGACTGTTCTCTCAGAATGTGTATCGATTACCATCACTTGAATAAAGTCAAAATAAAGATATGTATCCACTACCCAAAATTGATGACTTGTTTGACCAACTTTTGGATGCTAGTTATTTTTTTAAAATAGATCTCAGATTCGACTATCATCAGCTTAGATTCAAAAAATGTTACATGCCGAATATATCCTTTAGATCTTAATATGGTCACTTAAAGTTCCTAATTATGTCTTTTGGACTAACAAATTCTCCTGTAATTTTTAGGGGCTTTATGAACAGGATATTTAAATAGTACTTAGACCTATTCATCATAGTCTTCATTGGCGGTTCCTTTGTCTATTCCTGTAGTGAGAATGATCATGAAAAATAGCTGAGAGTTGTGTTGCAGACCCTTAGGGCTCATCATTTAATTTCCAAGTTTAGTAAGTTCCAGTTTTTGCTAAGATCAGAAGCTTTCTTTGGTCATATTATTTTTGGCAATGCCATCTGAGTTGACCCTTAAAAGACTGAAGCAATAAGAAACTATCCTGGACCTATCTCTCCATTAGACATTCAGAGTTTCTTAGGATTAGATGGATATTACTGATTTTTTGGAAGGGTTTTCTTCCATTACATCCCTCCTGTCTCGATTAACTTTGAAGATGGTTAAATTTTAGTTGTCAAATTCCTATGAGAAGAGTTTTCAAGAGTAAATGACTCAACTCACCTCCACCATAGTTTTGGCTCTGCCAGATAGATCGGATGGGTTTGTAGTTTACCGTGATTCTTCCAGAGTTGGTCTTGGTTATGTTTTGATGTAGAGAGGCAAGGTCATAGCCTACACCTCTAGATAGCTTAAGCACCATAAAAAAATTATCGTACCCATGATCTTGAGTGGTCTACGATTATTTTTTGCTTGAAAATTTGGAGGCACTATCTTTATGGGGTTGATATTAATGTGTTCATTAACCATAATAGTTTCTTGTAGATCACGCAGAAAAATTTGAATCTTTTTCATAGAAGGTGGCTCAAGTTTTCAAATGATTATGATATTAGTATGTTGTATCATCCGGACAAGGCCAATGTAGTGGTAGATGCCCTTATTAAATTATCTATGGGCAGTGTGGCTCATGTAAAGTGAGATAAGAAAAAGTTAGTCTGTGAGCTTCATCAACTAGGTAGATCAGGAGTTTGGTTGGTTGATTTATTTGAAGGTCGTGTATGGGTTCAAAATAGTTTGGAGTCCTCATTAGTTGCCGAAGTGAAGGAAAAACAAGATAGGGATCCTAGTTTTTTTAAGTTGAAGGAGTCACTTAAAGATCAGAAAGTAGAGGTTTTATCCCAAGGGGGAGATGGTGAGCTTCATTGTCAGGGCAGGTTATCTGTTTCGTGTGTTAACTCTATGAAATAGAGAATACTTATAGAAGCGCATGTTGTGCGGTATTTTACTAACCTAGGATCCACTAAGATGTACCGTGATTTTCATGAAATCAATTGGTTGTGTTGTATGAAGAAGGATATTGCAAAGTTTGTAGCTAAGTGTCCAAACTCTCATTTGGTTAAAGTTGAGAACCAAAGGCCTAGTGGTACATTATAGAAGTTTAGCATTCCCACTTGGAAGTGGGAAGTGGTGAACATGGATTTTGTAACTGGGTTACCTCGTACAACTCATTAGCATGATTCCATATAGGTTATTATTGATAGATGTTTAGGGAGTTAGTGAAGTTGCATGGGATTTCATTGTCTATCATTTTATAAAGAGGTACTCAATTTACCTCTCACTTTTTGAGGTCGTTTTATAAGCATATGGGCACCCAAGTTCATCTCAGTACAACCTTTCATCCTTAGATAGATGGTCAGGTAGAGAGGACCATTCAGACTTTAGAGGACGTGTTCATGGTCTGTGTTATTGACATAAAAGGTGGTTGGTATGATCACTTACCTTTGATTGAGTTTTCATATAACAATAATTATCACTCTGGTATCCAAATAACTCTGTTTGAAGCTCTCTATGTAAGGGGATGTAGATCTCCAATTTATTAGTTTAAAGTAGGTGAATCTGCATTAATAGGGCCAGATTTAGTATTTACATCTATAAATAAAGTTCATTTTATTCGAGAAAGGGTTAAGATGGTCCAAAGCCGTCAAAAATCTTATGCAGATGAGAGGCGAAGAGATCTTGACTTTGAGGTTGGTGATTTGGTTTATTTGAAGATTTTGCCTATGAATAAAATGAAGAGATTTAGCCAGAAAAGGAAACTCAGTCACTACTATGTCGACCCTTACCATATCTTAAATTGTTTTGAAAGGGTAGCTTATGAGCTTAAGTTTCCTGCAGACTTGGCATCAGTACATTTTGTGTTCCATGTTTCCTTATTAAAGAAATGCATAGGTCATTCAGCTGTTGTTGTTCCTTTAGAAAGTATGGATGTCTAGGATATCATTTCCTATGAAGAAGTTCTAGATGAGATCCTTGATCATCAAATTCATAGGCTAAGGAGTTAAGAGGTTCCCTGGTTTAAAGTCCTTTGTCAAAATTAGTCTATTGAGGGAGCAACTTGGGAAGCAGAAGCAAATATACGAACCAATTACCCTCATCTTTTCTCCATAAACTCAAACTCATCTTCAGGTAACGATCTTCCTTAGATTAACTCAATTCTGTTCTCAGTTTCATATATGTAATAGTTCTCATGCCATTACATGCATTCATAAAATTAGTTCATTTCATGTATCATGCTTTAGGATCAGTTATGTAAACATGTTCCAAGTCATTCATGTTTAGTATACGATCTCACTTTCCTTAGTTTCTCAGTTTAACCAATCTCTTTTGAGGATAAATGTTCCCAAGGGGCAGATATAGCAATGCCCTATAATATTTGAAGCTCGATTCCTTAAGGGTCAAAGGTTTTAAAATTTCAATAAGTGTTGAGAACTTTGCCATTTTCATAACCCCTAAACTTTACAAATATTTATTTTGTCCTTCCCAACCCTAAAATGTTGGCTTTTAAGGTGATTCATGGTTAGGGACGTTAAAAGTATGTCTTGGGTGAGTTTTGGGATTTTTGGAAGAGGAGTAGCATATCTTTGGATAGACAAAATAGTGAAGCAATGCGATAACGCTGCAACGCATTGCTCTCTCCCTTGGAGAGGTGCTTCGCGACACATATCTTTATCTCCCATTATAAGTTGTATGGCGCGCTGCTCTCTACCTTGATGAGAGATGAATGATGGGTGGCTCTGTCCCACATAGTGTTATGATGTCAATGCACAAGGGGAATTTGAGTCATTTCCCTCATCTAATTTTATTCTTAACCCGAATTGGAACTTTAAAAAGAGCATTATTTGCTACTTTCTCCCCAAATTGCTCTCAAGAAACCCTCTTTATTCCCCAAGAACAAACCCAAGCTCCATTATAAAATAAATCAAGTGTTCAAGCTTCTAAGTTCAAAAAAACTTTGGGATAATAACTATTAAGGTATGTGGGATGTTTATCCACACGTTCCTTTCACCCATGGAGCCCAAAAACCATCTTTTCAACTAAAGTTAGGATTTTTATCTTATTATGGAGTTTTTGTATGTTCAATATGGATTAATTTCATGTAGTTCCTTAGTAATTAAACTTAATCCATGTCCATGTATCATTCCATGAAAATTAAAGTTATCTGATGCTTCAAGTTCTAATCTCTCATGTCAATATCCAAGTGCATTTCATGTTATAATATTGAATTGTAAATTTGGCCATGCAATTTTTTGGTTTTCCTTATACTTAACACCTCATGTTCAATTTTATGACTCTCATAAATTTTATGAAATTTCTATATTTTATGTTTCTAAACCATGATTTTATACTATAGTTTTAAGCCTTAATATTGTATTTTATGATCATTCAGTGTTGGCAATTTATGAACACTCGATACCTACGTGTTTCACATGATTTCAGATCTTTCAAGTAATTATTTCTATTAAACCATAAATATTACCATTTACTAACTTGTTATGATCATGATGAGAAATGTCAAGTAACAATATAAGTTTAGTTAGGAGTAGCATTTAGCACCAAGCCAAACTAAAAATGGGGGCTCACCTGCCAGTAGAGGGTCTGACCATTAGTAGTAATCCATGCCTTCCAGAACTACGTAGCTAGTGTAGGTTTGACATGTCTTCCTCCCAGTTGAGGTTTGACGCATATCTCATGAGAGAACCTACCAGTAGAGGGTGACTCCCTAGTATTTTGGGACATCATCCTTGTAGATCCATATCGTCAACCATGTGTTAGTACCTATAGCACGGTACTGACACCCTTCTAACTGGGGTCACAGGTTTGACCGCAGTTAGCTTAGATTGGGGCATGTCTATTAGATGCTACGCCCTACAATTTCAGTCAATATTACAACGTATCCTATTTTAAATTTGCTTGACCAAGTGTATAGATTTTCAGTCATTCAGTTATACAGATTTCACTCTTTTAAATTTTAGAATATTTCAGTAACATGTTTATGCTTGGTCTTGAATTCTCAAATATAACATGTTCTTCCATTCATGCTCAGTTATCTCATGCATTTTAGCCAGTCATCATCTCATATACCAGTACATTCAAAGTACTGACCACATAGTTTTTTTTGTGCTATGCTGTCTTATAACATAGGTTCGGATGCGACAGTTCTTAGATAGCTCAACGTTACTCAATAGCAGTAGTGGTGAGTCCTCATCCATCGAGGACATGATATGCTTTCTCAATTATTTCAGTATTTCCATATGATTAGTCAGTCGAAGTTAGTTGGGGGATTTTCCCATCAACTCCTCATGATGTTTAGAAGATTTTAGATAGTTAGATAGATCGTCCATAAATAGTTTTTCAGTTTTTTTAGTATTATCAGTTGTTATAGATATTTTAGGATTTTCACATACACATATTCAATATTCATATTATTGGTCTTTTATCAATTTATCCTCCCCATATTCTATTTCAGTATCATGTATTCATTTCTCACAGCAGGTACTAGCTCATGGATTAGCTTATGGTCACTTATGACTGTAAGCACCATTGTCGCGACTAGAGGGTAGACAAGGTTGTGAAACTCGATACCCAACTGAACCAATAATCTTAGATAAACACACCCAGAGTTAGATGATTTAAAAACATATGAAAAAATAGTATAATGCACAATTTGGGACTTTGGGATAGGTCCATAACTATGACCAACCCAAGCAAGTCCAACCACCCAATATCTACAAGGCTAAAAAGATAAACCAAAACCTTGAAAATAATCCAATGTATATATATTGATAAAATAATCAATCCATACTAGAGTCCACAGTTGTCCATGCAAAGCTTCTAGACCAAACCAAAGAATACCTAGTCAGGACGTGCCCCGACCATAGCCAAAAACTAAAGTCTACGAAAGTCAAAATTATATATAGTAATACATTAAATGAAATAGATGCCTTATGAACTTTGGTATATCACCACTTAAATCAAAGAATGACTGTTCTCGAATTCGATTAATACACAGAAGTAGTATGGTTGGTTCCTGCATCGCATGGTGATACAGCCGCTCGAAAATGGGTTAGTGGGTGAATTCTAGCATATTCTTAGGATAAGGATAAAATAATGTCAACATTTAAAACCTAGTAAGAAAACTATAAGCATAAAAATCATACATATATATATATAACCATCCCGCAAAAGGGTACTGGGTTTAACATTCCTTCAAAACCCTTAAACTTGTTATGTGTATCTTAATCATCGAATAGCCACCCACGGGCTACATGTGTCAAGTTTAATCCCTAAACCGTCCCTGGTTTGTATCCGCACTAACCGAAGGTACTATAATAGTAGGGGATTCGCGAGTACCCTTCACTCTCTATGATACATATGTATGTTGTACTTATACCATTCCCATGTACCTCATAGAATCATATATGGTCACTATGACTAACCCTAATATCGGCAAACATAAGCTTCTAGTGTCCGTCCATTGAACTTATACCTTCACGGTTAGCTATCACACCTCGCCATTATTTTGCAATTAAAATAATTACTAATACTATCCAACCAAACCTTTATTCAATTTATTATCAATCAAGGCTATTACAAGTGGTATCATTATACCAACTATAGATTTCATGGAATATCCTTAGCAAGCCATAGGGGATTATCGTGTACCCCAAGGTTTACATTATTTAGTTTACTTGGGGATTTCCATGTAACCCATATGTACATAATTATTACGCTTACTTAGGGGATTCCTATATACCCCACAAGTATTTCATTATTATGCTTTGCTTAGGGGATTCCCTTGTACCCCACAAGGAGCTTTAACTAACGACAACCATGGACACTAAACCTTACTATTTATACATTCAAACCTATTTAAACTATTTATATCATTTAGGGTTCCATTATCAAATCATACCATGCAATAGTTCCATTAAAAGTCTAATAATATGGCAAAAGCATTATCATAGGCATTTTATCAAAATGTTGATGGTATACTTTTACCAATATGAAAAACCAAACATAAATCATCAAGTTTAGGGTTACTCACGATCAATTTGTTAAACCATAACCAACAATCACCCACATGTGCAAACCATTACCAAAAATACGTGAAAATATACTTTAACCCTATACCCAACAATATCCAAAAAGACCCTCAACATTGATTTCAAAACCATTATTTATAATTCATAATCCATGTTTAAAAAACAATAAAAGATGCCTTTAGTTGGAACTAACAATAAGTGAAGGATTACATGGCTTATATAATAATATTCCAAAGAGAAACTTGACTCTTGAGCCCTTTTGAAGAACACTTATAGAAACCCTAGCCCCCAATCTTTTAGAGTGAGGTTTAAGAGAATATTTTGAAGTGTTTCTATTCTTCAAAGTGTATTATGAGAGGCCACCAAGGTTTAAATAACATGGGGACATAAGGGTTTGGGGTAGGAAATATCCGTACTACCCTCAGCTTAAGAGCTGGAAACCAAGTCCCAGGAGGGTACGAACCAACCCCCTTAGTCGTACCCTAGGGTATGAGTGGTGGACTAAATCATACCCTAGACCCCACCATGGTACCCTATACTAACCAACATATGACCACCTAGGTCTAAGTCTTACCTAAATTTATGAAGATCACCCATAAACCATACCCTGGATAGATTCACCTAGACTAGTCCATAAACTTCATATGACTTGGCATCATGCACATCGTATCGTTCCATATGACAATTATGATGTTGATTCATATCTTAGGAAGAATCCCAAACAAACCCCACTGCCTAACATAAGGGAGAGACATCCCAAGTTGTATCTTAGGGGACAATTGGTACCCTTGAGTCGTACCTTAACTAGAGTATCAAAAACTCATGAAATTTTGCAAGGGCCAAATTTTAGGATGTTTTAATCCCAAAACATGATGTTTCCGTACAAGATCTAGTAATAATACTAGAGTACAATGTGAAGTTCAAGTGAATACACCGATATAATTTATCTCCTAATACAACATAGAGATTAGTGTAATACATAAGAGAGATATAGTAATACTCCAATTTTTAGGAGATCACTCTATGTCTTTAAACAATAGTAGCTCTGTACGATGTACACATAAGAGATACTAACCTATACTATAATTTGCAGGCCACAAAAGTGTAGTATGAGTACAAAAACAATAGGTACTCAATAGGCATCCTCAGCCAACTAATCTAAGTCATGATATAAAGATGATATAATGCAAGGTAATCATAACTAAATCAATGTACAGAAACAAACCTAAATCATCTCCATCGCTGAATACAATAAGTAATCAAAATTAAATAATAGTATAACATAAGGCATCCACACATGCAAATATCATTGTATATAACAAGTAATAAAAATCAGAATAACAGTATAACATAAGGCATCCATATGTCAATATCTCAGTACATATTAAGTACTAAATATTGGAATAACAATATAACATAAGGCACCAACGCATGCCCTATCATTGTACATAAGAATTAGACAAATCAAAATAATGATGTATCATAAAGAATTAACACAAGGAATCACAAGTAATAAGTTGGCTTCCATATGCCAACTGGTCCATAAAGAAACGAACTCATCCTAGCATCCCTTACCA
This sequence comes from Capsicum annuum, assembly GCF_002878395.1. Classification (NCBI taxonomy): domain Eukaryota; kingdom Viridiplantae; phylum Streptophyta; class Magnoliopsida; order Solanales; family Solanaceae; genus Capsicum; species Capsicum annuum. The sequence goes on from NC_061115.1 coordinate 61,375,008, forward strand.
CTAGAGAGTAAAAACTAGAGAAACGTAAAGGAATGTAATCAACAATATATCCAAACTCCATCTATATTCAATAGTCATTCCATGTTTACAATCAATCAAAAGTTCACCAACCTTCCTCAATTATAATTAAAATTCATAATTAAACAATGTATGACAATATATGCATAACCATAAGAATACCATCATTTAGACAACTATATACTCGATACGCACTAATAGATCTTTAATAGCTAGACAATGCTTATTTACTAATCCAATCACCATTAGTCATCTTAGACCTTCTCATTATTTTTATATGCTATTCACCACATAATCACTATTCATGGGTCAACAACTAGTCGTTCTTCACATATTAGTCAATAACTAGCACATAGACAAAAATCATTACTAAGCCGTATTTATCAACTAGCTAATATTTGTTTCTAGACATCACAAACTCACTAATCACCATTGATCCAATAACCACTAATCACAAATAATTCACTATTCAATTTATTGACAAAATGCCAGTTAGTAACTAGCATCAGTACTCCACAAATCCTCATTTGGAAACTAGTCATCATCATCAACTAAATCATGATACCAAATAGACGGGAGACAGTAAGGCACGAAGGACTTCAAGCAGAGGTAGCCAGCAGTCTAGCAACAGACCACCAAAATTTCTAACATAACAGGGGGTTTCACAGAGAGGACTACAGGCGGAGGCAGTTAGGCGGCTAGCAACAGACTATCAAACTTTGTAACATGTTAGGAAGTTTGACCACTATGTAGGTGGCATGCCATATGAAATTAATTCTTCTATAAAAACCACAAACATAGAGACTAACCTTTCAAACAGGCAATTCCCATTCATATAGGCGGAAAGCTATATGAAATCTAAACTCTTAATTGGCACACCACCATCTTTCTATGAATGAGCTACTCATCCATAAGGGCGGCATACTTTAGTAACAAAGCCTTCACAACCCTAAATGGGATGGGATGACTTTGAAATTGAACTACATATTCAATGATTTGTGTTTATGATAAATACTTCAAAAGACTCCACGGGATAGCATGACTTTGCCAGTAATAGATCACATGAAACCATTTGTCTCATAGTACAAGGTTATTTTGTATATGACATAAATAAGACTTTTGGTGCCTCTCCCTGGCCTGTTACCCTCAAGCATCCACAGAAAAAAAGTAATACTAAGGCAGTCCTTAGATATGCATGTTCTTTCTTACATAATAGATCTTTTTAGAATGATATGGCATGGACTAATCGAATTTCATTTCACATACATGGAAAGGACATAGACATCTATGTCACGTGGACATAGCCAACTTTATTTCATATTTATAGAAAGTATCTTAGGAGTTCTATGTTGTAGTTGCAAGAAGTAGCTTGCTGAAGTATTTTCTTACCACTATACTATAACAAAAAGGATCTAAGTACGTATCCCTTTGAAAGAGAGAAATCAAGAGCAAGAGAGTTTAGCCAACAAACATTTTTATTCTTTCGTAGTAAAAACCTCTTGTATTGTTTTTAGGCAAAGAGAATGTTGCTCTCTACCTAGAGGCCTAGGATTTTATTTGTAGGAAAAGAAAGCTTACTGGATAAGTTATACTATGGATAATCATGAAACAAAATATTATAATCCTATCCTATTAGCTAAGGTATAAGCATTATCCGTTATGAAAGTATAAGTCTTATCCTTATGTAAGGGATAAACTTTATCGGTTATAACTAAATAAGCCTTATCTTTATTCATACTGAGCCCTACTAATATGTGAAGGGCCAAAGAAAAATAAAACACACTATATTATTGGCATGTGACAGCATCTGCAAGGAGGTGAGTCAGAAGTTTAAAAATAAGTGCATTAGCAGCTTCACATGCATGTTGAAACAAAGTGGATAAGCTCGTTGTATTTGAATTAGCTGCGTCAGCAGCTTCAGGATAAATTCATCTAAAAGGGTAACCCTCTAAGGATTTTTTCCTCAAATATGAGGGTAACCAACTGGAAAGGGTAACCCACTGGGAAGAGTAACTAATCTAACAAGGTTTTCTTATAGATGAGGGTAACCTACTAGAAAGGGTAACTTCTTTCATATGTTATCTGACGTAATCTTTCAAGCACTATTACATTATGCCAGCGGTGATGAGCTTGCATATCATTCTTCCATCCACCAATTTATGTCATGTTTCTACGTACGACATTCTTGTCCTTCCAAGCTTCTCTTCATCAATATTGTGAAGTAACTCCTTCTATTGGGTGATGGATTTTTGCATTCCTACTAGGAAGATTTTAGTCATATGTTTTTGATAGAATTTGTGACTTTATCTCTTATGATGTCATACTATGGCTGATATTTCATTACTGCTCATCAGACTTCATTCTAGTAGGGATGACCATTAATGTATTTCATCTTTCACTATTCCTTTGGCTAGATTTCATTTATAATGTATCAATTCTTTGAAAAAATGAAGTGGTGTGCCTCATATTATTTATCTTTCAAGGAGAGTTTAGGAACGGAAAATTTCTAGAGGAGTGAAATTTTTGGCTGAGCTTGGTTGTCGTGGCATATGATTCCTACATAATGGTGCAACATGAAGATCATTACATCATAGAAATATCTAAAGGCAATTACACTTGAACTCTATTAGAATGTACTGTTGGTGGTATAGGTACTAGAATAGCCATTGGAGTTCTTGCGGAAAGTTAATTGATAGTGAAATGAAAATATAGAAAAAAGGATACTCCAGGTGCACTCTGACCGGCTTCAGGATAGATCCTCCATATTTCTAAACACTTGAAGCTCGTAGAAAGTTATTCTTTGTCAGAGTATGGATAGATCAAAGGGATCCACATATTGGTCAAAATGATATGAATGGTAGTCTGTTATCTTAAAATATAGTAATCATGCAATGTTGAGCATAAGGATTTGACTAGCCAGGTATTGGTTTTCTTCCTTTTTACTAGATATCTGGTATAGATCATTGGCATAGATATCGACTAATTAATGATAAATATCTATGGATAAGAATATGTCCTTCATCGATTCTTCTCCCAATAAGAAGACCGATTCAAGGTTATTATCTTTGCTAAAATAGATAACTAGATGATTAACAAGTTTTTCAAAGAGGTGGATGGAGTCCTTCGACTTCTTGGCCTGAGGAATATTTCTAGAAAGTTTACCATACTTTTTATAGATAAAGAAGCTATCATTCTTTTTGTTGTAATCTACGTGGCTCCTTCATCAATACCTATTTCACTGAATTTCCTTGCTCCTACCATTAGGATGCATTGGAAGTTTAAACCTCCTGAATATCAACTGCCTTCTTTTATCTCATGTTACAATGCAGGCATGAAAAACTACACTTGGTTTCGAGGTCGTCCTTATTATAGGATCGATCAAGGGTTGGATTGTTTTAGACTATCTACTTCAGTACAATCCTCTTTGCGCATATGATATATGAATCTTAAAATATGGCCTACTGAATGTAGCCTTTCTGTGGGATGGATATGGATTTGAACTTCTCCTCTACAATCTTTATTATGTGTCCTACTAGCATCTTTCACAGTTATGATATACAGGCTTGCTTCAGGCTGGGATCTCCACCCAATTCAAAGTAGACCTTCTCCATCTTCTAGAAGTAGATATCAATGATATTTCTATCAAATGATATGTACTTTATCTCAAAGATTTATCGCTAAAGCTTTTCTTATTTCTGGCCTGCGTCTCTTCAGAATACCTCATGCAGGATATTGATATTGAAGGCAAAGTCCTTGGAATTCAGATAAGTGCTCTTATTGGAAATCGCAAGAGCGTTCCATAAGTTTTTGAGTGTTTCAGAGAATCTAGATTTGAACTCTGATAGTATCATCTATTCCTTTTTTTAGCTAGATTCTTTGTTTTCATCAAAGTGTAAAATTCCTAGATTCTCTAGAAACAGGCTAAAATCTTGATGTCTTCGAGAGTGAAAGAGTCAAATCTAGTTTCCATAGTTTTCTTTACTGATGTACCTATATCTGGCCTTATTTTTGGGTTAGGATCATCCATCATCTTGTCTTGGTCATTGATATATTTGGAGACTTTCGGTTCCTTTGAGTGGTTCATGTACATTGGTGGATAGTCTTCTTCGGGGTATACTACAGAAGATTCAGCATTAGGAACATCAATATCTATTTTATGTGATGGAGCATTAACAGATGAATCTTTATCATCTTGTATGTTTTCATTAGGAGTGACATTACTAGGTTTGGAACATACATACACAGGGTCAGTTGCATATGAGTGTTCTTGATTCTCCTCTATTTCAAAGCCATAAAAATGATCTACAACTTTGAGAAAATTCTTCTCTGGGTTTTTCTTGATAGCTTGCTAATGAATGGCATCTCCTGGATCTACAACATAATACTGGGGGATCACTTGATCGGAGATGCTCTAGTGACTTCTTGTAAAGTAATCTATAAATAGCCATGTATTCCTGACTGCACAATTTTTGGTGGACTCCCAAACTTCATCTGGTTTCTTTTTACTTTGTGTTATTGTATTTTGGATCTTTAGGTCAGTATTTGTGTTCATGGGATCCTGTATTAGAGCAGCATGGCTTTGAACCATCTTATCAGCATAATATTAAGCTTGTTTGGAATACGTTGTTCTTTAGACCTGTTCCTCTTTTTGAAATGCCAATTTGGCTTCTTTTTGGGCTACCATGGCATCTTTCCTTTCCCATACATATATTTTGACATAAAATTTCTCCTATTCATCACTTTTAGCTCTAGTAAATAGTGCAGGTATGGATGAATAAGGTGGGTAGGTACAAAAGAGTTGGTCTAATTCTAATGGAAGATATGGCTTTTGAAATATGGTGGGGTTTTATGCATTTTGGAGTTTAGTGTAGTCGTATGTTAGGAGATCGATATGCTCTTCCGGTGATGCTATTACTCTCAGTTTTGGTCAAGAAAATATAGTATAGAGGATCCTAGCGGCCATTTTCAGACTGGATAGTCTGTAGCCTACTTTCTAATTATTTAATAAGTATTGTATGTTGAGTTGATGCATGATAGCTTACTAGCGCCTCTGGGTCAGTAGATGGAATAACAGATGGCAGTTTTGGAGCATGGTTTTGATTATTCCTTTTGGATGAGTAGTTGGGTGGGAAGGTATATTTAGGACTAGAGCTATTTTCTGATATCATAATCATCGAAGGTTTAGGATTTGATTTAGATGTGGAGGGTACATTTTTTAATGGAGTGCATAGTGGTGGCCATTCCTGTGGACTGTAGGATACTTTGAATGGATATTTGATTCTTGTTTTATCTGAAGACCTTTGGTAATGGGTTTTTTGGAATCCCCAATACTCGTCCTATTCTAGATCGTCTTTCTCCTCATCATAATCATTCAACCACTTCTCCTACCAGTCTCGAAAGTTATAGTAAATATCCTATAGTAATGTTTTATAAATGGATCCATGAACCAGTGTACAGTATGCCTATCTTGAGTGAATTATTGTATCCAATCCTATTTTTTTATGGCACTCTTGAGATAGCATAATATATTCGCTGGATCAGGATTCTCTTCATCTGGAATGATGTCAGCAAGGGTGTTCATATGAATGGAGAGAGATTCTTTATAAGGTTTTTTAGCGAATAGAGGTTTGGGCGTTCAAAGTTATTAAGGATGAACTCTTATTGTCTCATAACATTAGAGCCATGAGTTTTGAAGAATCGTAAGGATTTCTTCCTTTGAGACATCTCTTAGGATTTGGATACACCAGGTCGTTCTTTTGGTGGCATCTTTTGTTAGGGACAACGAATGGTGGCAACCTTGAAGGAATAAGTTTTGTCTGTGGTTTTCGACTTGCCAAACTGTATGGTAGTGTAAGATTGTTTATGAAGGGTTGTATTCTGGTGGGGATTCAAAGATATGGAATTGACGCCTCAATGTCTTTGTTTGATACGGCTTGGAGAGGGAAATGTTAAAGTTAGGGAACATAGTAGCAATAACTATCTCTGAGTCCTATGTTATTTCCTAAGTTCCCAAGTTCGAACATTGGTACTCTCCGAATCATTATCAAAAATGAAAAGGCATGCCTTTATTGGCTTTTTCTTTCTCCCTTGATGTGTCAAGGTAATTTGAATAGCACAAACATGGATATGGGAAAAGTTATATCTATTCCACTGCTATGGAAAATTCTTTGGCATCTGAAGAGTGATGAACTATTGAGCTAGAGTCCTAAGGATGTACTGCTCAAGTTTTGTTCCATCGAAGTATTCATTAACTCTTTTGAGTTTCCATTGATGCAAGGAATCAATTTGCAACTCTGAATTACATTTTTTTTCATCCAAAGGAAGGAAAATGGTTTGGTATAGGTAGATATATAGAACACATATCTTGTTCTTCGGACATCACATCTACTTCAAAGAGATTGTTTTTCTTGCATTATAGGGTTCTGTTGATGGTTGGAGACATGTGTAATATTTTCAAGAATCTACATAAACTAGTCATAGAAGACGTGGATGGTGAAGACTCTGAGACAGATATATTATTGTTATTTTTTGGACTAAAAAGACTCGATGTATTTGTTCTAAAGTTCTAAGGTAAAGACTAAGTTTAAAATCTTCTTTTTATTTTTGTGGACAATAGGACTCGATTTATTTGTGCTAAAGATCTAAGGTAAAGACATAACTAATATTTTTTCTAACTATCTAAGTAAGGAAACTACGACTCAATTATGTAAAAGACGTGGAATACAATAACTAGAAAACACCAACTCTGATAATCGAAAAGAAATTAAGACTCAATTATGTACATGACTTTAATAGTAATATTGTAAAATAAATACTACAAACGCATCTAAGGCTAACATCTAAGACATAGTAAAATTAAAAGAAAAAGAAAAATGTAAAGCAGGCTCACGTGTTTGTAATCAGCATTCTAAGTAAAAGGAACTAAACCAATGATCATCCCTACTAGGATAAAGTTTGACGAACAATGAAAAAACATCAGCCACCGTATGAGACAACAAATGATTATACCACAAGCATAAGGATAAAGGATCCCCCGTAGGAATGCAAATATTCATCCAAAAGAAAGGGTTACTTCACCAGATCAATGAAGTAAAGCTTGGAAGTCCAGGAATGCCCCAGTCAAATAAATGACGTAGATTGGTGAATGGAAAAAGGACATATGAGCTTATCCCCACCGACACCCTCCAACAGTGCCTAAATGATGACATCAGATGACACTTACAAAAAGTTACCCTCTCCAGTGGGTCACTCTTCTCAGTGGGTTACCCTTTATAGTGGGTTACCCTTTCCATTAGGTTACCCTTCTATCCAAGTAAACCCTATCAGATGGGTTACCCTCGCTAGTTGGTTACCATTTCCAGTTGGTTGCCCTCGTCTCTAAGGAAACCCTTCTCAATGGGTTACCCTTTTAGATGGTTTTGTCCTGAAGCTACTAACTTAGATACTTCCAAGACAAGGAGCTTATCCACCTTCTTGCAAGATGCCTGTGAAACTGCTGATGAACCTGCCTACAAGATACTGACTAACCTGATTGGACATGCTGTCACTTCCAATAATATAGTGTGTTTTATTTTTATTTAGCCCATCACATGTTTATAGGGCTGGATGTGAATAAAGATAAGGATTATCTAGTCAAAAAAGATAAAGTTTATCCCTTATAAAATGATAAGACTTCTCTATTCATAACGGATAATGCCAATCCTTTAGCTGATAGAATAGGATTGTAATATTTTATTTCATGTTTATCCATAGTCTAGCTTATCTAGTAGGCTTCTTTCTTATATAAAAGGAAACCTAGGCCTTTAAGCAGAGGGCATCATTCTCTTTACCTAAAAACCTCTTATAATGTTTTCATTCTTTAGATGAAAATATTTATTGGCTAAACTCTCTTGCAATTTCTTTCTCTCTTCTGAAGAGATGGGTAATTTAATCCTTTAGGTTAGAGTAGTGGGGTATGAAAATACTTCGGCAAGGTACTTGTTTTGATTATAACATAGAACTCCGATGATACTTTCCTTAAATATGAAAAGAAGTTGTGTTCATCCATACGACGTAGAAGTCTAAGTCCTTTCCATGTATATGAAAAGAAATTGGTATAGTCCATGCCATAACTTTCTGAAAAGACTCATTATCTGAGAACGAAAACGGATATCTGAGGTTTGCCTTAGTACACCTTTATTCCGCGAATGCGTAAGTGTAAGAAGCCAGTAAAAGTCGTCGTATGACTTGTTTATGTCATATACGGAACAACCTTCTACTAAGGAGACAAAGAATTTCATGTGTTCTAATACTGACTAAGTTATGACATACTCATTGACGGTTGTGAGGTCTTTCTTACAAAGGCAAACCGTTTGGATATGTAGCTCTATTTCAAAGTCATGACATCTGATTCACAGTTGTGAAGGCTTTGTTTCTAAAGCTAATCATCCATATGGTGTGTAGCCCAGTGGTAGGAAAGTTGTGATGTGTCCATTAAAAGCTCTGATTTTGTATGGCTTCTCACCTATATGAACATTAATTGGCTATCTTGTTTGAAAGATTAGTATATGTGTCGATGATGTCGACAAAATCTTTGATTTCTTATGTCGTGCTACCTACATCATCATGAAGTCGTATATCATGTTGTAAAGTTTAGAAGTCTGTTGTTAGCTGCCTGGCCACCTTCATCGGTAGTCCTTCATGCCCTGTTATCTCACCATCTATTTTATATTAGAGACATCCCCACTCTTGGAAGGAGGAAAGAAGCAGGAGTTTGCATACACCTCTGTTGATTTCTAATACGTGATCCATCTTTACATTTTTATTTATTGTTTTAGTTTTACTCTATGTTAGTTGTTAGCCTTAGATCCATTCATTGTATTTATTTTCTGATATTACTATCAAAGTCCTGTACATATTTGAGTCATTGTTTCACTTCCATTATTAGAGTTAGTGTTTTCCAATTATTGTATTCTGCATCTTATACATAATCGAGTGATAGTTTCTGTTCCTAGAGTTTAGAACAAATATTAGTTGTGTCTTGTCCTTAAATCTTTAGGACAAAAATATATAGAGTTGGTCCTCAAAATATCTCTGCCTCAGAGTCCTTATATAGTCCACAAAATCCTTTTGTCAAGATAAATATTTCTATCACTCCTAGTGATACATTATCATGTAAACTTGACTATCTAGACGAAGTAGAGGTGTTACCAACACCAAACAAGATGTGTACCACACCTTTACAAAACCACTATTCAATGTTGATAAAAAGGTATACAATTCTTTGATGAAGATCCACTCTATGGTCCAAGAAAATCCAAAAGGAGTTAAGGAATATGTTGTTACTATACCACTTGTCTAGCACCCTATTATGGTGACTCCATTGGAACAGTTCATATAACTACAGATGCCAGAGGATTTTCCACAACAATATAAAAGCCTTTGATTTACCCATCATTATATTAGTGCTATGCGAATTGCGCTGACATATCAACGAAGAAAAGGTTGGCCAGTTGTGGTGCATCTTCCTCTTCTTGATACCAAATTCAACGAGTGCCAACATGAAAATTTGGGTACATAGGATATTATCTTGGATGATGGACAAGTATTTTTCACCATGTTCCCCAAATTCAATATGCCATTATCTGATCAATATCTGACGTAGGCGTTGAAGATCCAAATCCAGATTCTCAAAGATCTGTAGGATAGAGATTCCATTTAGATAAATCTTCACTTCCATATAGCTTGACGAGTCCAGAACCCTAACATGAACTTATATCCTGCGAGTAGCAAGAACACTTTGTTCTTAAACATAGATGTAACTAATAAAACCACGAAGTGCACCAAGATCTCGAGAAATGTTTTTAGGGATGAATCGGTTAACATTATCCAATGTTAATGGGTCAAAAAATCTGAGGAGTTGAGAGCCTATCCTCAATCTCTCTATCCCACTAATAATTCTGACCACCACTATCCAAAAAAGCCACCCAGAACCACCTTTTAAATCCCCATGTACAACCCAAGTGATGATCTTCTTGATATAAAGGACCCGAGACCATCCTCTATTTTCTCATTGGATTTATGAAACTACATGATTGGATAAAACACTTCAATCATGAGGTTCGTACTCTAATGTGGGGTAAATTCCCTTTCCTAGGATATTTTCAACTGAATACTAATTGTGACTGTACAATCTACAAAAGAAGGGCTGCAGCGGATACTCAATCTGAGATGCTTAAAACGCCCCTTTCTAAATCTAGTCACAAAAATACATACTTACCAGAACACCACTTTGCAAAGAATAACCTAACCCGAGCTCCAAAATTAGCACATGTTATCCTATTAGAAAGTGCTTCAGCTGCCCCCCATACTGCCATACTTATCAGAGCACTTGAAGATAAGTTGTGGACCATCTGGTCTAAACAATGTCAGCTAGGAACTCCATATATATATTTTCTTACCCAACAAAACAAGGAAATAACCTCTCTTAAAGAAATCTAGAATTTAAAATACTATTATGCTGTATTACAAAAGAAATACGAAGGCGCTATACAGTGAAAGGCCAAAATATCTACAGTATTTCCACGTGGATATTCTCCATAGGGGTTAGGCCAACCTTCTCCACCTCGTTCATCCATCCAATTCACTTCACCTGTAAAATATGAAGAAGAATCTGATACTATGTTGACAAGGAAAGGTGCCATGATACAAAAGGGAAAGAAGATAAGGTGTTTTAGCCCGGTTCCTCATAAAGCTGATAAGTTAGTTTCTACAAATGCACCTGTCTTTGACAATCCAGCTCTTATAGTCCCAGATGATAATCTTAAAATCCAACGAACAGAAACCTAATATGATGAGCCACCAGAGGTTCCTTCTATTCAGAGAGCACCACTAAATTGTAATCTAGAAGTACAACTGCAGGACAATAAAGACCTATCGGTTAATCCAGAACATATGATCAACACAAGCTGTGGACCAGATACTATCACCACCACTTTAGTTGATCTCTCGCAGATACCAGATGAGGAATCCCACAACTATGAACTGGTCTCTCTGAAATAACATTTTCTCAAGACCAATAACAAGGTTTCTAACTTGATCCACCTCAATCAAGTTGACCGGAGTTCTATTGATCAAAATACTGATGAGGTAATGCCAAAAGATTCAAATCCTCACACAGTCTCCCATCCTTCCGAGAAACATAAGGAATATTAATTCAGCCACATCATGTCGGATAAATGTTCAGAATCTTTCCACTCTAATAGAAATCTGATACTCAAACTAGAAGGTTCTTCCTAGCTCTCAAGATGTCAGGCAAGGCAAAATAGATACATGCAGTTCAGAAGGGCCAGAAAAAAGAAACCACCAGACAAATAACTGATGATCAGCAAAGATGCCAAAACTTCCAGGAAGAAAGATTCAGGAAAGCACAAGTGCTTCATCTACCATGATAAAGGACACTTTCTAAAAGGATGTCCCAAGTCCAGAACGGCAAAGAGGAAAGCACCATCCTTGGAAAATACCAAAGGCTTATCATGAAGATCTTGGTGATCCTAATCTAGCTTTAGAAGATATTCGCAGATCTGCTTTCAGCGCAGAGAAAGAAACATTCGAGGACATCTTCATTAATGGCCAGCCATAACCTTTCATTATTAGATAGTCATCTGATGCTAACAATGACTTATATTCTAGTGAATTTGTAAAAAGTAATAAAGATGCCTTATAGAAGTAAATCAATTGCCTAAGGGGGAATGTCAATCTATGTTAGAGAAACACACTAGCAAACAAATGGTCTCTCAACTAATCTCTGAGCAATATAAGCTGACTAGTGATCCAGTCCCAGCAAGAGGGCAAGACCTAACAACAGAGGTAGAGAAAACAATTTCTTTAACTCTATCCCTACCTCAAGACTTCAGATATTTCAAGATGATGAAGAATCTAGCTGAAAGCAGACAATGCATGAATTGCTAGACTATACATCGAGATTCTCTAAAATCCTCACATACTGGTAGAATACACTTGGGGTTGTGGATAAATCAAATTATCTTACATTCCAAGACTTTTCCATCAACACCAAAATCCTTTTAGAAGATTTTTGCAGAAAAGCAAGCTACACCAAGAATTCTATCTTCCAGGCCTTGAAATGTTTGTATAAGAAAAGATTTGTTCAAAAATAGATTATTAAAAACTACCAAGTTCTTGAACGTCATTACAGAAGGAGCTATATTGTTATAAAGTTCAATTTTCCTTGTTCAAGCTGACAGGCAAGATCCCAAAAAAAGCTGTTGTTCAGGAAATTCAAACTACCAAAACCTCCGAATAATGAGACTAAGGTAGTAAAGCAAACTAGGTATTTAAGATAAAGAACCCCAGTTGATTACCAGAAGAAGAATGATTCTTTCTTCATCTGCAAAAAGCTAGTTACTTTGAGAGAAATTGACCTCAACTTATGAAGTGAAAAGATTGTCCACCTCTATAAAGAAATAGCTGATTATCCTGGAATCTATGTCGACAATGAGGACGAACTTGAATAGGTATTCTCATTAGAAAAATAACAGATGGAGGACACCACCTTCTTCGTAGATATTTATGAAGAATCATGAGATATCAATGTTGATGATCTCTTCTTGATATCTAGCATCAGATAAGTCAACCAAAAATTAGCTAGTTAGTCTCTCATGTTCAACACATCGAGAATATTATTTTTTGGAATAACAGATTGCTCTCTTCATCTGTTCAACAAATATTTGGATCCTTCAGGTCCATCTGACCTCTGATAAACCCAAACTTTCAACAAGCTTCAAGTTTTCAAAAGGCACAACAAATCCATCCTAAAGCCATTTCGAGAACATCCAAAATATCTTTTCTATTATGTATTCACTATACTAGCTGAACATTTCCAGCAGACACTCTAATAGTTGTTCTGGTATATTTTTGATCAGTACTCTATATTCCTAGAGTTCAACTATTATGCCTCTTGTCATTATGATCATAAGTGATATGCCTTTCCTCATTATGATCGAATCTAACAAACTCAAAAAAGATTCATGATATGGATTCAATACTTCAAAGATTCCTATGATGCAATGGCCTTTATTGTATCATCTGGTAGGAAGCATAGACCATGACGTCCTAGAACCATTGAAAATTTCACTTCTCTAGAAATTTCCTGATTTAATATTCTATCTTAAAGATGAATGTTTTGAAGCACAATGAATTACTCTCCCGCAAAACAAATTTATACAAAATAAAATACACCGCACTAATGATTATCCTCACTAGGATAATGTATACCGAAAAATGAAAAAATATTAGCAACCATATGAGACCAGGAAAGATGAAGCCACAAGCATATGGATGAAGGCTCCTACGCAGGAATACAAATATTCATCAAATAGAAAGAGTTACTTCAGTAGATCAAAGAAGAGATTCTTAGAAATCCAATAATGCCTCAATAAGAAACACAGAGTAAATTGGTGGATCAAAGAAGGATACGAAGCTCATCACTGCCAACACCATTAAACACTACCTAAAAGATTACGTCAGATGACATATGCAAGAAGTAACCTTGTCCAATGGTTAACCCTACCCTATGGGTTACCCTCTCCAGTGGGTTACCCTACTCTTAAAGAAAACCATGTGAGATGGGTTACCCTCGCCAATTGGTTACCTTTCCAATGGGTTGCCCTCATCTCCAAGGAAACCCTCCTCAATGGGTTACCCTAAAGCTATTAACTCAGCTACTTCAAAGATAAGAATATTATCCACTTGCTTGCAAGATGCCTGTAATTCTTCTAATGCATCTGCCTGTAAGATACTGACTCACCTGTTTGTACATGTTGTCACATGCCAACAACATAGTGTGTTTTATTTTTATTTGGCCCCCCACATATTAGTAGGACCCTGTGTGATTAAATATATGGCTTATCTAGTCATAAAAGATAAATTTTATCCCTTATAAGAGGATAAAACTTAACCACTCTAAACAGATAATACCTATCCCTTAGCTGATAAGATAGGATTGTAATATTTTATTTCACGTTTATCCATATTCTAGCTTATCTAGTAAGCTTCCTTCACCTAAAAAAATAATCCTAGGCTTTTAGGAAGAGGGCAATATTCTCTCTACATAAACACCTCTTGTATAGTTTTATATATTTCAATGAAAATATTTGTTGGCTAAACTCTCTCTCTTTCTTTCTCACTTCTAAAGTGAAAGGTGCTTTGGTCCTTTAAGTTAGAGTAGTAGGGTAAGGAAATACTCTAGTGAGGTACCTGTTGTGACTGCAAAAGGGAACTCTAAAGTTACTTTTCATGAATATGAAAATAAGTTGGCTTCATCCACATGACATAGATGTCTAAGTCCTTTCTGTGTATGTGAAATGAAATAAGCTTAGTCCATTCCAAAGATTTTAAAATTGATTAAATAGCTGAGAAAGAACATGCAGATTTCATATCTAACATAGTATTCATTTTGTTCTATGGATGCTTGAGGGAAATAGACCAAGGAGAGTCAATGTAAGACCTGTTTTATATCATATACGGAATAATGTTGTACTACGGAAACAAAGGATTCATATACAGAAAATTGTTGTACTAAGGAGACAAAGGATTCATGTTTCCTAAGATTGGAAAATACATGTCGATCCTCTGTGGGTTGCAAAGTTTTTGTTACGAAGGCAAACAATCTGGATGTGTAGCTCATGTTTAAAATTCAATATATCCCATTTAGGGTTGTGACGGATTTTTTTCTAAAGAAAACCATTTTTATGGATGAGTAGCTCAGTCATAGGAAAGTTGTGGTATGTATAAAAAAGCTTTGATTTTGTATGGCTTGCCACCTATATGGATTTGAATCACCTGTCATGTTGGAAAGGTTAGACTCTGTAACTATGGTGTCGACGAAAGGTTTGATTTTCTATGGTGTGCTGCCTACTAACCGCTTGGATGCTGTCATCGTCGGTCCTCTATGCCATGCTGCCTCTCCGACTATTTTTATGGATTTGAACTTTTCCTCCGAATCATCATTATGTTACCTACTAGCATCTTTAGCAGTGATGATATGAATGCTTGAATCCAATTGGGGATTGTGGAGGTAAAGTTTAAATCCATAACTGTCCCACGATAAGATACATCCGGCAGGCCATCTTCTACGCTCTGGACAATATCTGCACAAATAGGTCTGTACTGAAGCAAATTGTCCAGAATAATCTAGACCTCATTTAAGATTGCAACGATGATGACCTCGTTACTATGGCTAACTGCTCATGTCTGCGTCGAAAGATGACATCAAAAAGGCAGCTGTTATTCAGGAGGTTCAAAAATCCAAGGTTTCCTAATGATAGGAGCAGGGTAATTCGGTGAAACAGGTATTTTAGATGAAAAGGCCCAGAAAATTAAATGAAGAAGAATAATGGCTACTTTATATGCATAAATCATGGACACTTCGCGAAAAATTGTCCTTAATCCAAGAAGTGGAAGGAATCTGTCCACATCTTTGAAGAAATAGCCGATTATGTGGGAATCTATATCATCAAATAGGATGACCTCAAATCAGTCTTCTAGCTTCAAGAAGAAATAATTGAGGACACTCTCTTTTCCATAGATGTATATGAACAATCAGGTGACATCTATGCCACTGATCTCTACCTAATATTCAGCAATGGAGAAGACAACCAACACAAGGCTAGTCAAATCCTAATGCTCAACAGGGCAGGAATACTATCTTCCAGGTGAGTTGATTACCCTTTTGATCTGTTCAACTGGTTTGTGGATCCCTTCAATCCATCCATCCACTGAGAAAAAAGGACCTTCTATGAGCTTTAAGTATTTAAAAAGTAGGGTGGATCTATCCTTAAGTCGTTTAGAGTGCACCCAAAATACCCTTTCCATAATAACCCTATGGTTATTCTGGTAATTGTTCCAGCAACGCTATATTCATATAGAGTTCAAGTATGATACCTTCAGGCATTTCAATCGAATCCAGCCAACTCTAAAAAGATTCATGCTCTAGCTCAAACCACCTGAATTTTGGGTTTGATGCTTGAAAGATTTATATGATAAAATGGTCTTCTTGCTGTGTCACCCTGTAGGAATCACAAGCCACAACGTCCAAGCTCATCCAAAAATTTCACTCCTCTTGAAATTTTTTGAGTCTATACTCTTCTTGGAAGATGAATATTATGATGCACTATGCTTCATTTTCTAGAAAAACAAATGCATTCCCAAAGAAATTTGGCCAAAGGAATGGGGAAAGTGGTACTACACCGACGATCATCCTCACTGGGATAAAGTGCAATGAGTAGAAAAATAATATTAGCCAAAGTACAAGATCATGAGAGATGAAGATACCAACTCCATTAATAGTTTATGGGTAAAAGCTCCTTAGCTAGAATGCAAAGAATCATTATTTAGATAGAGTTACTTCAGAAGATCAATGAAAAGAAGATTGGAAGGCGAAGAACACCACAGGCAGAAACACAGAGCAAATTGGTGGATTTACGAATGATACACGAGCTCGTCACCGCTGGCACCATCCAATACTGCCAGAAAGATGATGTTAGATAACATCTGCAAGAAGTTACCCTCTCCATCGGGTTACCTTTGCCTGTGGGTTATCCTTTTCAGCGAGTTGCCCTCTCCAATAGGTTACCCTCTTTTCAAAGAAAACCCTGTCAGATAGGTTTCCCTCACCAGTGAGTGACCCTTTATAGTAGGTTACCCTCATCTCCAAGTAAACCCTTTTTAGTGGGTGTCTTGAAACTGCACAACAAGTTTATCTACCTGCTTGCAAGATGCATGTAAAGTTGTTGATGCACCAAATTGCAAGTTGTTGACTCACCTTCTTGCACATGCTATCACATGCTAACATCATAGTGTGTTTTGTTTTTATTTGGACCCCCACATGTTAGTTGTATTAATAAAGATAACGATTATCTAGTCATAATAGATAAAGCTTATCCTTTACAAAAAGATACAACTTATCCAGCCATAACGGATATAGCGTATCCCTTAGCTGATAGGAGAGGATGGTAATATTTTATTTCATATTTATCCATAATCTAGCTTATCTATTAGGCTTCCTTCTACGATAAAAGGAAGCCTAGGACCTTAGGAAGAGGGCATCATTCTCTTTACCTAAAAACCTCTTGTACTGTTTTCCCTATTTTAAAGAAAATATTTTTTGGCTAAACTCTCTTTCTCTTTCTTTCTCTCTTTCAAAGGAATGGGTGCTTCAGTCTCTTACGTCAGAGCAGTGGGGTAAGGAAATACTCCGGCGAGGAACTTGTTGTTCATACAACATGGAACTCTGAGGTACTTTCCATGAATATGAAATAAAGGTGGCTTTGTCCTCGCAACATAGATGTCTAAGTCTTATCCATGTATATTAAACGAAATTGGCTTAGTCTATGCCATAGCTTTCCAAATTCATTTGATATCTTAGAAAAAACAGGCATATTTGAGGTCTTCCTTAGTACTCTTTTTGTTATGTAGATGCTTGAGGGAAATAGGCTAGGGAGCTCCCTTATTAGACCAATTTTATTTCATATACGGAACCTTCTTGTACTAAGGAGACAAACGACTCATGTAATCTAAAACTAGAAAAGTCATGCCGACCCTCTAGGTGTTGTGAAGTCTTTATTAGAAAGGCAAACTATTCGAATGTGCAACTCATTTTTAATAGTCAAGCCATCTCGTTAAGGGTTGTGAAGGCTTTATTGCTAAAGCTAACCGTCCTTATGGATGAGTAGCTCAGTCATAGAAAAGTTGTGGTGTGCAGATTAACAGCTTTCATTTTGTATGGCTTACTGCCTATATAGATGTGAATCACCTGTCATGTTGGAAAGGTTATGTCTCTGGTTCTGTGGTGTCGACGGAAGCTTTGATTTCATCTAGCGTGCCGCCTACATGGTTGTGAAACCACCTATCATGTTGTAAATTTTGGTGTCTATTGCCAGCTACAAGGCTGCTCTAGCCATCGGTCCTCCATTCTCCGCTGTCTCCCTATGTATTTGGTATCAGAGCTATCCCCAATCCCTTAGGAAGGGAGGAAGCAGGAGTTTGCATCCAACTTTGCTGATTGCAAACACATGAGCCAGCTTTACATTTTTATTTTCTTTGTTTTTACTTTAGTTTGTCTATGCTGCTAGTCATGGATCTATTACCAATACTTGCTTTCCAGTTTTACTCTCACAGCCCTGTACATATTTTAGTCATAGTTTTGTTACCATTATAAGAGTCAGTATTTCAGTTATCATATCTTACATCTTGTACATAATCGAGTCATAGCTACTTTACTTAGATTTTTGAACAAATATTAGTTGTATTTTGTCGTCAGAACTTTAGCACAAACATACAGAGTCAGCCCACAAAATATAAAAATATTTTACACTTCATTAAGTCTTTTCCATAGAACCTTCGAACAAATACATCGAGTCTTTATAGTACAAAAATACAAAAATATGTCTTTCTCTGCAACTTCTACTACTTTTTTCGATCAATACAAGTTCCTTCCTCGACTTGCCAGTTTTCCAACCCCACACACGACTTTGTCATGTAAATAAGAAAATCTCTTTGTAGTAGAGGTGATATAGCCTGAACAATATATATACTCCACATATATACCTCTACATAACCCCAACTCTACCTTTATCAAGAAAGCACATAATCCATGGATGCAGATTGATTCTTTGCATCAGAATAGGCTAGAAGGAGTTACAGAATACTTTCTGCCAAAACTCTTTACCACCATATCCTTACGACTCTAGATGACCATTTAATCACTCTGCAGATGCCAAACAACTTTCCACAAGAGTAAAGATACCATGGTTATATCCATATCCATTTTGTTGCTATCCATGTTGTATTGATGTATTATGGACGAAAATGACATCGACTAAAGGAATGTCTTTCTCTCTTTGATGCAATATTCCGTAAGTACCAATATGGGAATATGGGTACTCTATATGTTACCCTGGATGCTGGCACACTTTTTGTTACTCAATTTTCGAGCTTTACCATGTCCCTTTCTGATCCAAGAATAACTAAGACACTAAAGATCTAAGTCTAAATCTTGGAAACACTAGATGCTAGCTCATACCCAACCATACATTACCAATCAGCTTAGCAACTACAAAACCATGAGGATGTTCTATCCATTCCGAGTGACCAAACCTCCTTATCCTTATTAATAAATACTACCCAACAAACCATCCTTGGTGTACAAA
Source organism: Capsicum annuum (assembly GCF_002878395.1). Taxonomy (NCBI): domain Eukaryota; kingdom Viridiplantae; phylum Streptophyta; class Magnoliopsida; order Solanales; family Solanaceae; genus Capsicum; species Capsicum annuum. The sequence continues at coordinate 61,394,231 of NC_061115.1, forward strand.
CATAAAAAAAATGTCTAGGGAAGAATTACTCAAAGTCACTCTAAATGTATGTGTCAATTGTTATAAGAAGTTGAGATTCTATTCTTAGTATCTTTGAATCTTATCTGATGTGATGCCTTACTAGGTATCTCTTCCTATTAGCCTGCTCATCCCATTTGATACTTATCCAAAGAAAGAAATATTATATCTGACATATGTCTCACACTTACTTAGAGGATTCATGAGAGACAATGATTGGGTTCAACAGTTCAACCACGAGGGGTGTAACAAACACTGGTTCAAATGTCCTTTCATAGGACATTCCCATGGGTTAGTAGATATTGCTATGAAACTTGTGAAACACCCAGGAAAAATGGTGATGATGCATACTGGGATTCAGGCCATGCCAAACTCATAGAGGTACTAAAAGAAAAGACATAAGTTATTCAGTCTATGACCTGTCCACTGATATCTTAGTGCTATCCATCATTGATCAGCAAAGAAGAGAAATAACATTAATCTAAGAACAAATTACCCTTTTGGGATACGACACCACAAATCCACAGAATATCCCAACATATGTCGTACTTCACACATCACCATAGTGGCGACCCCAATAATTTTCCTTTTCTCCATCAAGCTCATCTACCTCTGAGATCCTCTTTTCAACTCAAGAAGATGAGCAATGAACTAATTTGCCCAGATGAACATATAAAAGGATTGATGACATAAAATGCTGCCATCAAGAGAAAAGAACACATGGACAAGTCAAAAGCATGAAGCCCATGTATGATGCTGATATAATGGACTCAACGACTATTTCTCCCCTACAAAAGGATATTTTTGCAGAACTAGATGCTATAATCCTAGACAGTGACCTAAAGATTCCACATGAAGTTCCATATAATGAGGACTAGAACTCTATCGAGCATATTTTCCTTAATGGTGATGACACATGTCTAGAATTCTTCTTTGCCGATGATTCTCCTATGCAAGAGCAGACCACCTTAGAGTTCTTTACAACAAAAGAAAGGAATTATACTCCTAATAAATTTAATAGTGATCTTATAGAGGGATATCTTAATTCCCCTAGTTTCTTTGATGATGTCAACCGACAGGAGGAAGAAGTGTAACGACATCAACCATCAGCAGATCTGGCAAACAAGATGATCACAAACTATAATCTGGATCACGTTCATCCTATAGAAGCTGGCGAGACTATTGGCCAGACTACTGGCATGAATACCTCAAATTATGTTGATCTAGATACTAAGAGAGATCAGTCTCCCCTACAATCAAAACATCAGGAAAGGCATAAGACGTACATATAGTATAGGTGGGCTAAAAAGAAAAATGCGCCGAATAAGGAGCTGATGTATGGAAATTATACCAGATCCCCCAAAAAAAAGATTTAGGAAAATAAAAGTGCTTCATATTCAATGACAAAAGACACTTGGAAAATACGTATTCTAAGTCGCAGAAAGAAAAAAGGGAGGCTAAACCATCAGGAGAAATAATAGAGGTAAAAGACAAGGTTCTTCAAGTTGATCCAGTAACCGTTTGTAAATCTTTCTGTAATACAAACATCGGAGAGTCTGAGTAAATTCCATCTCTTTATTTATGGCCAACCTCAACCCCTTATTATTAGTTACTATCTGGAGAAGATATCTACACCCATCAGCAGAATGGAATTCAATTAGTTAGAAAACTGATGGAGGAGATCAACATGCTCACAAAAGGAATCAACATAATCTCTAAGCTTTAAATGCCCTATGTCAAACTCTAGATATATCCACCAAGATGGGATAAGCCCCTTCAAGTCATCGCCTTCATGGACACCGATGCAGCTTCTTCAATACTAAATAATGACATCATCCCCGATGAACAAAGGGTTCCTCACTTTAGAACATTTAGCACAGCATCAAAAGGAGGAGTCCTTATAAGCAAGTTGATTACGGTGTGACCGATTATGATCAAATTCTTCCCATGCGTACTCCACAGAACAAAAATCCTTGGCCCAACATACCAGGGAAGGATCTGATCATTCGTTTTGACATCTTTAGGAAGCTTAAGAATTGCCTCATTATTCTAATGAAAGGTATAACCTTCATGGACCGATTCAGTCAATATTATACCATACCAAGGCTATTCCTTATTGCCGATGAAGACTCAGTAAAGAAGATAAAGCTCTAGCTGAAGGAAGAATCCTATGCAAAACCTCATAAAGAGTTTCTTAAGAATAACAAACATCCCTTATGGTTCAATAAGGACTTCTTAATTAGACTCCCATTCAGAAAGAGTGAAAGTGTCAATCCAATAATGGAAAGTATTTTGGCATGAATCTCAAACATCTTCAACTTGTAAAAAAGGAGTTTGATGAACTTCTAGAGTTTGGGATCATCGAGCTTCCCAATGGGCTTATGAAGAATTCTATATAAACAAGCGTGTTGAACAGATAAGAGAAAAACTCCGTCTAGTCATAAACTACAAACCCTTGAACAACTTCCTTGTGGATAGTAAACTCCCTAGTCCAAACAAGTTGACTATGTTCTCACACAAGGTGAAAGCCACCCACTTTTAAAAATCCTATCTCAAATCTAGATTTTGGCAGCTAGGCCTACACCCAGAAGATAGAGCTAAGACGACCTTTTATAGACTCAATCACCACTACTAGTGGAAAGTTAGGTTGTTTGGGATCAAACCTTCCCCTTCAATCTTCTAAAAGGCCATGATCAGTACATTCAACCCTATCCTTTATACATCATTTGTCTACATCGATGATATACTTCACTTCAGCAACACTATAGAGGAGTACCTTGATCTCATCTTCCAATTTTTTGACCTGGTAAAACAGCATGGAATAATGTTCTTCAGAAAAAAATAAACCTCGTGCGAGATGAGATTGATTTCTCGGGAATGTGTTTTCCCCATGGGTCTTATATTTCTGGAAAACACATCTACGAAGAATTTCATAAATTTCCAGATACTAACTTTTTGGTTAAGTAGGTCCAGCATTTTCTTAGTGTAATTAATTAAGGCAGAGACTTCATCCTTAGTGTCTAAACCTATATATCCTTGGTCATAAAGATACTAAATAAAAATGCTCCAACCCTGGGAAAAGAACAGGATAATGCGGTCCAAAAAATCAAAGGAATCTCCAGCAACGTCAAGATACTTTATATATCCTGTCAGATGGATAAATGATATTACAGATTGATGCTAGCAACGACTATTGGATTGCAGTTCTCCTAGAAGAAAAAGACGATCAGCAAAAAGTATGTGGACGTGTAAGTGGAAAATTCAAAGAGGCCTAACAATACTATCATTCTACCTTCAAGGAAATTTTTTCTGTGAAGAATGGAATCAGGAAGTTTAACTTCTTAATTACTCACACTAAATTTCAGATAGAGATGGATATGCAGAGTTTTTAAAAAATGGTCTACCTGAATTAAAATTTCATCCTAAATCTGTAGATTCTCTGGTGGTCTCAATGGTTTTCTCCATAAAATTTCAAAGTAAAACATATTATGAAAAAGGAGAACATCTTGGGAGATTTCCTATCAAGGCCATAGGATTTCTCTTCAAAATAATGCCTACTGACAGAGAAGAAGAAAACAACGTTGGTCATCAAACTTATGTGACCACTCATTAGGCATGTTGTCGATTGGTGAATAGGAGAAGGATACGCGAGCTTATCACCGCCGGCACCATCCATTACTAACTAAAAGATGATGTTATAATGCATATGCAAGAAGTTACCCTCTCCAATGGTTTACCTTTCCCAGTGGGTTACCCTTTTTAGTGAGTTACCTTTTTTTGTAGGTTACTCTCTTCTCTATGAAAACACTATCAGATAGGTTACCCTCACTCGTAGGTTACCCTTTCCAGTAGGTTACCATCATCTCCAAGGAAACCTTCTTCAGTAAGGTACTTTTTTATATAGGGTTTTCTTAAAGCTACTAACTCATCTACTTCAAAGAAAAGATATATATCGACCTACTTGCAAGATACCTGCGAATTTGTTGATGCACCCGCTTGTAAACTACTGACTCACCTGCTTGCACAAGCTATCACATGATTTGACATGCCAAAAACATAGTGTGTTCTATTTTTATTTTTCCTCCAATAGATCCAAAGTCATTTCTTAGAAGTTCTGAGATGATGAGATTTCATCCTCAACTTCTCCAAACTTCAAAATTTATATTAGCTAAAAAACCTTACAAAGTATCTCTCTCCATCCATATGTATACACTTGCTTACACCTTTCCAGATGAAGGGAATTTAGATCCAGCAAATATTTCAGGGCATGTCAATAGTGCCATGAATGATCTGGATTGGATAGTACACATTGGTCACGATGGGAATATAGTGCACTGGTTTAAAGATCCATTCACTAGACACTACTTATGGGATATTGATTGTGACTATCAGAAATGCCAAAAGGACTAGCTGAATGATTCTAATATGGAGGAAGATGAGCTAGAATAGGATGAATATTGGGGCTTCCAAAAAACCCATTACTAAATTCCTTCGAATAAAGGAGAAATCAGAAACCCATTAAATATCTCCCACAGAACCAAGGAATGGTTGCCATTGCCCACTCCATCAGAAAGCAAACCCTCAAAATCCACATCAAATCCTGAACCCCCATTGTTCATGATATCCGAAACAAGCTCCAGTCCGAAATATGCATCTCTACAAAACAACCCATCCATATGGAATAACCAAAACCATGCTCCAAAGTTGCCACATGTTATTTCATCCCCCAGATAAATTAAGCCAGCAAGTGGTAAATTACCAACTCAATATGCCATACTTAGTGGAGCATTAGACAGTAGGCTACAGACTATATAGTCTTACAAATGCCTTCTACGATCCTCAATACTATATTTTCTTGACCAAAAACAAAAATAAATGGCCTAATTAAAGAAACACATCTTTCTTCTATAACAGGACTGTGGTAAACTCCATAATACCCAAGAAGTCATGGTATTTCCCAAATATATCCTTCCTGTGGATTCGAGCAACCCTTTTCCACATACGCCCCTAGTTTATCCATATCAATATTATTCACTTCAACTTTAACAGATGAACAAAAGGAGTTTAATATCACCAAATTTGTATGGGAAAGGAAAGATGCCATAGTAGCCTAAAATGAAGCTAAGATGGCAAAGGATCAAGTAAAAAGGATGAAGTATTCTAAAAAGGCTCCTCGTTATTCTTATAAGATGGTCACAAGATATAATGCTCCAACATCGAATCTCATAGTCACAAACAACAAATTTGAGATCCAACGTGCAGAACCACAAAGCAACAAACAACCAGATAGAGTATAGAAGTTCACCAGAAATTGTCTTTTCAATAGAAGAAGGTCATACTCGGTTGTATCTATAAAGGACAGATCTATCATTCCAAATTAGGGGATCTCTCAGTCCGATGCTATAGATTCTAGGCAAATACTTAATAAGTTATGACAAATAACTGGGAGGAATAGTTTTTGAAAGTCATAGATGATTTGTATGGCTTTGAAACTGAGAAGAAGAAAGAACACTAATCTGTTACAAACCCTGCAGATGTTTGTTCAGGAACTAGTGATGGTACTTCTGATGAAAAAACACAAGAAGAAGGTTCAACTATTTATTCTTTCGTACATACTACAAATTTAGAGGCTACTGATGATGATTCTCCAGCACATATTAATGATCTTAATACTACTGATGTTGAATCTACAGTATAACAAGATTTTCCAGGAATATACATGAACCACTCTAAGATACCAGAGGTCTCCTTAGATGTCGATAACCAAGATGGGATGACGGATGATCCAATCCCAGAAAAACACCAGATCTAAGCACACCAAAGAAGATACCCGTGGGAACCGAATTTCACACCTTTACTCTCAATGACATCAAGATTTTAGCCTGGCACCAGAGAATCCAGGACTTCTACACTTCGATGGTGATAAATAATATCGTTGAATCAGAGAAATACATGATACTCTCAGAGTTCATATTCAAATACTCTCAAATAATCAGAGACAGAGTTCATATTCGAATACTCTCAAATAATCAGAGACTGGTGGAATGCTCTTGGGATTTTTTATACGAACACTTATCTGATATCCCAGGACTTTGCCTTCAACATCAGGATCTTGCACGAGGTATTCTATGGGATGGAAGATGGAGACACGAGAAGCTCTAATGACAGTTCTTCGAGATTAATTGCCTATTGTTCGATAGAAATGTCATCGATATCCAATATTATAAAATAGCAAAGAACTACTTTGAGTTAGGCAAAGATCCTAGCCAGAAACAAGCCTTTGTATCATTACTAGCAAAGATGCTAGCAGGCCACACAATGATGGTTATGGAGGTGAAGTTAAAATCCATAATGTCCCAGAGTTAGGCTACATTTGACAGGCCATCTTCAAAGCTCTAGAAAGAATATACACAAAGAGGTTCGTACTAAAGCAGATCATCTATAACAATCCATCCCTATATCGAGCCTACAACAAGGAAGACCTCATTACTAACTCCAGTTGCGTATGCCCACTCTAAAAGATATGATCAAAAATTCAACTATTGTTCAGGAGGTTCAAACTACCAAGTCCTCTCAACGATACAAGAAGGGTAATCATGCGAACTAGGTATTTTAGACAAAGGAACCCAGTAAATTACACGAAAAAGAATTATGATTGCATTATTTGTAGAAATACTGGCTAATTAACAAGAAAATGTCCTTAAGCTATGAAGTCAAAGGATTTTTTCCACCACTTTTAAGAAATAGCCAATCATGTAGGAATCTATCACATCAAAAAGAATGACCTTGAATCGGTCTTCTCATAGGAAGAAGAACCAATGAGGACACTCTCTTCTCCATAGACGTATATAAAGAATTAGGTCAAATCTATGCCAATGATCTTTACCTAATATCCAGCAATAGATAAGACAACTAGCACTAGGCTTGTGAAATCGTCATGCTTAACACGACAGGAATACTATCTTCCAGGTTAACAGATTACCTTCCAGATCTATACAACTGGTAGTGGATCCCTTTGATCCATTCATCCTCTAAGAAATAAGAACCTTCTATAATCTTTAAGTATTATGAAAGTATGGCAAATCCATCTTAAAGTCGTTCGAAGTGCACTCGAAATATCCTTTCTTCCATGTGTTGATTGCACTAGCCAATGAATTCCTACAAGAACTTCTACGGTTATATTTGTATCGAAGCAACTAATGCTACATTCTCATGGAGTTGAAGTATTATTCCATTATTCATTTTGATCGAATCTATCCAGCTCTAAAGAGATTTATATTGTTGTTAAAACCATGAGAATATTGGGTTTGATATGTCAAAGATTCCTACGATGCAATGGTGTTCTAGTAGCATCGCTTTCTAGGAAACACAGTTTGTGATGTCAAAGATCAATCAAAAATTTCACTCTAGAAATTTCTTATGTGTATACTCTCCTGGAAGAAGAATATTATGCAACACAATGCTTCATTTTTAGGCAAATCAAATACATTCCAAAAGAAATCTAGACGAAGAAATAAGGAAAGTGGAAATGCACTGACAATCATCCCCACTAGGATAAAGTGTGATGAGTCATAAAAGAATATCAGCCACTATACGAGAGCACGAGAGATAAAGTTACCAAATCCGCCAAAAGTATAAGATTGAAATCTCTCCAGCTGGAATGAAAAGAATTATTATTTTGAAGAAG